>NC_056072.1:2727272-3030303 GCF_016772045.2 Ovis aries
AAACTGAAAACAACCCAGGTAGCTCTCAAAAGGAGAAAGGGTAGACTCTGGAGTACTTATGCAGTGGAGACTGTTCAACAGTAAAATGGAACATACTAGTGTTATGCACAGTAGCATAGACGAATCTCAAACTGTCATTCTGAATGGAATATAAATACGAGAGTACACACTCTTTAAAAATACTGTGTACTAGAACAGGCAGCATTTGTATGCTGTCTGGAACAAGTCCCACTAATATAAAAAAATGAGCAAAGGACACAAAATTTCTTTCCAATTAATCACATATAAATTTCTGATAAAGTACATATTCAGTTCACTCGCTTAGTCGTGTCCGACTCTTTGCGACCCCATGGACTGCAGCATGCCAGGCTTCCCTGTCCATCACTAACTCCTGGAGCTTACTCAAACTCATGTCCATCGAGTTGGTGTTGCCATCCAACCGTCTCATCCTCTGTCATCCCCTTCTCCTTCCGCCTTCAGTCTTTCCCAGCATCAGGGGCTTTTCCAATCAGTCAGTTCTTCACATCAGGTGGCCAAAGTATTGGAGTTTCAGGTTCAGCATCAATGCTTCCAATGAATATTGAGGACTGATTTCCTTTAAGATGGCCTGGTTTGATCTCCTTGCAGTCCAAGGGACTCTCAAGAGTCTTTTCCAATACCACAGTTCAAAAGCATCAGTTCTTCGGTGCTCAGCTTTCTTAATAGTCTAACTCTCACATCCATACATGACTATAGGAAAAACTGTAGCTTTGACTAGATGGACCTTTGTCAGCAAAGTAATGTCTCTACTTTTTAATATGCTGTCTATGTTGGTCATAGCTTTTCTTCCAAGGAGCAAGCATCTTTTAATTTCGTGGCTGCAGTCACCATCTGCAGTGATTTTGGAGCCCGCCAAAATAAAGTCTGTCACTGTTTCCTCTGTTTCCTCATCTGTTTGCCATGAAGTGATGGGACCAGATGCCATGATCTTCGTTTTCTAAATGTGGAGTTTTAAGCCAAGTTTTTTACTCTCCTTTTTCACTTTCATCAACAGGCTCTTTAGTTCTTTGCTTTTTGCCATAAGGGTGGTGTCATCTGCATCTATTTGAGATTATTGCTATTTCTCCCGGTAATCTTGATTCCAGCTTGTGCTTCATCCAGCCCGGCATTTTGCATGATGTAGCCTGCATATAAGTTAAATAAGCAGGGTGACAATATACAGCCTTGATGTACTGCTTTCCCAATTTGGAACCATTCTGTTGTTCCATGTCTCGTTCTAACTGTTGCTTCTTGGCCTGCATACAGATTTCTCAGAGGGCAGATAAGGTGGTCCGGTGTTCCCATCTCTTGAAGAATTTTCTACAGATTGTAGTGATTCACACAGTAAAAGGCTTTGGTGTAGTCAATAAAGCAGAAGTAGATGTTTTTCTGGAACTCTCTTGCTTTTTTTAATGATCCAGTGGATGTTGGCAATTTGATCTCTGGTTCCTCCTTTTCTAAATCCAGCTTGAACATCTGGAAGTACTGTTGAAGCCTTGCTTGGAGAATTTTGAGCATTACTTTGCTAGCATGTGAGATGAGTGCAATTGTGCGGTAGTTTGAGCATTCTTTGGCATTGCCTTTCTTTGGAATTGGAATGAAAACTGACCTTGTCTAGTCCTGTGGCCACTGTTGAGTTTTCCAAATTTGCTGGCATATTGAGTGCAGCACTTTCTCAGCATCATCTTTCAGGATTTGAAAAAGCTCAACTGGAATTCCATCACCTCCACTAGCTTTGTTTGTAGTGATGCTTTCTAAGGCCCATTTGACTTCGGACTCCAGGATGTCTAGCTCTAGGTGAGTGATCACACCATCATGATTATCTGGGTCATGAAGATCTTTTTTGTATAGTTTTTCTGTGTATTTTTGCCACCTTTTCTTCATATCTTCTGCTTCTGTTAGGTCCATACCATTTCTGTCCTTTATCTTGTCCTTTTATACTAATAGCTGAGAAGAGAGAAGCTAAAGGCAAAGGAGATAGCAAAAGATAATACCCATTTGAATGCAGAGTTCTGAAGAATAGCAAGGGGAGAGGGATAAGAAAGCCTTCCTCAGTGACCAGTGCAAAGAAATAGAGGAAAACAATGGAATGCTAAAGACTAGAGATCTCGTCAAGAAAATTAGAGATACCAAGGGAAAACTTCATGCAAAGACGGGCACAGTAAAGTACATATTATTAACCATATTATTAAGTATGCTCTCACTTTGAGTGTGTTAATTGCAAACCACACCCAGTATGTAACTAATAAACTTGATATGACTTCCAAATTCATAACACAGACCTAACTGCTAGGGGACAGGTTCTGATTAGCAAGTGACATTAAAGCAACATTCTGGAGTGATTTTTAATGTTTTGTGCTTTGATTTGTATTGCACAGGTGTGTGCTTTTGTTGAGTACTGTATTTAAGATTTACTTATTTCACTATATATACATGTCATCTACTAAGAAAAATATAGAACTCTGATCATGCTCATCATGAAGTATGTGGTAAGAAAATGTATATGAGATATAACGTCGGTGAGGCTTTGGAGAAGCAGTTTCTACACTGCTGACTTAGAATATAGATCAGCATGATGTCAGCAAAAGAGTTGGTAAATATTTAAAAAAAATTAACAAAGATTCCTAAATATGGCTTCTCCACGTGTGTGAAAGCAATGATCAGAGATGTGCCATAGCGTTGGGTGTAATATGAAAGTCTGTCAAAAAGTTTGACGTCAAGAGTTGATTGGTTATAAAGATTATGTTATCAGAAGTGATGATATACATATTGTGATCTTGTGATCGTGATGATTCATTTTCGATATGAGAGATTGGCATACTATGTAATTTTCATCCAGGGTTGCTGGTCTGCAGTGGTCAGCTCCTGCCCTGTGCCTGTCTCTCTCACTGGAGCACAGCTGTGCCCATTTTCTTAGGTATTACCTGTGGCCCCTGTCACGCTGCTGTAGTAGATTGGAGTAGTTGCAGCAGAGACAGTACTGCTCACAGAGCCTAAAATATTTACCGTAAACTTCTTTGCCGAAAAAATTTCCTGATCCCTTGTTTGCGTGCATGCATGCAATTGTGTCCAGCTCTCTTTGACCTCAGGGACTGTAGCCCGCTAGGCTCCTCTGTCCATGGGATCATCCTCAGCAAGAACAGTGGAGTGGGTTGCCATTTGCTGCTCCAGGAGAGTCTTCCCAACCCAGGGATTGAACCGGCATCTCCTGCACTGAGAGATGGATTCTTTACCACTGTGTCACCTTGGAAGTACAATCCCTAGTTTTATTAGATAAAATTTTAAAAAATATAGAAGGCCTGGCCAAAAGTAACTAATTAATAAGCACAACACTGCGTGCATAAGTGTGACTGAGACCAAGTTGGTCTTTATCCTTACAGAGGTTAAGTATGGAAGGTGGGAGTTAGAAAATAAATGCTTAAACCGAAGTTATGACTAATGGTATGGAGAGAGAGCGCTGTGAAGACATGTTAACAGAAGTTGTTTCTAAGTAGTGGGCATATTGGTGATTTTTAAAATTTGTCCTTTTTCAGAGTTTTCTAGGTTTCTGTTAATTTGTCAATTATTTTTGTTTGGAGGGAAGTAAAGAAGATTGAGTCGATAACCAGACATTTGCTGCTTCAGAAATTTTTTAAACTTCAAGAAAATATTGCTCCTGATTTAAAGAATTTTAACAGCAATCTTATAAAATATTTGTTGAGTGCCTGTCACTTGGGCAGCATAGTGAGACGTGCTGAAGAGACTGGAAGTGAGACTTGCCTTAAGGACCTCTAGCCTGGCTGAGTGGCGGCCCAGGCACATGTTGAATAGAATTCTGCAGTTACAGTTTACAGTGAAATTGTGTGGATTAGTTTGGAAAAGCCCACGAGTACTGCTGTAGTCGGAGGAGCCTCAGTGAAGACTGTGGCCTGGCACTGGTCCGGAGTCACAGCTCCGGACTTAGGTGGGGCAGGACTTGGGTGGGGCAGGCCGGCTGGAAAGGCCCCTCAGGTCCCCATACTCAGGACTGAGGCAGGGAGCTGAGAAAGGCCTGGTGTGTCCCTGAAACAGTAAGGAGACTGACCTTGGGAGAGCAGGGGTACTCTGGGGAGGCTGATGGTAGATCAGAAGTGGGAATTGAGCCGAGCCTGACTTTGTAGCACCTTCAACACCTCAGGCAGAAGTGTAGACTTGGGTTCTAGTAAGAAATCAGAAGCATCCAAAGTGGCTCCTCCCCCTTCCACTGTCTTCCTCTCTCCCTTCCCAGGAGACTTTATCCAACGAGAAGTAGAGGACTAATTCTGCAACAGAATGCAAGACAAGCTGACAGGCTTCTAAAGTTTGCCTTTCTTCATTCTTTTGCAGCAAGAAGCTGTTTTCCATTCAAGTGACCATAGTGTGTGTTGCCAGAGCCTGGGGTCACCCCTGGGCCGCCCTGTTGCCCATCTGCGGTGGCAGGACCCCTTTTTGGTGTGTGTGAGGGGGGCGTTACTACGGCACAGGCTTCTGCACAGTCTCTTCCTCCTTCAGGTGTCCTTAGACTTGTATTATTCGTTATCTTTTCTAGAGAAATCGAGTCATCACATTTGTCAGATTTTAACATCTAATATTTTTAAGTCCCCAGAGCTAAAGAAAAACCTTCTGTGGCCTAAGAATGGCTAAATAGCTAAAGAGTTTATCCTTTTATTGAGTAGCAATTGACTTCTACTTACGTAATCCGAAAGTTCATATTGCCACATTGCCAGTCTGCCTTTCTGTGTGTGTATGTAATCAACATCCATAGTTTTATTCTGTACTGGAATATCATATACAAGTCCTTACTTTCAAAATGCATAAGTGCATAGTCTGTTTATATTGAGTTTTTTAATCCCGTTGATTCTGCATCATAACCTTATAACTGGTTTTAGTGATGACCAGACTCAAAACACAGCACCAGTTTAACCCTGAATTTATGGTGTTAGACACCTTTCCTACTTTCCGTGTTAACTGTGAATGTCTGGGTGCTCTGTGGCTGTAGCTGTTCTTAGTCTTCATGTGTCACATTTCCTGAACCTTAATTTCCTTTGGTTCCGTCATGGAGGCTCAGCCCCAAATTACGTAGACAAGCCTTCCGCTTCTTTTCTAGAGTCTCAAAGATTCTTGGTAAACTCCTCTTAGGAAATGATAAATCCAAGTATTTTTTCGCAGTCTTCATTCTCAACCCCATTTTATCCTGTAGCTTGCACGATTACCCCTCTCCCTCTTTCCCATTAGGAAAATCGCTCCCCTCGTGGCACGCAAACTTCCCCATCCACGGTGGCCTTTCCTCTGTGTTCCATCAGCACGATCTTTGATTTGTCAGATTTCAGATCTTGACTCTGATCTCCGTGAGCAGAGATTGATTTGTGGTCGTCTTAGATCTCTGAGTTCACAGGATGATGTCATGTGAGTGATTAGCTTACAGTTTTAGGGAGGACATTAGCTCTGACATGAAGCTGTGGTCCTTACCCAGCCTGTGCCTAGCTGCTCGGTCCTCCCCACCCTGGTGGTGCTCCCCGTGCACAGAGATGCGGAGACACCCTCGATGCCCTGTTCGAGAGGAAGGCCCTGCATCATGACATGTTTACACTCAAAAACTGTCTACAGATGGAATTACAGTGTTGTTCTAGTTAGCGAGTATGTATTATAGAGTATATATACAAGCATGAGAATTGGTCCTTTAAAATCTTAATTTGGATTAAAGAACATACACATACGTGACTGATCGAGTTACTGCTCTAATCCTGCACATCAGCCAGGGAAATTCTCAGCTCACTTTTGTTATGCTGCTGCTGCTGCTGCTGCTGCTGCTGCTGCTGCTGCTCCTAAGTTGCTTCACTCCTGTCCGACTCTGTGCGACCCCATAGACGGCAGCCCACCAGGCTCCCCCATCCCTGGGATTCTCCAGGCAAGAACACTGGAGTGGGTTGCCATTTCCTTCTCCAGTGCATGAAAGTGAAAAGTCAAAGTGAAGTCGTGTCTGACTCTTTGCGGCCCCATGGACTGTAGCCCACCAGGCTCCTCCGTCCACGGGATTTTCCAGGCAAGAGTGCTGTTTGTTATGTTACTCTCCTCATGTATGTATATTAGACTCATATATGCCCCGTTTTTGTGTTTCACTAAAAAAAAGGCTGAGTCAAAGATACCACTGTTAAGTGTATAGGTTAGTGTCCTTGATAGCTAATACACTTTTCACATTGGTATACAATAACTCTTTTTTTCCGTGCCAGTATCTTGAGTGGGCCTGTTTGAATATCAAGACTTCTGCCTCACTGATGCAGACTCAGCTGAGATGGGCAGGCAGGAAACCCCTTGATGCTTTTGATCTTAAAGGAGCATTGGTTTCCCTGTAGTGGGCTATGCAGGACCTTTTTAGGGCTGTCACTGCTTTGGATTCTTCACCTTTCTTCCCTGTACATTTTAACATACCATCTAATGAATGTGAAGTTATGCAGAGCATTTATATTAAACAGACTTGTTAAGTATGTCTTTCCTATCTGCTGCATGGTTCCTGCTGAGAGTGTTAATATTCAAATATCCATCTATGATGTCAGTTATTCAGGAAGATGCCTAATAAGAATGTACCATATTCTTCATCTTCGAATTATCACTGTTCAAGAATATATTCCATAATGATATTTTTCAGCAGTGGAATAGCTCCATGTTCTTCTGTTTCCTTTCTGTTTTAAAGGAAAAGTTCCAAGGTTTAAGGAAACAGGTCATGGCATCTATAAACTGGTTGGGAACTGAAGTATATTATGAAATAAAAAATGAAGCTGAGTTGCCCTCTAGGGGTTCAGTTTTAACACAGCACATGTGGAAACAAGGTAATGAGATCTTGTGGGGTGGGAAGCTCTGTTCATTTTCTGTGGAGTGTGACCAGTCAAAGCAAGCTGACTTTGTAATTAAAAATGAGAACATCCCAATTTTGTAACCTACAGGCAGTTTAATTGAACCTCCTTTTTGGGATTTCTTGGTTGGTTTTAACAGCTAGAGCATGTGTGCCAGAATAATCCAACCATCAACGTGTTTTCAAGAATCCGACCCACGAATTCTTTTCTGATGCTTCTCTGTGACCTCAGTGTTGCCTCACTAGCTTGCCAGTCAGCTGCCTCCCCTCTGCTGCTCAAGCCAGCAGAGACCTCAGCGAAGCGGGCTCCTCGTGACTCTCAGAGCGCTCAGGCTGCGGTGGTGGGCTTCCAGTGGCGTCTGTGTGGACTGGGTCTTCTGGCCTGGATGGGGTCCAGCTTGGCATCAGTTAAGGCCGAGTTGTTCTCTTCAGACTCTGTCTCTGACACAAAGTGCTCTACCTCGTAATCATAGAATCGGGCTCTTTACCATTCAGTCACCAAGTCACGTCCAGCTCTTCTATGACCCCACAGACTGTAGCCCACCAGGCTCCTTTGTCCATGGATTCTCCAGGCAAGTGTACTGGAGTGGTTGCCGTTCCCTTCTCTGGGGGATCTTCCTGATCCAGGATCGAACCCACATCTCCTGCACGTCTCCTACGTTGCAGGCAGATTCTTACTGCCGAGCTGCAAGGGAAGTCCCTTACTGTTTAGTAAGAGGGAGCAATTTGTTCCCCATTACTGAAAATGTTAACTGAACTTGGGCTTGAAAGTGAAAGTCGCTCAGTCGTGTCCAACTCTTTGTGACTCCATGGACTGTAGCCTGCCAGGCTCCTCGGTCTGTGGAATCCTCCAGGCCAAAATACTGGAGTGTGTAGCTGTTCCCTTTTCCATGGGATCTTCCCAACTCAGGTATCGAACCCAGGTCTCCTGCATCACACGTGGATTCTTTACCTCTGAGCCACTAGGGAAGCCCAGAAATACTGGGGTGGTAGCCTACCCCTTCTCCAGCAGATCGTCCTGACCCAGAAATCGAACTGATGTCTCGTGCATTGCAAGAGGATTTTTTACCAGCTGAGCTACCAGCACTTGAGTAAATGGCAAATATGGGGTTTGTGTGCAGATATTTAAATGTTTTGTGTGTTTCAGCACATTTCTATATCAAATGTAAAAATTCAGATGGTTATTGACATATTTTTAATAGGTTAGTATGTAGTGTATGTATGTGTATATGTTTTAATAATGCTCTTTGTTATTTCCTTTGAGGGGTGCTATAAAACTTTACTCCTTTTAATATATATTTTCATTTCTGGAGTTGTATTGAGCTTTTCCATTCTTTTTCTCATGGTTATGGAAAAACCTTGATTATTAATTGTCAGAACCTGTTTTTTATCATTAGTTTGTACTTTTAAAATTCAGGTTTTACTTAAGCGCTTTAATACCTGAAACTCACTGGATTTTGATATATATGGTGTAGATTTGTGCTGTCTAGCCTGGTAGTCACTAGTCACAGAAGCGACTTCATTCTTCTTAGCACTATCCAAACTCGCAGTGCTCACTGGCTCCATGTGGCCTGTGGCTGCCATGTTGGATAATCCAGTCACTAATCATCTCTGCCACTGCAGAAGGCTTTTTTGGACAGCAGTGGTGTAGACATACGAATCATCCTTGTCAGCGTATTTTTAAAAACATCTTAATACTGGTAGTTTCCTGTGTAAAATGAATTGAAATTTGTAAACATTATATGCTTTTGTATTTTCTTCTCTTTTAGCAAAAGAATATTTTGGAAATAACTGTAATTGAAACTCATCACATATGGAATAGTTTTACATATCTATATATTTAAAGATCAGCCTATATTTCTGATTAGAAGCTAAATGATATCAACTGTTATAGTAAAAAGTATATATTTTTGAAATATGTAAATATATCTCCTTTATCTCCATCTTGTGGTGGAAATATATGTAAATCCTGTTGTTAAGAATGTTGTTAAATGATGTTCATTTACATTGACTTTCTCTGCTCTTTCCCATTACTGTAAATGAAGTGTTTTTTAACAAAATTTTAGGTCTTATTCCAGGAGCCAACTAAAAATAATTTTAGATTTTATAATCACTATAAAGGGGGAAATATAGAACTACAAGCCATTTGAGTATGTTGGAATATTAAAACAAGGAATGCAAACATTTCAGTCATGCTTGAGAGAAAAACACATCTGACAGCTTTAGCTTCTTACTTGGAGATACAGTTTGTTGTTGTTAAAGAGGATTATGGTAAATATGTTTCTGTGATAAATCTATGAAGTTTCATAAATTGTCTCTTGCTGACACAATGTTTTTAGTAAATAATTTTTAGTTTTTATAGTTTCTAGTTTTTGAATGTACTCGCCTTTTTGAAGAGAACTTCAAAAAGTTATAAAGTTATTTTTGGAAGTAAATTTTAAAATGGGCATTAAAATAATTTGTAAACTATCACATTCTACATAAAGGCACAAAATTATCTTCTTAAATTCTAATATGTAATATCAAAGATTTAAGAACATACTTCAAATCAGATTTATTAGAATCAGATTTATTTAAAATTTAAAAAATTAAAATACTTTTTAAAAATTTTCTTAAAGATTTTTAACAGATTGTATTTAACTTAATATTTTGGTTTTTATAATCTTTTAGCTTGGTAAGTTTTTTTTAGTTGACTAATATAATTTACAAAGTAGTATTAATTTAGAGTTTAGTTTTTATATGGAAAAGTCTATGAATGCTGTAGGAATTCTGAAAGAATATTTTAGTTACATTCCAAGAGCTTAGGGAGAATTTTATGCAGCAGATAGACTTTTTAGCTAGGTTAGATTTAGATTAACTTTTTTAAAACATATCCATTTATGTTATCAATAATTAGGGAAGAAATAGCCTAAAAATGGGCAACATCTCAATTACCTATTTAGAAGATATCCTGAATAGGAGTTAGAACATGAAAGCTGTATATAATGTAAGTTATCTGTGGGACAGTGAAGAGAAATCAGCCTAAAAATAAGCCTAATTATAAGACTAGTTTAGGACCCTGTTTTGGTGCTTCTTGAAAGCCTAGCAAAAAAAGCCTAGACCTAATATAATAGAAAACAGAGATTTCCCTGCAGCTAAGTTTTATTTAGGGAAATTCTGGGATCTTAGAAGTTTGCATTAGATGGATGTTTTGAGGTTACTGGTCCCAGTTCAGGAATCTTTCCAACTATATATGAGAGCTTCCATTTTTGATACCTCTGCCCCAGTTCAGACTTTGATTATTTACGCCCTCCTATATCTGATTGTTAGTCTTTTAGAAAACACCATTCTTGAAATAAAAATTATAAATACTATATTAAACTATAAAATTAATATAATTATATAAAATTATGAGTTATATGAATTTATATAAGAAATATAGAAAATATGAAATCTCTTCCACAAAATTATCCTGAATGTCAACATTCACACATACAGATCTCTCTCTGTGATTAAGGTATTACTTAAAATACATCATATTTTAAAACTGAATTTAGTAAACCAGAACTAAACTAAACTGAAAGATTTGCTGACATTCAGGTAAAATATTTTGATTAAAAAGTGTATTACTTCTAAGTTTGCCTCAAATCTTAAGGTTATATTAAAGCCATTAACAAACTTGAGCCATTGGGTCTTTTTTAATTTCGTGATCTAGTTTGGCACAGTATTGAAATGTTACACTCCCCCTGCATCCTGTCTCTTTGGGTCCCAGTCTTCGTCAGTTGTATTTTCACATGGTCACAGTGTATAATACTTCTTTTCTGTAACTGAAAAGTTCAGTGCTCACCACATCTCCTCATTCCGTTTCTTGGTTTCTGTTCATGGGCTAGATTTCATTGTCACGTAGCTTATTTGAGAGGAATCTTTGGATCCTAGAGTCCTTACTGTCCGTCATGTTTGGAAGTGACCGCTTGTTGCCTTACATGAGATAGAGGGTGGGTATAAATGATGGTGTTCTTTTCCTCAGAACTTGGGGCGTGTTGCATTCGTGATGCGTGACCCTGGATGTTGCTGTGGGAAGGCAGAGGCCATCCTGACTTCCATCCCCTCCTCACCTCGCACCCAGCTTGCGCAGATGATCCGATTTTTCTGCTTGGATAGTAGAAACATTCTTCCTTTATCTCTGCGTTTGGCATCTTGGGTGTTGATTAGTCTGTATCAGTTCTTTCTATACCGTGTCCATTAATTTGTAGATTCAATTCTTCATCTCAGAAAACGTTTCTTAAATTGTCATTGAAAATGTCTTTTTTCTTTGCCTTTTTTGAATCCTCTGCTCAAAGATGCCAGTCGTCCTGGGAACTTGGACATGGGATTAACTCTTGGTGTCATTTTGGCTGCGTCACAAATCCCCCAAACAGAGTGGTCCCCCAGCAGCGCACACTGGCCGTCTCACAGTGTCTGCGGGTCAGCACTGCACACGGCTGCCTCAGTCTCTCACGGGTGGCAGGGGTCTCAGCTCACCTGCAGCCTCGACTCGCGGTGGGGGGGGGGGGTCTGCCAACAGCGCCCCAGCTGCTCGCCGCCTTCCTGGTCGCGGGAGCCGCTTCCACGGGCGGTTTTCCTCAAAGCACGCGAGCTGGGAAGGCAGCTGTGTGTGCAGAGGGGAGAAGTCGTGATCCTTTCTCAGGGCGCGCCCTCTACCTGGAAGACGGTGGCTGGTTCAGGCTGCCCTCCAGGCCTGGGCCCCAGGGGGCTGGCATCTGCCAGGCCTCCTTAGAACCTGCCTCCTACAGTAACTGCCCGCCACGCCTTGGCCTTCTCTACCCCTGTGTGACCTTTTTGTTTTCCTCTGAATTTACCATGATTATCCAACTCATTTCTATTAAAATCCCCCACTTGAATTTTAGCTGTGTCTACTCTGTTATTTATTAGCACTATAATGAATTTGTCTTGGTCTTCAGTTTATATTTTTATCTCCTCCTTCATCTCACTCTGTTTTATCAGCCATTCCTCGAAGTCTGGCTTTCTTGAGCTTAGGTTTTTGTGAAGTTCCTATGTAGTTTGACATCCGAGGTGAATCTTCTTTTCCTTCGGGCGAGTCTGCAGAGTTGCCCTGCTGCTTCTCTGAGAAGCTGTGGGTTGATGCTAGCACTCTCGCCACCTTTTTCTGACGTCTCTTGTCCCTTGTGGGGGCCTGGAGGCAGGCCGGGCAGTACCTTGTTCCCGTCTGATAGCTTTCAGGGCCGCGTCCTCTTTCCTGTGGGGTGGCCTTTGGGGGCCACTCTGTTAAGTTTGGAGCTTGGGTGGGGAGCAGCAGCCCTGGGGGTCTTCTTCCCCTGTTGGGTCCTCTGCAGGGGCTGGAGGCTTTTGTTCTAGATGCTCTATTTTGCTTTTGCTTTTTCCTGACGATTTCTGTGTGTGCCTTGTCTGCTTCTCTTGAGGTTAAGGGGCTGGCAGTGGAGATTCCAGGACTTTCTCAGCTCTTTCTCTGTGAAGCAAGAATGGGATCTGAGCTTCGTTTTGCCAGAACCTTCTCTTTCTTTCCTTACTGCTCCTTTGTAAAGTGTGTAAGACCAGAGATACACCTTTTTCTTGTATTGTGAGAGCTAGCCAATGTTTCCTTTTCTTAAACTCCTTTTCGTTTATTTTTCTGAACAAGCAGAGCAGGAGTTCATACTCCTCCTGGTTGAGAACTCCTGGAAGGCAGCAGAGGCAGAATGCACTCACCCAGGGAACAGGTGTTGCTACAGACCAGCTCTCTGGCCTCTTGAGTGAGTTCTCTCAGCACCTTTCTCCTTCCTGTAGATTCAAGAGGTAGATTTAGAGACTTCACGTGAGCTTGAAATATCCTGCCATTTTTACCCAGGACCGTCCTCAGTATCTGTTGCTTGAATTGTTTTCTTAGTCTGTAGACTGGCTTTCCCTGTCTGGAAGATTTCCTTTCCTTCCCCTTTCCTAACTTCACCCTGCGTGTAACTGCTCGGTAGAGCTTGCTGAGGTGCACAGTCTGGTCCATGTCGTTCCCGCTGCCTCTAGGGTCCAGGCTATACTCTTAGGTTCAGCATCTTCCAGGATGTCCCTTGAACTTCCCAGGTGGCTCTAGTGGTAAGGAACCTGTCTGCCAGTGCAGGAGATGTAAGAGATGTGGGTTCGATCCCTGAGTTGGGGAGATCTCCTGGAGGAGGAAATGCAACCCACTCCAGTATTCTTGCCTGGAGTGTCCCATGGATAGAAGAGCCTGGCAGGCTACAGTCCATGGGGTCACAAAGAGTCAGACATGACTGAAGTGACTTAACACACGCAAGGTGTCACTTTACTCTGCCTTGCTAGTCACAGTCTGTCTCTCTTTCTTGAGCTTCAGCTCTGGCTAAATTAAACGTTTTCAGTTTCCCATTGGTTTCCCCAGTGGCTCAGTGTTGAGGAATCCATCTGCAGTGCGGGAGATACAGGAGATATGGGTTCAGTCTCTGTGTCTGGAAGATTCACTGGAGGACGGCATGGCAACCCGCTCCAGTCCTCTTGCCTGGGGAATCCCATGGACAGCGGAGCCTGGCAGGCTACGTCCCAAGGGTTGCAAAGAGTCAGACGCCTGAGACGACTGAGCATGCATACCCCAGGTGGGTTTCCAGGATGTAGCTAGACCATAACATGGCTTGTGCATCGCTTGTGGTTTCTGACATCCAGGTTCCTGCTCCCTTTCTCTAGGAACGCGATGATTTGTCCAGAACCATCTCAGACAAGAGCACAGAGAGACCGTGAGCTGCCGCTGCGATCGTGACACTGACGTCCTGTTGTTTTTTATATTATCAGAGCATATTGACTTTATAGTCAGTCTCTTCTAAAGGTTTTTTTTTTTAATGTAATAAATGCAGAAATTTGCATTTATTCCTGAGAATTTCACCTTTAATCAAAGGAGACTTTAGCAGGACTTGGTGATTGAAGAGGTCACTGAGGAGAAGCATGATGATGCCAGGGAAAGTTTGGTTTTAGATGATTTGCTAGAAGCAGAGAACCTGGATGCCTTAGGTCTGAGGTCAGTGGTTGTGAGAGATCCCGGAAGATACCCGGCGTTCAGCAGAAGGTTTTCAGTCTCAGGTTTCTAATTACATTACAGCAAAACATACATGTTTTCAAAGTATTCTTATTTTTTTAATATATATTTTTAGATTTTTTTTTAATGTGGACCTTTTTTAAAGTCTTTATTGAATTTGTCACAGTATTTCTTCTGTTGTTTGTGTTTTGTGTTTTTTTGGCTATGAGACATGTGGAATCTTAGCTGACCAGGAAGCAAACCCATACCCTCTAAATTGGAAGGTGGAGTCTTAACCATGGGACTGCCAGGGAAGTCCCCAAAGTATTTTTTTTAACTTAAAATCTTGTTTTGAGTTCTGTAAAGTCCTTGTTCATTTTCTTCCTAAGACCTTCCTAAGATATTTTACTGTGTGATTAAATTAGAACTGTATTGATTTCAAATAAAGGAAGAGGATAATTATTTTTTTAAGAACTTATTTTGATAAGGGGTTAAAGTATGTGTATACAAAAGTACTTATTGCCACAGTTTTTAATAGCGAAGATTATGAGCAATCTAAGTGTCCAGACATATGCCCATATGTCTGTATAAGTAGATTAAATAAATGTTTTTATATCTAAAATAACAAAATAATTCCAATTTTCATGAAATGAAATAAAATATTGTTGCCGACATCTTTTTTTAAAAATGGGCTAAAATGTAAGGTTATTATTTTTTTAAACCTTCATGATAGGCATGCACAGTGAGAAAGGGCTGCTCCAGAGCCCTCTGTTTACCATAACATGATGTATGCCTGGAGTGGTTCCTGTCTGTGGGGTAGTTACATAAATGAATTCCATCAACAAAGTTATAGAACTGGCACTACAATTTTGAGAGCCTCATCAAGTATTCCAGTTCCAGTTCAGTTGATCAGTCGCGTCTGACTCTTTGCGACCCCATAAATCACAGCACGCCAGGCCTCCTTGTCCATCACCAACTCCTGAAGTTTACTCAAACTCATGTCCATCAAGTTGGTGATGCCATCAACCATCTCATCCTCTGTCATCCTCTTCTGCTCCCACCTTCAATCTTTGCCAGCATCAGGGTCTTTTCAAGTGAGTCAGTTCTTCGCATCAGGTGGCCAAAGTATTAGAGTTTTCAGCTTGAGCATCAGTCCTTCCAATGAATATTCAGGATTGATTTCCTTTAGAATTGATTGGTTTGATCTCCTTGCAGTCCAAGGGAGTCTCCCGAGTCTTCTCCATACCACAGTTCAAAAGCATCAGTTCTTCGGTGCTCAGCTTGCTTTATAGTCCAGCTGTCACATCCATACATGACTACTGGAAAAACCGTAGCTTTGACTAGACAGACCTTTGTCAGCAAAGTAATGTCTCTGTTTTTTAATATGCTGTCTATGTTGGTCATAGCTTTTCTTCCAAGTGGCAAGCTTCTTTTAATTTCATGGCTGCAGTCGCCATCTGCAGTGATTTTGGAGCCCCCAAAAATAAAGTCTGTCACTATTCTCATTGTTTCCCCATCTATTTGACATGAAGCGGTGGGACCAGATGCCATGATCTTCGTTTTCTAAATGTTGAGTTTTAAGCCAAGTTTTTCACTCTCCTCTTTTACTTTCATCCAGAGGCTCTTCAGTTTTTCTTTGCTTTCTGCCATAAGGGTGGTGTTATCTGCATAGCTGAGGTTATTGATATTTCTCCTGGCAATCTTGATTCCAGCTTGTGCTTCATCCAGTCCAGCATTTCTCATGATGTACTCTGCATAGAAATTAAATAAGCAGGGTGACAATATACAGCCTTGACGTACTCCTTTCCCAATTTGGAACCAGTCTGTTGTTCCGTGTCCAATTCTAATTGTTGCTTCTTGACCTGCATACAGATTTCTCAGGAGGCAGGTCAGGTAGTCAGTCTAGTATTCCCATCAAAAAGTAAAAATTACATTAAAAAAGAAAAAGAAACTAAAGTATTTGTATTATGCTGCCATTGTGTATACAAATAATATTATTGATTCCTTACTTTAAGTTTTCCCTCCAGATTCTCAGCAGGTCCGACCTCAGCAGCCCTGCAAAAAATAGGACCCACTGCATCTACCCTCCCGTAATCCCCTTACCTCTCTCTGCTTTTTTCTTATAATTGTGCCCACGTTCTGACCCACCTTACAATATTGTATTTCTTGTCTGGTTCTTTTGAGGACAGGGAGCCTGGTTTGTTTTACTGTCTTATTCCAAGTGCCTAGAGTAGGTACATATAGAAATGTTAGGTATTTAACAGAAGGATAAAGTTGGAATATATTGTTTCAGTTGTTTTCCTACTGTTGTGGAGGATAAGAATGAGCATGTACTAGGCCAGTGGCTTTCAAAATTTTTTTTCACCAGGCTGAACGTAAGAAATATACTTTAAAGTCAACCTAGTGTCTACATAAATAAATAGGCACTTTTGTATGTATGTATGTGTTTATATGGATGAAGTGTATGATATCTGCTATTTCCTCTTCTCTTTCATTTTAAAAAACAGGTGTTATTTGCCATCTGGTAAATTTTCATGATCCATTAAAGGGTTCAGACTGCAGTTTGTACTGGGCAATAGATAAACCAAGAAACTTTTTTATATAAGTAGTACCTAGTTTTCCCTTTGTTTTATGTGACTGTTTAAAAATGTTTTGTTTTCATCTCAAACTGATCTTTGAGAGTATTTTTCTTGGGTTTCTGCATTAGGTGCTGTTTTGAGAAACTGATTCTTACAAATAACTGGATACATTATTTAGTAAAAATGTACTTAATTTGTAATTTGTGCAGTTCCTCTCAAGTGTGTGTGTTTTTTTAAGTTTGGATTCATTTCTTTTTGAAGGAGGAAGAGAGGCAGTAGTTGGGAGACAGAAATGCAACTGCAGTGGAGTGAAAGGCATCCATTGATTAATTTTGAGATCTGAATCACTCAGTACCAAGTGGATTGGGAACAGATTGTTAGAAATCTGAATTCCTATCTCCCCCAGCTGTTCTAGGATTTAACAGGCCAGGAATTATGCATATATTCAGTTAGCTAGAATGTGACAGATATGCCCCATGAAAAATGTAACGTGGAGACTCCTTTAAATGGTTGATCGATTACGTTTGAAACCATGTAATATTTTACACTAGAACCAGAAGACTCAGGAAATAACTCTGACGTTTAAAAATATGATGATTCTCTAGTTTTAAAGTTTGTACATTTTGAGAAGGCTCTTTTTAGCTTAATGTTAGCAAAGCAGCTGCTGTTTGAATTTACTTTGTAAAACACTGAATTATTCATTTCCATAAACAAAATTTCCTTAGTAATTATTTAGCATTAATTTATTTCTCTTTATTTCAATCAACCCTGTTGACATTCTATTTTAAAATTAAAACTATTCTTTGTGGAGTCTAACGAACATGACTGACAGCTACTTTCTCTGCTTTCTTCTGTTTCCTATGAGAGAAAATTTCCAAATCCTTTTTTATTTTTCTACTTAGAATATTTTATATTTTAATTTAATTTTTATTGTTTATTTTTATTATTTTCATGAAAGTTACTAATAAGGTACAGGTCAGAAGTAAAATTCTTATTTAGCATTGTTTTTTGTAAAGTGGCTTCTTAAGACCAAGCCTGATGTGTTTGACTTGTTAAATTTTACTCATGTTATGCATGAGTATAACAAACAGTATTGTACTGGATTCTGAAAACGTGGATTATTTTAGATAATTATTCACTTCAGCAGTTGTACTCACAGACTGACTAACAGGCAATTCAGCAGGAGAGGAAAGGTCAAGAATGTAGTTTTCATTTCTTGGGACTCCTCCGTCTATCTTTGCAAACGGGGGGCCAGCCCTTTGAATGTCCTGCTTCCTCTGTGGCCGTGGGGAACCCCCTGCACCTTACTGTAGGCTGCACACTTGCCCCCGGGGGGCATTGCCGCCTTGTGATGTTTGCTCTATTTTCCCATAATTGCTATTCAGTTTTCTGTGTCATTGCTCTGCTGCTCCGTTGGAAGCTTCAGGAGGGCAGCAAACACACTACTTTTTAGGTTACTAAACGTCTGATAATGTCACAGAGGTGGGATGAAGTGGTGCAGTGGTAAAGAATCTACCTGTCAAGGCAGGAGATGCAGGAGACATGAATTCGATCGCTGGGTCAGGAAGATCCCCTGGAATAGGAAATGGCTACCTACTCTAGTAATCTTGATTGGGAAATCCCATGGACAGAGAGCCTGGTGGGCTGTAGCCCATGGGCTGCAGAGCTGACATGACTGAGCAGCTGAGCACACACACACGGTGTCACAGAGGAGGAAAAGAGCCTCCTTATTTGTGTTGTAGAGTAGCATCCCTCTCAGGGAAGCACCGCTCTTGACTCGGGTGCATCTCAGAGCTCACGGTCAGGGAGGTTCAGCAGCCCACACGGCATCCCCCCCAGTGAGGACTGGAAGGAAACGCAGACTCAGTGAAGAGTGCACTTTGATTCTCTGTCGTTGATTCCTAGGAGTATTCTCCATCCGTCCCAGCCTTGTAGGACTGTGAAAAGGCTGAGGCCTGTGGAGTAGGAGGTCGAGGAGTTAGAGATGGGAACACCTCCATTGCATTCCTCTGCTTCTAGGGCGGGGATGCTAATTTGGCATCTGTAGGAGGCTTCTGCTTTAGAGGTTGTCTAGTGAGTGATGGTAGGACTCCAGGGGATTGCCGCATGTGTGTGTTTACTCTGACCTGTCCGTGAGAGCCTTTCAAGCCGGTGACACAGACTATCAGCCTTCAGCCAGAAGCCACTGTGCGGGCACAGGTGGTGTGTATTTCGTGTTTCCTCTGCATGGTGTCTTAGAAACAAAGTTAAATGAGCTACTTAAAATTGTGAGATTTTACATAAAACGTAAATTCCAGCTTAAAAAGAAGCATGAATCCGTGGGTCTGGCAATGCTCTTTCCATTCCTGCAAGGCAGACAGTATCTGGGATAAAGCAACAGCTCGACCTTTAAACCTGGGGCACGTACACTGGCTCAGCAGTCTCAGTGCTTGCACTGTGATTCCTATATACATGTGAAATATTTTATATTATAAATACACTATTTTATACATGTATACTGTGTAATATGTATGTACTGCTTATATTAGTTATTTCTCTGAAAATACATTTCAGTTATAAGAAAATCAAACAGATGTCTGTATGGTTCAAGAAAAATAGGAAAGAGTCTTCCATGAAAGTCAAGAATATTCTTTGAGCCTGCCGTGCAAATGGCATGTCGCATAGGTAGCCCCAGCTTCAAAGTCTACAAGTTTCTGGAGAATGGCATATCTTATAAATTCTGGCTTTCATGCCCCTAGTTTGGGTCTCTAAGTAACTTCTTTGGCTGTTTCTCATGGGATATGAATTTTGGAAATCTACATTTCTAGGTTAATTTACTTAATTTTTTGGTTCTTCACATTCTTTTCTGGGACATGATAGGTAAGAAATGAGAAAAGGTGCACCCAAGGTAAGTAACACGTATGAATTATTCAGTATATAGGAATAACCTCTATTGTGAGGCTTAAAAATAATAGATAATAAATAAATGGTTCATATATTTTATGTAAAATACATCTTTATAATAGACTATTTTACATATTATATATAATAATATATATAATGAGCAATATTTGGCATGCATTAAATACTCTAGATTGTATTATTATTTTCAGTTCTAATAACTAGTACATTTAACAGTGATTTTGCTTTCTTAAATGTATTGTTTAAAGTTTGACATTTTTCTGTCATTTTCATATGAGTTGGTTGCATTTGCTAACAAGACAAACAATACTTCTGTTCAGTCGACCCAGTGAGTAATTTGACTTTCCCCTTCTCTGTCTTGGATCTGAAGAGTGCTCAGGAGTGAGAAAGGAGGGAGGTGTGTTTCATCTTCTCTTTAGAAGTGTAGGTTACGAGCGTGTAAGCGTTCTGTCACTTTAGGATTCACTAATTTCTATCCTGCTCAGTACGTCCAGCTCTTTTTGGAAGAGTCAAACAGTGATTTGATTGTTTCTAGGTGTGTGCGTGCTTTGTGGAGTGGTGATCACAGAAGGAGGATGGCTTGAACAAAACTGTTTCTTTTCTTTGGCTACCTCGTAAATACCTGCGCCTGAAACAAGACCCCTCCAAGAGCAGTCAGTCTGTAATAAAGCACATTCCTAACTACTTGAGCTGACAAATAGTGAAGTTTGTTTTAAAAAAGTCACGTTTATTTTATGTCAATTTTCTATTTGCCCTGAATAAGATATATTTAATTACTTTATTCCATCTCCGTGTTCAGATTAATCAGATTCTGACTACATATTGGTGCTCAAATTAGAATAATTCTTTAATCAACTGTGTCATCCCTGCCATGGTAGACTAGAATGGAAAAGCTACTCTAGGCATACTGAAGACGTGTGCATTTTATTTTCTATTGTAATTTAAAAGTAAAATCAGAAATATTGATTTCTACTTGACTGGAGAGATGATTTAGTTTGAATATCAGTCTGATCTTAATCAGGTGAGAATTAATTGAGTTGGAGGTATTAGATATTCAGTGATGTTAAGTGAACCATGGTCAATCTAGAGAGAAGCTTTCTTTTGTACTATGTTAGAATTATCAAATAGCCTATGCACCACCGTGTAAAATCATCTTTTCATGTTCATCTTTCTTGTCTCATTAAATGCACCACTAAATTCATTCTGTACCCTGTCTAATCTTTAAAGTAGCAAGCTAATAAACCACAATTTAATAGAAAATTAAAAGCATAATAATTTTGTCATAAAATGCTATTGTGGTCAGAATTTTCTAGTGATATATTTTCTAGTACCTAATTTTAAAAACCAAGGGATAAAACCTCTGTTTTTCAAGTATACCTGGAACTTAAAAAAATTAGTTTTACTTTTTCTCTAATATTCAACACTGCAAGAATCAAGTGAACAATACAGAATGATTTTAATGTTTATTGCCAGAAATAGAGTATGTAGCATTATATTGGTCCACCACACGGCATGGGCTTTTTATTTATTTTAAGAGTGTGATAGCAATATCATAAGTGTTGTGAAAATATAAATGGTGAGATAACACCTCCATAGGACTTGCCCTTAAGTAGTAAAATTGTAAAGTCTTTAAATAACCTGCAGCCTGAACGGAAAGGATGGATTTGCCTTGTTAACTAGGGACACTACACTTATTAAATGTCTAATTAAATTTAGCATCACATGTCTTCTGTTCTCTTTTTTTTTTTCCCTCTTTAAAACCGAGAATTGGGACCAGTTTATGAGCAAGGGAGCACGCGTTATCAGTGTTGGGTTTCTTCCATTTTGGCAGTTGGTGTGACCGTGTTAAATTAAAAGAAAGCCAGGAGTCTGGGTTTTGACGGTGTCTTTTTACCTTGGGTTAGGGCTCCATGTGGCATTGGTGGGGTGGGAATCGTAGGATCTCTGCAGCTCTGTAATTTGTGAAAAGGAATGCCCAACATTTTTATTTGAGAACAGTCAGCATTTAATGAAATGAAGCCATCCAGGCAGAAGTGTCCATTGACTGTGAAGGTAGGGTGTTCTGTTGCAAGAAAGACAGGTCCCTGCCCTATTGTCACTAACGGGCAGTTCCGAGGAAATGGAAGAGGATTGTTTAAAAAAAAAAAATTGAGAGAGATGACCTCTCACTCTGCTTCAAAGCCGGACCTCCTCTCTCCCCCTCCTCCATACAAAGGTATTACTTTATTCACTTTCCTTTTTTAAAACTGCATTTTGTAAGCTTGGCACAGGGACAGACTGCCACAGCACAATAGAAACCTGCTTCTTCCCCCCGCCGCCCCAGACTCCCAAGTTCTCTCCTGAGGCCGAGACGGCTCCCCGCCCCTTCCTGGCCCCCAGCCCTTCTCTCCTGTCTGCACAGGGGTGTGTGTGTGTCCTTGCTTCTTCTGCCTCCCCCAGACTCCAGGCTTTCTCGTGAGACGCGACGGCCACCCGCCCCTTCCTGGCCCCCAGCCCTTCTCTCCTGTCTGCACAGGGGTGTGTGTGTGTCCTTGCTGTTTCCACTTTGGGTCTTGGAGATCGTCCCCAGCTGTGCACTTTCTTCAGTGGCCGGATAGAGCTTTGTGGTTTAGTATTTCTGCTTAGGCTGTTGGTGTGACTCTGTCAGATTAAAAGAAAGCTGCTAAGTGGCTTTGGACAGTGCCAAGGCTATTTTTTACCTACATAAAGACATTTTTTGCTTCAGCTAAGAGAAGACAGGATGAGGAATAGCTTGTGATACACCATTCTCTTAATGATTCTCTACAAATGACTTCTGTCATAAGAAAGGTGTAGTCATAGTTATTTTTGTATTTGAATTGTCCCGTGTTTGGATATGAAGAACATAACTGTCTTTTTGAATGCTGTCTCTTGAAGGGAAATGCCAAACTGTGTCAACTCCTCTTTTGGAGCAAAGCAAGGTGTCCGATACATAAGAAAAGTTGACAGACCAGTAGATTAGAAAGAGGGTGAGCAGGTTTTGTCCACAGCCTGGAAACCACATCCGGCGAGGAGGGAGCCATGTTCATGCTGGTTCTCACCAGGAGGAGGCGCAGCAGGACTGTTACTGCCAGCGGAGTTTGACGGGGGCTGGCAGGACCCTGAACTCTGGTTTCTTCCAGTCTCAAACCTCCCCCACGCCCCTCAGCACACAGGCACGCACACGCCCAGATGCACACACCTCCCCCTCGCCCACAGTGGAACTGGCTCCCTTGTTCTGTTCCCACAAGGTTTGCACAGTGAGGTGAACCGGGCCTTTCTGAATTGGGGAAGGGTCTAGGGTTTGGGTTAGTGGCGTCTAAGTCCTTCCTTCTCTGGCCGTTTCCACCCGAGGAGTTGAGAACAAGGTCCTTTCCTGGCCCCTCGTGAGTGGTGGTGAGTGGTCTCCGCTGGCCCGCAGAACAGACTGAAGCCACCTGCACGAGCGGGAAGGTGCAGCAGGCTGGCTTGCTGCCTGTGTTGCTTACAGTGTTGACCCTGCCTCTTAACAGGGGATGCTCAGAAACACGGTGCCTTTGTTGGATGCTCTGATGGGCACGCGTTCATGAACGGATCTTTTAACTTTAGAGGCTGGGGCGGGGGGTGGGGGCCGACATGTGCGGCGTGAACCAGGTTGACTCACGTAGCATTTCTCTGGCTTTGTCACTGTCTAAGTCCTCCCCCTCTGTCACTGCTAGTGATACTCACGGATTCTCCTGCTTGGGGAGGCTGATGGCCTCTCTTGTGTGCGTCTCATTTGGGAGATGGGGTGAGTTGGTGCTCTCCTTAGCCACAGCTCAGCTATGCTGACGTCTCCCTTTCCTATTCTGAAGGCTCTTAGAACCCCAGGTACAGAACTTAGCAGTTTCTTGTAAACTGCTTGGAAAAGCCACTTTGTAATGTGTAAAATCTGTATTTTAAATATTTGAATATATTTTATAGGCATTCTGGAAAAGGAGGTATGGAGCCAGAGGGCAAGGTATCTGGCATCATTTTATTGTAGATGACTGCTCAGGAGCAGAGCATCAGAGCGCTAAGCTGTAGCTTTTCTTCCCCAGGAAGTGGGGACCGGAAGGACTGAGCTGTCCCACCAGCTTCCTGGGCCCAGTGGTGACCCTGTGTGTGGTGACGGGCGGGGCTCACGGCTCTGCTGTGACCATGAGGTCTTTTGCCCAGTGTGGAGGAGTCTCCTCTGTTTTCACTGTGAAGAAGAGTCAGTGGGATTCCATAAGAGTTATGGAGTTTTTCAGGAACTAAAGGCCTGGTTCCAGGCTAGTCCTTGCCACACTGTCCGTCTTGGAAATGCATGATGTCACCTACTGAAAGCTCGGTGTCCTTGTCTGGCAAGTGAAGATGATGATAGTGCTTATCTGTTAGGTTTTTGTAAAATTCAAGTGAGCTAATGAAGTGCTCATCGTGTCTGGTACCTAGTAAATACCCAGTATATGTCAGTGGCCATTATTAATTTGATTTTGTTGCTGTTATCATTAATATCTTTAAATACCTTGCAAGAAAAAATTATGAAATCACATAGGAAAATGGAAAAACAAAAACTCCACCTGAAATAAGATAGTTTATTCTAATGGTATAGATCCTGCTGATCAGTTAATGTATTGTTAGCCTTTGTTAGAAATCATCTCTGTTCTAAGAGCTACATGCTAAGGGCTCCTCGTCAGAATCCCAGTTTGTGCCCATTGAGCCTCATTCCAGTACATGGAGAGGAGCAGTCTGAGGCTCTCACCACCAGCCTCCTGTCTACATCTGACCTGAAGTGCAGGGAACGAAACACACTCAGGGCCACCTCTTTCACTATGGAAGCCACTGCACACACGTCACTCTTCACCTTAATTAATTCCAAAGACACGTTCAGCTCCTCAGTGGCATCCAGCCACATTTCGCATGCTCGGTCGTCCTTCATGGCTCCTGGTGGCACTGTCGGAAAGTGCAGAGAACATCTCTATCGCTGCAGAATGTCTCACTGGACCAGAGAAAATAGCATGAACTATATTTATAATTTTAAACTATAGTAAAGTAAAACTCGCTTAGTCGTGTCCAACTCTTTGCGACCCCATGGACTATACAGCCCATGGAATTCTCCAGGCCAGAATACTGGAGTGGTAGCCTTTTCCTTCTCCTTAAACTGTAGTAGCCATGTATTTTTTAATGTGACATTAGTTTTGAAAGGTAAGCTTAATTTTAATGTTATATTTATTTATGTATTAAATAAATAGTATCTATCTTATTAGGGCTTCCCTTATGGCTCAAGCAGTAAAGAATCTGCCTGCAATGTGGGAAACCTGGGTTCAGTCCCTGGGCTGGGAACGTCCCCTGGAGGAGGGCGTGGCAACCGACTCCAGTATTCTTTCCTAGAGAATCCCCATGGACAGAGAAGCCTGTCAGGCTACAGTCCATGGGGTCACAGAGTCAGACACGACTGAGCCACAGCACAGCACAGCACATCTATCTTATTAGCATGCAATCATGTAAAAACTGTGAACAAGATAGTTACATTTTTCATCCTCAGTTCAGTTCAGTTCAGTTGCCCAGCCATGTCCAACTCTTTGCGACCCCATGAACTGCAGCAAGCCAGGCCTCCCTGTCCATCACCAATTCCCGGAATTTACCCAAACTCATGTGCATCAAGACGGTGATGCCATCCAGCCATCTCATCGTCTGTCATCCCCTTCTCCTCCTGCCCCCAGTCCCTCCCAGCATCAGGGTCTTTTCCAGTGAGTCAGCTCTTCACATTAGATGGCCAAGTGTTGGAGTTTCAGCTTCAGCATCAGTCCTTCCAATGAACACCCAGGACTGATCTCCTTTAGGATGGACTGGTTGGACCTCCTTGCAGTCCAAGGGACTCTCAAGAGTCTTCTCCAGCACCACAGTTCAAACGCATCAATTCTTAGGCGCTCAGCTTTCTTCACAGTCCAACTCTCACATCCATACATGACCAGTGGAAAACCATAGCCTTGACTAGACAGGCCTTTGGTGGCAAAGTAATGTCTCTGCTTTTGAATATGCTGTCTAGGTTGGTCATAACTTTCCTTCCAAGGAGTAAGCGTCTTTTAATTTCATGGCTGCAGTCACCATCTGCAGTGATTTTGGAGCCCAAAAATAAAATCTGACACTGTTTCCCCATCTATTTGTCATGAGGTGATGGGACCGGATGCCATAATCTTCCTTTTCTGAATGTTGAGCTTTCAGCCAACTTTTTCACTCTCCTCTTTCACTTTCATCAAGAGGCTTTTTAGTTCCTCTTCACTTCTGCCATAAGGGTGGTGTCATCTGCATATCTGAGGTTATTGATATTTCTCCTGGCAATCTTGATTCCAGCTTGTGCTTCTTCCATGGATGGAGGTTTGTGACATTGTACAGGAGACAGGGATCAAGACCATCCCCATAGATAAGAAAGCAAAATGGCTGTCTGAGGAGGCCTTTCAAATAGCTGTGAAAAGAAGAGAAGCGAAAAGCAAAGGAGAAAAGGAAAGATATATCCATTTGAATGCAGAGTTCCAAAGAATAGCAAGGAGAGATAAGAAAGCCTTCCTCAGGGATCAATGCAAGGAAATAGAGGAAAACAACAGAATGGGAAGGACTAGATATCTCTTCAAGAAAATTAGAGATACAAGGGAACATTTCATGCAAAGATGGGCTCAATAAAGGACAGAAATGGTATGGACCTAACAGAAGCAGAAAATATTAAGAAGAGGTGGCAAAAATACACAGAAGAACTGTACAAAAAGATCTTCACAACCCAGATAATCACGATGGTGTGATCACTCACCTAGAGCCAGACATCCTGGAATGTGAAGTCAAGTGGGCCTTAGAAAGCATCACCACAAACAAAGCTGGTGAAGTTTAGTTGAGCTATTTCAAATCCTGAAAGATGATGCTGTGAAAGTGCTGCACTCAATATGCCAGCAAATTTGGAAAACTCAGCAGTGGCCACAGGACTGGAAAAGGTCAGTTTTCATTCCAATCCCAAAGAAAGGCAATGCCAAAGAATGCTCAAACTACTGCACAATTGCACTCATCTCACATGCTAGTAAAGTAATGCTCAAAATTCTCCAAGCCAGGCTTCAGCAATACATGAACCGTGAACTCCCTGATGTTCAAGCTGGTTTTAGAAAAGGCAGAGGAACCAGAGATCAAATTGCCAACATCTGCTGGATCATGGAAAAAGCAAGAGAGTTCCAGAAAAACATCTATTTCTGCCTTATTGACTATGCTAAACAAAGCCTTTGACTGTGTGGATCACAATAAACTGTGGAAAATTTTGAAAGAGATGGGAATACCTGACCTGCCTCTGAGAAACCTATATGCAGGTCAGGAAGCAACAGTTAGAACTGGACATGGAACAACAGACTGGTTTCAAATAGGAAAAGCAGTACGTCAAGGCTGTATATTGTCACCCTGCTTATTTTTCCTCCTAAGCTCCCACAATTCAGAGTTTTGTTTTTTTTTTTTTTAAGATGCTTTTCAAGTGTCTGTTGAATTTGTTACAATGTTGCTTCTGTGTTTTGGTTCTGGCCACAGGGCATGTGGCATCTTAGCTCCCCAAACCAGCTTAACCCTTGAACCCCCAGGGGAGCCCCTCCAGTGTGCGTTTTGTACTCACAGTACAGGAAAGGGAGAAAGCTGGCCTAAAGCTCAACATTCAGAAAACGAAGATCATGGCGTCTGGTCCCATCACTTCATGACAAATAGATGGGGAAACAGTGGAAACAGTGTCAGACTTTATTTTGGGAGGCTCCAAAATCACCGCAGATGATGATTGCAGCCCTGACATTAAAAGACGCTTACTCCTTGGAAGGAAAGTTATGACCAACCTAGATAGTGTATTCAAAAGCAGAGACATTACTTTGCTGACTAAGGTCCGTCTAGTCAAGGCTATGGTTTTTCCTGTGGTCATGTATGGATGTGAGAGTTGGACTGTGAAGACGGCTAAGCGCTGAAGAATTGATGCTTTTGAACTGTGGTGTTGGAGAAGACTCTTGAGAGTCCCTTGGACTACAAGGAGATCCAACCAGTCCATTCTGAAGGAGATCAGCCCTGGGATTTCTTTGGAAGGAATGATGCTAAAGCTGAAACTCCAGTACTTTGGCCACCTCATGAGAAGAGTTGACTCACTGGAAAAGACTCTGATGCTGGGAGGGATTAGGGGCAGGAGGAGAAGGGGACGACAGAGGATGAGATGGCTGGATGGCATCACTGACTTGATGGACATGAGTCTAAATGAACTCCGGGAGATGCTGATGAACAGGGAGGCCTGGTGTGCTGCGATTCATGGGGTCGCAAAGAGTCGGACACGACTGAGCGACTGAATTGAACTGAATTCCTCCCAAGTCCCCACCTCCTAATATCATCACGTGGTGGGTTAGTGGTGGGGGTGGGGGCAGTAGGGTTTCAACACACAGATTTTGTGGGGATACAGATATCCTGTTATAAGGCACCCTATTATTTTGTTTTGGTCTGGTGTCCTCTTTCCATTGTTCAAGCCGCCAAGGTGACATCTCTCTGTCCCCACTCCCATCATCACCTCTCTCTCTCCATCTGTGCCTCCCTTCTCCCTTTCTCAGGACCCTGGTGATTCCTTTGGGCCCCGCAGGATAATCCAGGATAATCTCCTTATTTGGTTGTAGCTGATTAGTAACTGTAATTCCCCTTTGCCATATAACCTGACACATTCATTGGGTTCTGGGAGGAGGATTTGGAAATCTGTGGGGTCTATTATTCTACCTAACATAATCAGGAAGTGAAAAAAAAAATCTCTGATCTTAACTGTGTTCAAGGAAAGCAAACATCAAAAAGACTCCTTTTCTATATTGATAAATGATGATGTAATATGCCAGATGACCAGTAAGAAAACTGATAACATGGTGGTTATTTCACTGTTGCATCGCTCTTCTAGCTGCTTCCCGGCTTCCCTGGTGGCGCAGAGGTTAAAGCGTCTGCCTGGAATGTGGGAGACCCGAGTTCGATCCCTGGATTGGGAAGATCTCCTGGAGAAGGAAATGGCAACCCACTCCAGTACTCTTGCCTAGAGAATCCATGGATGGAGGAGCCTGGTGGGCTACAGTCCATGGGGTTGCAAAGAGTCAGACACGACCGAGCGATTTTACTTTCTTTCTAGCTGATTCCATCATTGTGTTTTCTTATTTTAGTCAGTTGAAAATAATTGATGAGTCATGATGAAGGAAGTCCTAGGATGATCTAGTAAGACGTTTCGAAACGTAGGAAAAAGATCATTGAGTCTATCTTGTGTCTTATCTTTACTCAGAGTTCTAGTGAGTCTATATGATAATTGCAAGATAGAAATGAGTTTTATTATATTACAAAGTATCTGTTTTCTTTGTTTTTTTTGGAAGGCCTCAGAAAAAATGAAAATCAAAATATCTTTAAAATAGTTAGAACTACTCTAAGAAACTCAGAAATTAAAATTGGGTCCAGTGGACCCTGGTCTCTACTCAGAGGGTCAGCCTCTTGGTCCCCTTACCTTCTGTGAGGCCCCAAGGTCCTCCCGTCTTTCAGGCTCCCCTGTTTCCACTGACCCTTAAATATTGGCCCAATGGTTACGTGGGCCCTCTTTATTTTTCCTTATTTTTCATAAGTGACTGCTGCCACACCAGTGTCTTCGACATGCCTCAGCCCCGTAGAGCTGAGGGTTTTCTGGACAGTCCACTTGGGTGTTTCACGCCTCCTCCCAGCTAGATGTGTCTGAAACATGCGCTGAACTTTTCCCCCGTCATGTGCGTTCCTTTCCTTGTGTCTCTGAGACATCAGACCGCGCCGGCTGCGCCCAGCGGAGGTGTCGGCATCATCCTGGACTCCCCGTCTGTCACCCTGTGGCTTGATGGTGTCCCCCTGTCCGTCACGGCTCCCTGGTAGCTGTCTGCGCCTCTGCAGAGCCACTGCCTGCTTCTTGCCCCCTTGCTGTCTCTCAGTCTGAGTCCTGTGCTCAGTTCTCAGTTCTCCTGTTTCCCTGTTATCCCCACCTCTGCCTGCTTCCAGCTCTTGTAGTTCTCTACAGAAGAAAGTCTGATCGTGCCGTTCCGCTGTGTGGAGCCCTTCTGAGGGCTTCCACTGCCTCAGGAGGAGCCCGATGTGGAACGCCGCCGGTGGTCGTCGCTGGCACACGCCCGTCCCCAAGTGCCATTTTTATGAGCCTGTGTATAAGTACTGAAAGAATACGTGAAAACAAAACTTTAATCAGTTAATACCTGTGAAAGCCTGTGCTAACTCATTGGCTAGTGCCAGGAGCACAGTAAACAGAAGTGTTAGCTATCGCTGTTGTTACTGTTATGAGGCAGGAATGTAAGTGACTTTTTCATTTTCATTCTACTCTGATAATTTAAGAAATAGATGACATAAGATTAACATACACATACTACTGTATGCAAGATAGATAACTAGAAAGGACCTGCTTGCTGTGTTGCACAGGGAACTCTTCTCAGTACTCTGTAATGACATTTGTGGGAGAAGAATGCTGGGGTCCAGCCCCGGTGGATCCAGGGTGATTTGAAGGTGGGGACGGAGTCGGCGTCCTTGGAAATAACTTATTTAATTACAGATAGAGAGGGATTAGAAAATTAGCAGAGAAAAAGCGGCTGAATAACTTGGTTTACATGGGATACCAATAAAATTCCAAGACAAGAAATTTGCACCATCTACGTTGGGCCACTGGCGCCACTTGAATATCGGAAGGTGCCCCTCCTTGGGCTCCTTCTCGCATGGGCCTGAAAGCCGGGACAAGTAAGTAGACATGGCGAGCACCCACGCTCCAGATGGGAATTCAGCCAGAGAAACGGGGAGCAAGAAAGAACTACATGTCTTTCCGGAAGCTGATCTCGATTTCTTTATTTTGGGGTTTGCTTATATACCTTTTGTTACACATAGGGATGAATACAGAGTCACACGGGGTCAGCAGTCCTGACCTTTATCAAAATCAGGTGCTTTACATAAAAAAAAAAGATCTTAGGGGTTTTACATCATCTTCTGGCCATGAGGCCTGCTGACATTTTATGACTCTTTCTTTCTGATAACCAAAAACTTACTTTTTCCAAGGGTGTTTTTTCTTAAACCAGGCACCACCCTCCAAATAAAGTTGCATTCCTATAGGGTGAGGGTGTAGTGAGTTACAGTCAAGAAAGGAATTTATTTAACCCAAGGTTAACATGATTAGTCTTAAAGGTTAATACTTATTTCTCCTATATGCTTAAAGGTTAATACTTATTTCTTCTATATGCTAGTTATTTTCATCATAAGGGCAGGGAATATGGAGATTTAGCAGCAAACATCAGCCCAACAAATGAAAATCCTTTCACCAATGTTCCCTTTAAGATCTGTTTAGTCTTAAGATAGTGATAAAGTTACATTTTTACATAGCAAGGACACAGTGATTTATAACAAAGTACAGTGATCTATTACAGAAGAGAAAATTCATTAACTCAAAAAGTCTAGTATTGCTAACCTTAAAAACTACTATATTTCCTTTTCTATATTCCAAATACATTGGTTAATATATTCTCAGGTGCCTAAGGATATGGAGGCCTGGCGGCAATCATTGACTCAACAATGAGAAAATCCCTATGCTAATTAAGAGTCTCAAAATACTCCAAACTCTCTGTGCTGTTTATGGTTGAGAGGTAGTAAACAATCATGTTGGTAGTGGCAGGAGTATGGATAATTCTGTCACACAAGCTAGTTTGCCAGCAGAGAGGTTTGACCTGAGACACCCTTGTCCCACCCAGGGCAGGGAATTAGCAGCAATTATTGGCACAACAAATGAAAAACCCTTCACCAATATAATTCCTAACTAACCCACTATACTGACAATTTCCCAAAAGAATTTGCCTTTAGTAAGCCTAAAACATCTCGTGCCTCTCAAGTTGGGAGGCTGTAAACAGTCACATGTGGCTGGAGGAACCTTTACAGGTGGGCTAGATAACCTTCAGAGGAATTCATAAGTTGGAACACTCTTGTCACGCCCAGGAATTTTTATTGACTTGGAGCTGCACGTTTACTCCTTCTGAGAGAACCAGTGGGGAACAGCCCCCCGTAAAGTCAGAGGTGTAGGCGAGAGCACGAAACAGTAAAGTAGATAGACTCTGATTTTGGGGGCAGATGCTCGGGAACAGGGGGTTTCCTGAGGCTTGATCACGCCTTTGCGTATGCCAAGCCTCCTTCCTCATGACCTTTGCTGTGGGTGGAGTTCCTCACGCTGGCCCCCAGCATCAGAATCCGGAAGAGAGCGGGTGTGCGTGTACAGATGACTGGCTGCTGCACACCTGAGGCTAACGCAACGCTATTCATCAGCTATACGCCAACATAAAGTAAAAACTAGAAGAGGGACAGATCCATGAAGTGATCTCAGCTGGGTCCTCTCCTAAACGTTGGCGTGATGGCATGCTTTGGTGATTTCCCCGTCTGCACTGCTTTTGACTCACCTTTGGAAACGGAAACGTTTTGAAGGCGTGAGTGCCTTAAGAAGTCACTGTTTCGGTGACTGATGCTCGTGAAAGATGAGGTGGCTTCTGCGTGTTATGTTTTCCACTGAGTGATTAATTTTATGGATCTCTCGAAAAATTGTCTCTGAAATTTTGGTGGTGTCAGAATGTTTTCCGGCAGATCATTTATCCATCGTTTCAAGTACATATCTGTTTTTATTTTTATCTAATTTTCTATAAGGAAGCAGTTTTATGCTTAAGATTTCCTGTTGTGCAGTTGATGAAATGTTTTGAATTGAGGGTGATTTAAAAATCTGCTTGCTACATTTCTTCAGTAAGCAAGACCTCCTAAATGTCTTTCTTTTCGATTAAATTGAAGTTCCAGATTTAAAAGCGAGACCATCAAGATGGTGGTTTAGTCACAGAACTATTACACAGAACTTACATGTTAAAAATTCTAAATTACATTGGTACCTAAACAGAGCTCTGCTTTTTATAATGCTGGAAACAAAATAGGTACTTTATTAAGTACTTCACCGATTGAGGAAATAAAAGTACTAGAAAGTTAGAAATAAGTGGTATTTCTAAAGATCGTTGTGTAAAAATTCATAAGCTCAGGATTGTTTGCTGCTGCTGCTGCTAAGTCACTTCGGTCGTGTCCAACCCTGTGTGACCCCATAGATGGCAACCCACCAGGCTCCCCCGTCCCTGGGATTCTCCAGGCAAGAGTACTGGAGTGGGTTGCCATTTCTCTCCAATGCATGAAAGTGAAAAGTGAAAGTGAAGTCGCTCAGTCGTGTCTGACTCTTGGCGACCCCGTGGACTGCAGCCAGCAGGCTCCCGCGTCCCTGGGAGTCTCCAGGTTTAGGAAACAGAAATTGTTGGAATTATAGAAGGAGTGGTTCTAGCCAGAAATGCGAAGTGCTGGAATTGCTCCTTTTAGTCTGGTGTGTTTTAAATTGTTATCTCGCACTGAATGCTGTAGTCCTACCTGGATGACTGTGTCTGCACAATTGCATGTTGCTTGAAACTGATGAAGTGTGGGTCAGTCTTCCTGCTCCCGTGCACACTTTGTTGCTCATCTTCGGCTTAATCAGGAAATCTAATTGTGGCGGTTATTTAAATATTAACATATATTCCAAAGTTCATAAATTAAATGAGTAAAAAGCAATGAATTCCAAACCATTTCTTTCTCTTACTGCTTTCATATGGAGTTTCCCTAAGTTTTTTCTTATATAAACTGGAAATTATGTATTCTTGTACTTAAATACAGTATGATTATTTTGCCCATTATCTTAGACTGCAGTTGGGAGAAGACTTTATCTCTGTTTTCCCTAGCTTCACTTGGTGAAAATTTTATCATGCTCACAGAATATGTTTACCAATAGTTTATTTTATATGATATTCAGTGGTTTCTTTCAGAGAGAGGAGGGTTTACAAAAGAAAGAATTTCATGTCCTTTATATTTTAAAGAAAAAAAGTCTTGAATGCTGTCTTTAAGCCCAAACTTCTTTAAAGTTTGGGATAACTTTTAATCATCTCTCTACTCTCACTCTGTACTGATATTTATTTGCATTATATTAAGGTATATGTTAGTGAATGACAGTTCATTTTCGTAGTGGTTAAAGGTGAATATTTATTTACAGGTGTACAAACTTTTTAACACTTAATATTGAGAGACAGAAGTGATTTAAATTGGGCTTGTTTCAGAATACCATTGCAGAAATCAGCTGGCGACATCACCATTATATGAATGTTTGCTACTGTGGTTTGAAAGAAGGATCCTCATTAAAATCTTATTGCTAAACAAGTGACAGAAACCTTACAAACAGCTTGAGGCTTCGGGCCAGTCACAGTTACTCCCGAAGAGATCTGGACAAGTGTGAAGATGCAGAGACTGTGCCTTCATGCCCATCAGAATGCCACTTCCCTACTTGAGGACATTTCTAGTCACGTTGGGGAAAACAGAGCTTAACAGAAGTCAGTGCCTGAGCATTCGCTTGTGAATTTGTCACGTGTCAGAGTACTGAGTGTTGAATTCAGAAAGTGTACTGTTGCTAGGAGCCCTTGCGTTCGTGTTTTCTGGAAAGGGACTGGGGTTTGGTCAGCTCGCACGTGCTTATGAGGGGAGGTCCCTGATGCTCATGCGCTTTCTGTGGACGCCATCTTCCGAGGGAGCCAGTCCAGGCCTCTGAATGACAGTGGGGCTGCGAGGAGCCAGCCCCCGGCCCGTCACCACCATTCACCACCTCTGGGTTAACTTTGCGTCCACGCTTCCTTTGAGGGTAGCTCATGCTTTCATTCATGCTTAGGATTGTAGCCCTTGCCTCTGGAAAGGCAAGTCTTCCCATCAGGCGGTGTGGAGAGCAGTTAACGTGTTAGGATGCTAATGACTTCGAGAGTGCAGGCTAGTGGACGTTTCAGTGGGCTTGCTCCCTTCAGGACCTCCGATGAGAATGAACTAATCCTGCATTTGCTTTGCCTTTTTTAAAAAGAGGAATGTTTTTTCCCTTTTTTGAGAAAACAATAGTTTGACTTGTTTATTTTCGGCTGTGCAGGGCCTTCGCTGCGTGCAGGCTTTTCTGTAGCTCTGGTGAGCGGGGGCTCCTGTCTGGTTGCGGTGTGTGGGCTCCTCACTGCGTGGCCTCTCTCGTTGCGGAACACGGGCTCTGGGGCACCCGGGCTTCAGTAGAGGTGGCCCGCAGGCTCTAGAGCACGGGCTCACAGCAGTTGCGTTGCACAAGGCTTAATTGCTCCGCGGCATGTGAGATCCTCCCAGCTCAAGCATCAAAGTCGTGTCTCCTGCGCTGGCAGGCGGTTTCTTTTCCACTGAGTCACCAGGGAAGCCCCTGCTTTGCCTTTTTGCGTCGCAGAGGACACAGGAAGTCCCCTTTGCTCTGATTTGGCCACATGCACAGCTCATCGGCACAGGGATCACAAGAGTGTGTGTTGAGTGTAAAAGATGCCTGATTCAGTTCAGGACTCAGAGGAAACGGTGGCATCCTGAGACTGGTGAACAGCTAGTTCACGGAGCCTGTGACCCGCACTGGAGTATCCCTGCCCCGTGGCTGTGACCAGACGTGCCCTCCGTCTGGAGTCAGGCCCCTCCTGCACCAGCAGGCCTGGTTTCTGCCCGCCCACAGCCTGCAGACTGCGCTGATGCTGCAGACAGACGGACGTCCGTGCCCGAGGCCTCTCGGTCCAGCACAGCCCCTCGAATTTTCTGTGCATTTACAGATGTCAGTCGTTTTCAGTTTGCTTGTGGTTTAAAGCCACTTTTGTTACACATTATGTGTCTTCATGGGGACTCCTGAGGTTACCTGCTTGTTTTAAGATGATTATAAATCATATTCCTTAGTAGCTGGAAGGGTAAGAGAATCCTGATAATTTTATACTAAATGATGATACAAGCTTCTTGGTGAGGGTGGTGTCGTATTTTAAAGTCTGACATGGACATGGCTGGTTACAGATGGGAGGAGTCCGAGGCTGGGCCTAGAGACCCCCGGGGAGGGGAGGGACTGAGACAGCTGGGGAGAGTCGCTGCTAGAGCAGGGGCGCCCCACGCCCGTCCCAAGGAGGACCTGAGGAGCAAGCGGGTCCGCCCCAGCGCAGGCCAGGTAGAGCAGCGGGCTGCTGTGGCTGGACTCCGGCACCAGGGTTCTCTGGGTTGGGGCCCCTGAGAAGGCAGGACCCCGAGGGGGCCAGTATGATTTGAGGGGCACACTAGCAGAATGGAAATGTGATAGAAAGCCATTTGGGTTCTGGGTCACCTCAGAGTTGGCTCAGGAATGAGATGGGAGCCCTGGGATCAAAGTAAAGGGCCATGGCAGGCTCTCTGGAGGAAGCGGGGTTGAAGGATGCCATCAGTAGCCTCAGAGAGCGGACCCCAGGAGGGGCTGTGTCCGATACATCCCCCTTCACTCTCCCTACTTCTCTCTTCCGGAATATACTCTTTCATTTTAAAAAATTGGGAGTATAGTTGACTTACAATGTTGTGTTAATTTCTGCTGTTCAGCAAAGTGACTCCGTTTTATATAAGTTTATGGGTGTATATATATGTGTGTTTGTGTGTGTGTGTGTGTATATATATATATGTTTATGGGTTTCCCTGGTGGCTCAGTGGCAAAGAACCTGCCTGCAATGCAAGAGACACAGGAGACGCGGGTTTGATCCCTGCGTCAGGAAGACCCCCTGGAGGAGGGCATGGCGACCCACTCCAGTGTTACTGCCTAGAGAGTCCCATGCACAGAGGAGCCTGGCAGGCTAGTCCGTGGGGTTGCAAAGAGTCAGACACGACTGAAGTGACTGAGCGCGCACACGTGTATGTGTGTGCTCTTTTTAAAATACTCTCTTCCATGACGGTTTATCACAGGACATTGACCATAGTTCCCCGTGCTGCACAGCGCGACCTTGTTCATCCATGGAGTACATGCTTCCTCTCTCTAGACAGACCTTGGAGATGCTGTGGTTTGGTTCCAGACCAATGCAAAACACTCAGTGTCACAGTAGAGCAAGTCACATGCCGTCTTTGGCTTCCCAGCGCATATAAAAGCTATATCCACACTGCATTGTAGTCTACGAAGTGTGTAATAGCATTATGTCTAAAAAAACCACTGTACATGCTTTCAGTAAGGATACTTTATTGCTGAAAAATGCGAACGCTCCTCTGAGCCCTGATCCTTGAGCGAGTCGTAATCTTTTTGCAGGAAGAGGGTCTTACCTTGATATTGGTGGCTGCTGACTGACCAGGGTGGGGTTGCTGAAGGTTGAGGTGGATTTCTTAGAATAAGAGAGCAATAATAAAGTTTGCTGCATAGGACTCCTCCTTTTAGGAACGATTTCTTTTCTGCCTGCAGTGTGCCAGTTGGTGGCATTTGATTTGGTGGAGAATTTTCAAAACTGGAGTCAGTCCTCTCAAACCCTGCTGCTGCTGCTTTATCAACTAAATTTCTGTAATATTCTAACGCTCTATTGTCATTTCAGCAAGGTTATAGCATCTTCACCAGGAATAGACTCCGTTTCAGGACACCACAGTCATTGTTCATTCTTAAGAAGCGACTTCCCTGGTCAAGTGTGATCAGGAGACGAAGTAGTCCATCCCGTCTTCAGGCTCCACCTCTGATTCTAGCTCGCCTGCTTTGTGTCTGCAGTTACAGCAGTAACTGCAGGGATCAAAGATCCCTGATCACAGGTCACCATAGCAATTGTAATACTGAAAGAGTTTGAAATACTGCGAGAATTACCACAGTATGACACGGAGACGTGGATGCAAAGCAGCGAAGTGAAGCCGGTTAGAAATCCTGCTTCGCCTCCGCGTTCCGTGTATCACGTGAAGCGAGCTCCTTCTTCACCTCAGGGGTCCCCTCCCTCCTTCAGACCTACCACCTTCTGTTCACGTTCACGTCTTCTGTGGAACACGTACTGTGTGTGTGCCAAGCACAATCTAGGCCATAGATGTTAAATGAACGAAGATTTTAGAGCCGCTTAAACTTATAGAGATGTAATTACAGATGAGTTTTTCTCTTCCAAATTTTTTATTTCAGATTTCACTAAGTGTTGCAAGGATTCTGGAGTCCTTATGGTAGTAAAATGCCGGAAAGAAAATTCTGCGCTGAAAGACTGTCTGACCTCTTAGTAAGTAGCTGCCTTGGCGTTTGTGTTCCTGCGTGTATGCGTGTATGTGTGTATGCGTGTATGTGTGTATGATGTGTATGCGTGTATGCGTGTATGATGTGTATGCGTGTATGATGTGTATGCGTGTATGCGTGTATGTGTGTATGCGTGTATGCGTGTATGCGTGTATGATGTGTTGGAGGCGAGAGTGTGTCATCTAACTCGCTTTGTGTCATGTATTCTGGACTTCTCCCCACCAGAGTCGTCCTGTTGTTGGCTGAGTCTGAAATTTTAATTTGGTAAGGATGCTTCTAAGACAAGTGGTACAACATATTTTTGAAGGGTCTTTTCAAGTTATGTGTGTTTGTCAGCATTTTATCTGATTAAAATATTAGTCAGCCATAAAAATACATGATTTTTTATAGGATTAATAAATGCCTTTTCATGAACAGCTTAATCCATCGAATATATTATGCTTATCTTTTAATGAAAAGGTAATTTTACCAGCCTTAGGATCTTTTGGATGAAGATGTTTAACTTCTAGGAGAGTTGTAATAAACAAAGGAAACAAAGGTATATTTAGATTTCTGAAGTTAAATTACTTTAAAAAATAGTTCTTAAATGTGTTCAGTGATCCTTCATTGTAGTTTGTTGAGTCTTAAAGTACAAATGTGTGGAGTTCTTTGAATGCAGGTGCTTTCTGCTCATCTGCCCAGACTTCATCATCACCCACGTTACTGACAGGTGGCGTGGCGGGTGCAGTGCTTTCTTGAGTAGGGAGCTGTCTGTGAGATCAGACAGCTGTGAGGTCAGACAGATCAGTACCTTCTGTACTCGGCTCCCCTGGCCTGCGAGCATCTATGTCAGATACTTCTTAGATGATTACATAAAAAGAAAGTGGTGATTATCTGAATCTTAAATTGTTTTCTTTTTGGATAACGAGTACACATGGACCGCACACATGGACTTAGGCACTCTTTTAGAATACTGATTATCTGCATTCATAGATAAGGAGACATAGTCCAAGTCCACGCCTTTTCTCAAGTTGATAATAAATAAAAATAGTTCTGATAGCTGCTCTTTTTGATGAGCCCAGACCTGCCCTGAGCATGTAACTGTGGAGAAATCAGACTTCGGGTCCCTAGAGCCCCCAGGAGACACTGGTACGTGAGCCTCTTGCACGTCTGTGTGGCTGAGGTTGTTAGCTTCCCCGTGCACCTGGTCCGTGGCTTTCGACACCTCAGTTTCAGGCCCCATTGTGCCTGTTACTCTTAGTTGGGACAGGGTGGCCCTGAAGCTGGGAGCAGGACTGTGGGGAGGGCAGCAGGCTGGTCTCCCGGGCCCCCCAAGGTTTAGCTCTCCTGTGCCCTGGGCAGGGTCCTTGCGCTCCAGCAGGAGATTATTCCTCACAGGGAAACACGTCACTCCAGTGCTGGGCATGTATCGATGCCAGGTACTCAGGAGATGTTGGCTCTTGTTAAAAGTTCGTCTGTGGCCTTTTCATGAAGGTGGCGCCGAAGGCGAAGAAGGAAGCCCCTGCCCCTCCTAAAGCTGAAGCCAAAGCAAAAGCTTTGAAGGCCAAGAAAGCAGTGTTGAAAGGTGTCCACAGCCACAAGAAAAAGAAGATCCGGACGTCACCCACCTTCCGGCGGCCCAAAACGCTGCGGCTCAGGAGGCAGCCCAAATATCCTCGGGAGAGCGCCCCTAGGAGACACAAACTTGACCACTATGCTATCATCAAATCCCCCCTCACCACCGAGTCAGCCATGAAGAAAGTGGAAGACAGCAACACACTGGCGTTCACTGTGGGCGTCAAGGCCAACAAACACCAAATCAAACAGGCTGTGAACAAGCTCTGTGACACTGACGTGGCCAAGGTCAGTACTCTGATCAGGCCTGATGGAGAGAAGAAGGCGTATGTTCGACTGCCTCCTGACTATGATGCTTTGGATGTTGCCAACAAAATTGGGATCATCTAAACTGAGTCCAGCTGGCTAATTTCAAATATAAAAGTTTTCACTATAAAAAAAAGTTCGTCTGTGTTATTTTCAGCTTTTGCTATGTGAATATTAATCATTGGAATATCCCGCCGTCTCTTACCCTTGAGAAGGGGAAGAGAGGTCCTAGACCATCTGGGGGGCTGGGGGTTTGGGGGAGCCTGCTGCTGCTTGGAAGAGAGAGGAGCAGAGGGGAAACCGAGAGGAGGGACGGGAATGTGGGAAGGGAATGAGAGCTGCTGAGGGAGAATTCTGCTTGACAAGTCTCCACCAGGTGGCTCAGTGGTCAAGAACCCGTCTGCCAGTGCAGGCGATCTCAACCTGCCAGTGAGATGCGGGTTTGATCCCTGGGTCGGAAAGATCCCCTGGAGGAGGAAATGGCAACCCACTCGTGTTCTTGCCTGGAGAATCCCTTGGACAGAGGAGCCTGGAAGGCTGTGGTCCCTAGGGTCACAAAGAGTCGGATACGGTTAAAACGACTCAGCACTAGCACAAGTCTCAGCGTACTTGAAGAAATACTGTGTTTTCGTCTTTGCACAAGAGGCACCTTGGCTCTGCCTCCTGTGGACACTTTGTGAGTGGAAGCACTACCTTCTGGCGTCTCTGCCCGGTGACACGGGAAGCAGCGATGGTCGTATTCTTCCATTTCTCCCTATCTCATCTCACTCATCCCTCAGTGACCATGTCTGGCTTCTGCCCTCACCCCCTGGAACTGTTTCCAAAGGTTCCAGCATCTGTCTTTTCCATTCTTTCTCTGTTACTAGACCCCCATTTGATTCTGTCTCCCCGGTGTCTCTGCCTACTTCTTCTCCACCCTTTCCTCCTTAACCTCTTCCTGAAAGCTACTTCCCCAGGGTCTCCTCTCCATCTTCCGTGTGAGAAAGCTCAGTGTGCACCCGTGGAACTCCGTGCTTCCTGTGGGTCACGGCATTCCTCTGCTTCCTCCTGCAGGTCCCTTACTGAACTCAGCTCCTCTGAGTCCTGCCTCGTGTCTTGGGCAGTTCTGATCGTCTGGGATCTAGGATCTTACTGATTGCATTTCCCCAGTCTCTCCCAGCTCCACTGCGTCCTTTTCACCAGAAAGTTGACTCCTTTAGATCACTGGGCCTTGTCATTTCCTGTCTGGATTACTGGAGTAGTTTATTTATTGGGCATTCAGCCTCTAACCTTGCTGGCCCCTGGCCCCCCTTGGCCTGTGTGTGCTCCACAGGCCACACACACTCTACACTGAGATTCATCCGAGGCCCCGAGCTGATCTCCCAGCTGCTGTTAACAGTGCCCGGCAGGACAGATTGGGCTTCTCCACACATCTCCGCTTCCCTCCTCTGTGGATTCTTCCTTGAGGGCCTTCTGTGGGGATTTCTGTTGGTCCTTCAGAATGCAGCTCACACGTCTCCCCGGCGGCTCCCCGTTCTCCTCTTCACCCTGTCTCTCCCTGGTGCCCTGGGCCACGGCATGCTGTGCATGTCATTGTGATGTCTGTGCACACGGGCCCCTGAGCACAGGGGCCCTGCTCCCCACTGTCCTCCCCCGGGACATCGCTATTCAAGAAAGAACCGTTAGTTTTTTTTTTTCCCTTTCATTTGGTAGCCTCACCTTTACAATGAATTTATGACTATGACTAAAAACCCTGCTTGTAAAGATTGTGCTTGATGAACTAACTGGGTGTCTGAATTTATCATTAAAGCAGGCTTATCTTACATGCTTGCAAAGTGATTTGCTTTAAAAGAATTTTTTCCTTCTCGCAGCTATAAAGATCCAGCCTTTTATGAAGAATGCAAAATGGAATACCTGAAGGAAAGGGAGGAATTCAGAAGAACTGGAATTCCTACCAAGAAAAGGCTACAGAAGCTTCCCACAAGTATGTAGGCAGATATTCAAGATGATGCTCAGGAACGCCAGTGTTCATGGACATCAGTCACCTGAAATAATGGACTCAGGGAAGTGTGTTTCCTTTATCCTTAATTATGGAAATAACTTTATCTGAAATAAAGATGTTTTTTTAACCTCAAAGTTATTGACTGATAAGAGCAAGCAGGGGCCTGGGACATGGTTTGCCTGGTCATAATGGATTTTAAATAGATGGTCTCACAACTATAAATCTCTAACAGTGACACTGAATTTTAGGTTTCCACATGAATATTACTCGTCAAGGTATAGACTGATCATGGAGCCAGAAGTAACTAAAGGGGAGCAGGAGTGGACAGTCTCCAGAGGAGTTCGTGACTGGGCAGCGTAGCAGGGCGGTCATGAGCCCAGCTTGACCATTTTATCAGTCACTAAGCAGCTGTGGATGCAAGTAGTCTCCATAGTTACAAAGACTGCGGATGTGAGGATTAACTGTGTGTTGCAGCTGAGCAGAATATGCAGGACGTCGTCTAGGATGAGGTAGATGCACTTCAGTAATTTGGTAGAAGGGTTATTTGGAAACAGGTAAGTGCTTGTACATCAGTCAGTTCCACTTACATCTCTTTTTTTTTTTTACTTGGCTGCATCGGGTCTCGACTGCAGTGTGTGGGCTCCTTCATTGTGGGGCACGCCCTCTAGTTGCGGTGCCCGGGCCCAGCTGCTGCAGCACTCAGGCTTAGCTGCCCTGTGCCGTGTGGGATCTTAGTGCCCCTGTCGCAGGCAGGGAGGGTTCTAACCAGTGACCAGCAGGGAAGTCCCTGCTTACATCTTTAATAGGAAATTTCCTAAAATGTATTAACATTCCGTGACCTGACCTGTTAATTCTGCCACTGAAAATATTTGAATGTTTTTAAAAGTCTTCTTTATAAGGATGAATGACCATTTTGTAACATAGTAATAAGAGTAAAAATTTTCTGTCCCTGTACAGTAATTTGGTTGCAGGCTGAGCTTTTATATTAAAAGTTGCTTTTTTTTCATACAAGCTGTTAACTCTTCATCATAGCCACTGCAACTAGTTTCCAGGTACTTTATATGTATTTACATAATGTATATATTTTTATTTTATATGCACTTACATAGTTCTTATTAAAATCACAAATAGAAATTCCTGCCTAAGATTTAACTTAGGCCCCAGTCCCATGAAACAGAATGAACAAGACTATAATCTTTTTGGTTTTTGGCTAAAATATCTGGTTTGTAATCTGTATATTCCAGATACAAGGAAACTTTTCCCCTACAGCTAATTACAACTTACAGCAGCTTGGTAAGTGACACTTTTGTTAAGTGTAATTGAGACATTTTCCTTTTCTACATGGTCCCTCTAGAAATTGGAAACTCTTAGGTGCCCCGCACCAGCACCTTTATCAGCTAAGGAGCAGGAATCTCTTAAGTATTTTGGGGGCCTCAGAAAGAGGGACTCGCCCACGTGTGTAGGTATCGCACTTGGGTACGGATGGAAGGTGGGAGACCAGGGCGGCAGACAGCAGTGCGGGGGTAAGCGAGCCCACGCGCCGCTGGGGGCCGTTTCTGTTGAGCAGTCGGATGACTTACATGAACAAAGGGAAGATACTTTGATAAGCTACATACAGCCTGTGGCTATTCTGTAGGGGCCAGCTTCATTTTTATGTGGACAGTTCATCTGTGCGGATGTTGCATCCTTTCTGCTACTGGACAGACTGGCTTACAGAGTGTAAACACGTCCCCTGTGGGAAACGCGTGCCCGGCCGCTGGCCCCCCGGCCGCTGGCCGCTGGCCCCTGCCACGCATGCTCCCTGCCTCGGCCCGTCGCGCAATGCCCCCTGACCCTGGCTCTCCTGGGCGGATGCAGGCCGCTGGTCGTGTGAGCTGTCTTCTCCAGAGGGCGCTTCTGGATGAGAACGCTGCTCTGTTCCCTAGGACTCGGCCCTTCGGTGGTTGAGGTCTGAACTCTTCCCCCTCTGCCCCTCTGGTTTTCAGGGAGTCACATCCCTGCTCTGCTTACAAATTAGGTTCCTTTCTAGCAGAACTTCAGTTTCCTTTCAGAGAAGATGTAACTTCTGTTTTAGGTAATGAGGGGATAAAGAGGCTTTTCTGGTTATCAATGTTCTTTTCAGTCTTGAGTTATGGAAGTGCTGAACTGGGTTAGCCTTATAAAAACCTGGAGACTACGGACTTCCCTGGTGGTGCAAAGGTTAAGACTTTGCCTTCCAATGCAGGAGCTGTGATCCAATATGCTTTGAGGCCGAAAAACCCCAGACATAGAACAAACGATGTTGTAACAGACTTTAAAAATGGGAAGAAAAAAAAAAAAACCTGGAGATTAAAGACATTTTCAAGTCTTTGATGCACTTGAATCATCCTAACCATCCCCCAACCCTATTCATGGAATAACTGGCTTCTATGAAACCAGTCCCTGGTGCCAAAAATATTGGGGACCACTGCTGTGGAGTAAGTTCCAGCTAGTGGGACATAAGTCAACAAAATTTTCCATTTCAAATAAGCTACAGATGGGCCATTCTCTCATTTCTCTTTGAATCTTCCCATTAACAGGAATGATCATTAAGGGTGCATTTAAAAAATTATGACTGGGGAAATGTTGGGGGGTTAATTTCCCCTACAGTTTTACATCATTTGTTTAGCACTTTGAAGTGTCAGGAACATCAACCATGGACTTTCTAGCATACCTGTCTGACAGCTACCTTACTGTTCAGATGCAAAAGCACTGTCTCTTTGAAAGTTGATATAACAGGATGTCCTGTTAACAACTAATAATTAGCACCTGACCCTGAAATATTTAGGCAAGGACAGTATTTCACATCTACTTCAAACAAAAATAAGTAAACAATGTCTTGGCATTGTTCAAACCATTAATCAAGCCATTATGTCACATGACTCATTTTAAGCAACATTCCCAATCTTGCTTTTGAAACAGGCAAACCAGTAAGCTACCCCGAGAGATTAGATACAATGTGCAGCCTACGGGAGTTTCTGCTGCTTTGTTATTACACAGGTAGTTGCTTCCCTCAGCTGAAGCCTGGAGCCTCCTATTAGTTTTATGCATATTGGGTTTTGTTCTATTACTTGGCAGGAGACCCTACTCCCCTGAGTCAGCTGTGTTCGTCTTGTTCATTGGTCAGAATAAATTCCAGCATCTGACACCAACTCTATTAATCACAGACAAGCCTGAATAAGTGAGGAAGATAACAGAAATATCTGGCGAATGGGGAACACTGTTTATATATGGATGCTATTCAGTTAGTGTGCAAGAGATCTGAAATATTATTTTTGAGTCCAAGGTGTTTGAAACTGTCAAAAAGGATAAAAGCCTTCTGACATCAAACGCTTAATCTCAGGCAAAAGATGTAGGAACTGAGACAGTTATTACTAACATTCTTAATATTATCACCCTGAAATATACAGAGGAATTTCCAGATGAAGTCATCATTACCATTAGAGATCGAACCCACATCTCCTGTGGATCCTACCTGTGTGGGCAGGTGGACTCTTGGCCACAGAGCCACCTGGGTGGTGGTGGTGGTTCAGTTGCTAAGCCACGTCCAGCTCTTCATGACCCTGTGGACTGCAGCCACGCCCGTCTTCCCTGTCCTTCACTGTCTCCGGAATTTGCTCAGACTCACGCCCACTGGGTGGGTGACATTGTCGTATCCTACCATCTCACCCTCCGTCGCCCCTGCCCCTGCTCTCACCACCTGGGGAGCACCACCGTGACATCAATGCAGCACAGAACTGGGTTTCTAGAATCAAAATTCGTTAATTAAAAACCATGTTCTCAGTAAGCAAATCACTAACACTTCAAAATAAGTTCTAATCAATGAATAGGCTGCTCTGCCTTCATGGTGGGTGTAGACCCTTTGAAGCAAACAGCTTTAGTTACATACCCAGCGGAATTTTCACTATATGCTGAAGGTCAGACGGACGCCGGCATGACGCTGTTCCCACTTCTACCTGGATAATGTACATGACTCTAAGTTTAATTCATACAACATACAGTTTTTCAACTGTTTCATCATTTTTTTCAGTTAAGACTTGAGGGATGTATTAATACCAGGACAGAGTTGGCTGCAATGAGGTAATTTCAAGTCTTAAAATCCAGATGGCAACTTCAAATTTTATCAACACTGTGATTAAAAAATGATTTTAATCTTAAACTTTGAGACACAATAGCACATATAGAGTAAACCAGCTACTATTGTTCCACTGTAATACTTTTCTTATCTGTACACATTAAAAGGTCAGCAGCAATGTAATCTATTCACATTTCCATCTGTTCCTTTATGCAGCTTACTATGACTCTTCTCTGATATAATGGTTTCCTTTTTTATTCCTATGTTAGGCATTTCATACGCTTTGTAAAACCATGTCTGCAAACTTTCAGTTCCATTCTCAATGTGAAAGGCAGAAACTGACAATTATCAAAGGTAGAATTGTGATTTTGAAATACCATAAGTTTATTAATTTATTAAGTACTAACACATATTTGATTCTTAGCCAGAATACGGAGCTGGAGGGTGTTCTTCCACACTGAAAAATCAACTACATAGTATGGTGCATCATGTGCAAATGTAAATACTGAAAACTCCAGAAGTTTAATCACAATCTGCTTTGTCTGCTAATGATTTTCCCAGAAAACCACTGAGGAGAACGCCATGAATCTCTTCAGAATTAATGTTTATAATGGCAGTTTTGATTATGTTGATCCAAGTAATGCAGTGGTGGCAAGTTGGGCAAAGGCAAAGGTTTACTTTTCATTTCCCCAAATGTCGTCTCACTTGATTTAGGAGGGCTTGGGAATACCCAGGAATTATCTTCCAGGGAATTTCTGCTGTAAGAGTTGTGTTCCTGAAAGTTTGTGCCATCGTGAGGAATGGATCGCTCGTGATCTGTCCACGACTGGAGAGCTGCCTTCTCCGATAAAACCTTTGCGTCTCCTGGTAAGGGGGAAGGCGTGGTATGGCAGAGAGTTCTGCCATTTGGTGAGAGGGGGGCATGTCTTCTGTGAGCTGCAGTAAAATTCGACAAGTGCAGTTTTGTGCTGTCTTTACCCAGGTCTTCCATGCATCCCGCTGGGGCGCAAGCTGCAAAGAAAACACAGGCTAAGCATCAGCTGTCTGGCAGTTACAATCATAAAATAGCACACATTGGTTAATCTGGTTGACTCCAGAACTGGAAATGGACGTTGCCAAGTCAGTGCAATTGCTGCGGCCCTGGGACTTGAGGGATGACAGACGCTCTCAGTTCAAATTTACCTCTTGGTAAATAGCTGATCTCTCGTCTGCAAAAATGGACACTGTAATCCTGCCTTGCCTGAATCACAGTGAAGAAATTACTATTTTAAAAAGCTGGAAGGTGGTCCAAAAGTAAATCTTCCCAGGAACGATTATGTTGTGAATTGTTGAGACCTAAGTGAAGTTTATATATGTTAAAAGGCTTTTATGAATAAAAGTTTAAAAGCTATAATAAAATCATCTTTTTTCTTGTAAATGTTAAATTCTGCTATGGTCACAATATAGTTCATGTTTAAAAAAAAGGCAGAAAAAGATGTATTTAGTAACGTGTCATGGCTTAGAACACCGACCACAGATGGCACAGAGCCAGCGGGCGCCCGCTCCCTCTACCTTCACCTGCCCGGGAAGCGGAGACGAAGCTCACCCTGAGCCCAAGAGGGACACCATGTGCAATCAATGCCTGACTCGTTTTAAAGAAGAAAGAAACTGAACCACATGATATGGTAAGCTCGCTACTGCCCTTTCTCATGGGAGGTGGCAGTGCTCAGCTTCTGGACTGTGGTGACATGTGGCTCTAGAGGAAAGGTGACTGCGGCTCATCGTGTCCGCTCTGCAGAACCTGAGCTCTGTGGAGGAGAGTGGTGGCCCCAGGCCTGGCACTGTTCTTGGAAATGCGCTAGAAACTTAACAGTCCAGCTCAGAAGGGACACGACAGTGAGCCATTTCCAAACAAGAGGACAGCACTTCTCCTTTATTACTTTTTGGAAGTTCTACTTAGAAGAGTTACAGGAAAACTCACTGAAAAATTACTCTCTGAGTCTCTCTCAAGAGAAGTGCCATTTCTACCACCAACTTAAAGTCGTCTCCTGTGTGACCCTGGCCGCTGGAAAATCAACACAGAATGAATCAATAGGTTGGGGCCTGCCAAAGCACCCTGTTACTCTGCTGATCTGTAAGTAACTAACCTTAGAAAAGGAAAGGAATTCTGAGCTGCTTTCCTGTCCCATCCTGTCCCGCTGTCCCCCACCCCACAGTAACCATTCCAGAGAACAAGTCATAAAATAATTCTCTTCTGCCCTCTTTAGAACAATCTGAGGTGCAAATGATAGTTTTAAATTAATGATTTTTTAAAAAATATAGTTACTCTCGTGCCTTGAAAGTTTAGGACATTCAAATTTACATCAACAACTACAACTACTACGTAATGAAAGGTACAAACGCACTTCTTCTTCTCTGAGGTAGGAACAGTAGCTTTGGCCAAGCACCCACTACCAGTTAACACAAAACTAAAAGGCTTAGTCAGCTAAGCAGTTAAATATGAAAAAGCAATGAAAATTTTTGTTTGGTTAGAAGGGCTAAATGAAAAGCATCTAGTCTCCATTCGAAATTATCCTTTATGGAGAGAAAAATTAAGTTTACAAAAATGGAAATAACCAAATAAGCAATTAGAGCTATCCTTTTGAAAACAATGTAAAGAGCTAGGTCTTTGGCATATTTTGAAGCACTGGAATGAAAATAGCTTTTGGTGTCTTGCTGTCTGTTTTTTTTTTTTTTAAAATATATGAAGTAGTTGTGGTAAAAGGTCAACTAGAGCAAACTTAACACCTCAGCCTTGAACACATAAGCAACACTTGGCTGAGAAAAAAGCCACAAGGGGAAAAGAATACAGTACTGAAGAAACACATCAGCAACACCTTTATGTGTGAAGCTGACCAGTACGAGGCTGGAGACAGAGCAGAGAATGGGAGGCTGTGAACACACTACATATACTTGGGCTTATCAAACTCATTTGATAAGATTTCGATAAGATACGATCAAGAGCTGCTCTTCGGGTAGTTTGGCTGGAATCCGCGGTTTCCGGCAAACACTGACTTGCCTTTCTTGATTGCAGTTGGGGTTTTCAGCTTTCTCAGTAGTTCGGCTTGTACTTGAGTCACCAGATGCAAGTTAGACATTTCTCTCTTCAGTTCCCAGTATGTACTTTGCATATTGTCACTGAAATACAGGGTTTTATTTTTTAATGGTTGTTATTCTATATGGACAGAAGGGAAAAACTTTAACATATAAATGAACTTACCTGCATTTCTGCTCAAATTAGTTTTGAAATAACAAAACTTCCCCATTAAATATTAGTTGAAATATTTAATTAGAGCATTATAGAACAAATGAAAAAATCTTATTCACAATAATAATGACCTAAATTTTATCAATGAACTGAACTGTGTTAAACAGAATGGTAATATAAAAAGTATTTTAAACAAATTTAATAGTTCTCAGCATTCAGATTTTATGATAGCCTACAAGGTGCAGTGGTGTTAATATATTTAATAGTAAGGACTATGTTCTTCACTTGCAAGTCTGATCAAGAATTCAGTGATGTTCATTCATGTATGGATTTTATTAATATATTTATCTTTTAATTGTTTTGATGTTGTGAATGCTGTTACCAACTGCTGAGTGTATACCCACGCCCACATTAAAATACAGTCTGGGTCTCATGCGTTCCCTTCTCTCATGTCTGACTGGGCTGTCGCAGCCTGCTGGCTCTAAACCAACGTGATGTGACAGGACGAGATACGAGGGGCTGCTGAGTCCTGGCCAGAGAGGAGGAGCTGCAGAGGGTCTTGGGAACGACAAGGGCTGCACAGGCCCCGCTCCTGCCATTGGGAACATTTCCTTCAGTTACCTGGGAGGCCATAAATCAGTTATCTTAAGCCTAATTTTATTGAGTTTTATCTTCCACGATGCATTCTTATTTGGATAGTCATTTTTTTTAGCTTCTTAGTTGCCAACTAAATAAACTGAAATCCTCAACGCATATTCTTGCTTTGCTGCGCGAGAATACATAAAATGTTAACTGTAAGAACAGCTGATCTCATATTGTTCAAACAAGCACTACTGCCTCTTAAAGATATTAGTGTAATTTCAGTAATACAATCAAATTAAACAAACGTCACTTCAGGTGCAATTTTTGTCTAGCTATAAACAAAAACCTCTGAGCAAACTTCAAGGATAACACTCTTGATACCTAAATCTAATATCCTAACTATGAAAACAACAGCTATAATAAAAAAACAGTTATTTTAATTATGTAAGGCTACATACCTTTTTGGTCAAAATATTCCCATTCCATTCAGACTATAATTCTTTCAATAGAAGCAGGAGAATAAACTTTACATTGCTTTTGAGAATAATCTACTTACTTGTTTTAATCTGTTGTAAACATCGTTTGATAACCAGTAGTCTATTTTTGCAGGTTTTTGACAGGTGTGAGAGAATCACAGAAACTAGTGAGCCGCCTCTGCGCCAGCAGTCAGCATCTGAGCTGTGTGCCTGCCGCTCTGCGTGTCTCACACAGGCACTGTCTTAAGTGTGAAGAGTCGTGGGTTCCTGGCTGCAATTCTGGGCATCACTGTGCTTCCCCAAAAGAGTTACTCAAGTTACACAGCAGCTAAGTGTGTGTCAACACTGTACATGTGCTAATCCATGCATCACGACATGAACCATACAGCTTACAAACAGCATTTATTATTGACGTGCGATGGTAAATCAGTATCTGACTTGGAGAAAAGCAAATACAGTACTCAAGACAATGTGTGGATACTGGAGTATCTGATATCTCATCATTCAACACAGCTACTTGAATAAAGTAAAAGAGAAACAGAAATAACAGGTGTTGGGGCAGCTCTAATACACATTTTCCAATTCAATTTAGTGACTGCTTATAAATTAGGTTAAACTAGAAACTAGGTCACCAAGTTTAACATACATCTATTAATCTTTTTCTTTTGCCTTGTATGGCACCTGAACTGAAAACTACAGATAGAAAAATCTAATTGTTACGAAGTGTAAGCTCTCCCTCTTGTGGATAGCAAAGTAATGGCAGTCACTTTACGCTTTACAGTTAATATTAAAGTCTTCAAAGTGTGTTGCAAAATCCTAATGATAGAGTTGTCTATAAAGAACTCATAAAAACGACCTTAACAATGAGATGCAACACCCAAGTATCCCAAACGAGAGCTGTAAATAACAAAGCAGAAGCGACAGGAGGGTAACGGTTGGGCAGGTCCCACATGCTAGACAGGCAGCTCACCCGCCCTCACCCCAGCCTGGTGGCCGGGCTCGCCGGATGGGGCTTGCTGGGCAGGGCGGCCTCGGGGCTCGCTGAAGCGGGGGCGGGAGAGCTTCCCGACTCCAACAAGCTGCTGTGCAAAGGGCCTCTAGTGACCCAGTCCCGTGACTGACTGCCACCATTTTAGGGTCACATTTGCACACCATCCTCAGCTTCAGCTTCATCACACTGACTGCTGACACAACCTTCTTGGTCCCACACCGAGAGGTATGTGATTCCACACCATAATGAAGCCTGCCTTATCCACATCTTAAGGCGGGGGCGGATGTCCAGCTTACATGGTAAAAACTGTAAAAGCTCAGTTTTCTTAACTGACACTGTCCATTCAGCTCTTTAATACTGAAATGAATGTGCCTTCTACAAGAAAAATCTTTTTACTTCGTCCTATTTTTCTTTAGCTTTTGAAAATTTACTGAACTATCAGATTCCCCAGAGGAATTAAAATGAAAGTACGAGACCGCCTCAGCCAAGAACTCAGGACTTAGGAAAGTATGTTTTGACGACTGATTTCCTCCAACGAGCTTCTTTCAAATATTAGTTGTAAGGCACAACAGGCAATCATTTTACCCTGCAACCCACACTCTGGTATGTTCTATTCTGTTTTATTCCCTATTTTTAAAATGCTTAACTCATAAAACTTCACGATCACTAAGGCAACACAGCACAGTGTGAAAAACACCAACATATCCCCTATTCTGGAAACCAAGAATGTGCATTTGAAGTGACCCCACCCCTAGATCTGGCTTCAGAACTGAGGGCGATAACCTAGGTAACCCCAGCCAGCACTCTGGCAGGGCAGTGGCCAAGTTTCTGGCAGGTAGGGCAGCTACTGTCGAATGACACGTGCACAGCGAGGCCCATAAAAAGGCCTCCAGTAATTCAGAGACTCACTCAGGAACAGTACTGGATCACCTCGCTCACCCCACAGCACGATGAGGAAACGCAAAAACAAGAGGCGCTCCAAAAAGGTGTCTTCCAAATGACTGGGAAATAACCCTTAGAAATGCCTGAACTGGTGGCTAATGGCTTTACGGAAACATGCCATGTACTTCTCTCTCCTAATATAGTAGACTTAATTTATCATCTGAATTATTCCATTTAAAAGTGGATGATGTAACTTGCAAAGATTAATAAAACAGGACTATAAACTGGACATAGGTATAAATGATAAATTGAAGGAAAAAACAAGACACAGTTAAGAATGAGACTACATAAAATTTTATGCATGATATTAAGTTTACCAAAGGTAAGTCACAGATCTGGTTATTAATTTTCTAGCTGCTTAACCAGAAGACGGAAAAGTGGTCAGTTCCGCAATCCACACTGCTACGGGTTTGCAAAAAAACACAAACATGCTTGGGCATGGGGAGCCATTAGGACTCGCTTCAATCATACAGTGCTTTAACACAGAAAAACTCTTAGACTGAACTTAATTCTAAAATCTGTTTCTCTCAGTTGATATCCCCGGAGTTACTACTGAGCTTTAGAAAACTCAAAACAGTACTCTGAAGCCACAATTATACAGTTCTATGGCCTCAGAAGTCAGACTCACCTCCTGCGGCTGCCTCCCTCGTCCAAAGCCTGCACAGAGCCTTCTGTCTTGTCAGTGCTACGGTGCCTTCAAACACACATCTTTTTGGTGGGTGGGGGGCAGCTTTTCCCGTTATTCTCAAAAAAGTGACCCCCATTATGTAACACTGCCCATGAACGGATACAGAAGCCTGTTCTATACCATGTGCTTCTAAGAAAGTATTTACATAAGCCCCTTTACTTGACCTACTCTGATTCTAACATGCCTCTTTCCAAAAAATGGTTTAGGAAGGCTTATAAAAATGACAAATACAATAACTTAATAAGGGGAAACCTAGGTTGACAGGAAAAATGGTAAGTTTGACACAGAAGACAAGGACAGTGTACTAGGCGCATGTCTTAGAAAGGAAACGCTTCCTGGCTGTGAGTGTAGGCAGAGGTGGAAGGCATCAAGTGGAGGCATGGCAGGGCTGAGCAGCTTCCAGCCTCCGAGGCCTACAGTACTGCCGGCCCCACACCTGCAGAGGGGCGGCCCTGCATCTGGAGAGGGGCCACATGGGCTTTCATTCAGCTGTTTTCCCAACTGAGCGTTTCTCTCCACTGGGTGTTTGACAGGAGGAATAGGTATGAGATCATTCAGTAAACTTTGGAAGCCAAACTCTCCAACAACGAAGGCAAATGTGTGTGCCTCACTGGGCGGAGTGGCCATGAAGAGAGAGGGGACGCTAACACAGCACAAACATCATCAGGGAAGACAAGGCACTTACGTTACTGGAACGAAAATGACACGTGTACTTAAGAAACAAAGGCCTAAAGTGACATACATACGCCCTGACAGCTACTTTTAGTCTTACCCCAAGAAGATGGCTCTCTTAAAATTCATGTCACATCAAAGACTGAGGCTGTCCAAGTCTGGCCCTAAAACAAAGTGATACTGCCAGATATGGGAATGCAGTCTCCACGTAAAACTCAGAATTTATGACAGAATACTCCTACACAGCTAGCTCCCTGAGACTCTGTCTAAAACAGTGCTGAATGCTCAAAACTTTATCTAAGGCATCATAGTAATATGCATCTTTCTACTGCTCAAGTTCAAGCCCATTGTTAAGGAAGAGTTAAATATTTTCATAAATACACAGTGATCAGAGGTTTCATGCAGCACTCAAACAGTGTCAACCTGTTTTAAGGTTAAATCATAACAAAAGCACCTAACACAGTGGCCAACAGAACAAGAAGGCGTCACTTCTGAATGCTGAAGAACGTTCATACCTTGAAACGCTCACTCTCTGCAGATCTCTGCAGTTCAGATTGTCTTCCAGAGATGGATCCTGTCGTTGTTTAAAAAACAGTTCAAAAGTTGTAATCATTACCTTCTATTTATTCTCAGTACTTTACTACTCTACATATGCTTCAGCTTTTACAGAATACATCTGTAACCGTAGATCTTATATTCAATGTTAATAAAGCAACTCCAAATCTGCCAGGTATTTCTAAATCATTTCTAATTATTTAAAGTCATTAATGCTTTAATTTTCTTTTAAAAATACATCTGCTTTCACATAAAAGACCTTTCAGTCATACAAAATATATTTCTAAAGACACTAACCTGAAATCTATACTCAAAAAATAGTAACATTTATCAAATTACTGTTTGTTCAAGGTATAGCTCAGTGAATTCCATCAGAAAATGGAAGTTTGTTGGTATTTCACTTTTGGTATTATTACAAAAAAGTACTCAAATTTAACAGGTTACTGTTTAAATGATCAGCATAAATGTCCTCTTTCCATAATAAAATGATAGGGAAAGGATTTTATATAAAGTCCTTATATACCTTCAAGTTTTAGCAACTTAGGTTATAGATGACAAAAAGAACCTAGTATTTAAAAGTGTACTCAATACATTTAAGATAATTCTATAACACACTCTTTGCAATGCATTTCAATTTGAGGTCTAGAACAAATAGAAATGACTCGCACAGGCACCCATTCTATTAGCGGAAGTGGCCAGTATAAACAGAGAATAAAACTTCATTTTACCATTTCTTGTATCATTTAATGATATAAGTGGAACACTAAAAAGCACAAAAGGAATTCATGAGTCCTCTGAATCTGGGAGTGTAAATCATCAAACTGTATTATAGAAATTAAAGTATCTTTGGATCTGACTGTTCAGAAAATAGCAACTAAACGCTGCAAATGATTTAGCTGCATCTCAAGGAGCCCTACGGAACAGGGACACAGAACTGGTCCCTGGGTCAGAGGAAGTCTGACCACGAGTAAAGGACAGAACCTTGGACCTTTTCCTTTCCATTTCCTCACAGGAAATGAAGGAATCAGATCAAGTCACTTTTAGTTTCTCTGTATAATTAATTAAATTAATTAAAAATACATGTTTTACTTACAGTATTAATTACAGTATACTTATTTGTTTAGTTGCCAAGTTGTGTCTCTTATACATATACGCATAATGGAAACCTTGTTTTTTAAAACCAATTAAACACCAAACACCAAGCAGTTTGGGTTGGTAAAGTATTTCTCCAGCTATCACCTAACAATTCAGAGAAGTCTATTGTAAAGTAACAAAAAGCACAAAGGAACTGTCTCTAACATGCAAAGACCCTGTCCTGGCCAGTTCTTAGCTGCCGTGTCCTAAAAGCAGTGCGAGATCTGCTTCTCAGCTCCTGCCATCTGACGTTTGAAGCTTCGCATGAACAGGCTCAGAGCTACAAAGTCCTGGGAAGCACTGTTCCCGTTAAACAGGTTCTTGCACTTCAGGGCTGCTCAGAACCTGCAATCCGCACAGCAAACAGGGATTCTGATGTGGTGGTTGTGCCAGCCACCACAGACGTCTGTGCCAACTCCATTCGACCAGGGTTCCCTACACTTTGGCCCTAGTGTCTCCTTCTCAAAGGTCCCACTGTTCTGAATACAAATGGCTTGAAAACCAGAGGATACAAAAAGTAAAAAAGGCCCACAGTGGAACTGACCCTGAAACCCTGACCCCATTAATATCAAACACTATCTACCAAGCTTACGAAGTACTTAAAAAAAGAGCCCACCAAAGCCCCACTATTCTTTCATGGAGGATGTTATTTCATACTTCAGAGATGTTACTGTTTCACAGGAAGTACCACCTTAAAAAATTTTAAGTATGGCTGCAGAAGATTTAAGATTATTCATATGAACATAAATTTCTCTCGTTGGCTTGCTGACTCCCACATTCAAGAGGACTCTGACAGCAACACCTTTGAACAGGACTGAAATGTACACATCCCACAATATCAAGATTTAAACTTGGAACCCTTGATAAATTTCCACTCCATCTCTCCCTGATTCACCTTTGGTTGTGAACACTGTTTACTTTAAACTTCCCTTCCCCTAGCCATTCTAATGAAGGAGGGATCTTAAATTCCTTCTTCAAAACATAAAAATTCCTCCATCATCTCACCTTAAACTCTTAAAGTTTTAGAGTCTGAGATTCAATTTCATCAGCAGTAAGACAAGTGATTTCTAATGTTTCTTCTATGTTTAAAAGACTTTAAAAATCTTTCTATGATTTGTAAAAGAAGAATTAAGCTAAAAGCAAATTTAATCCCCTAGCGCCACCTAGTGGAAAGCATTAAACAGTAAGAATTTAACTGTGTATCACTGGTACACAGACACGCCCCTTACACCGACAGACCCCTCCAGTGTTGCTTTCCTGGATTAACCTAACTGCATTTTTTGGAAACACATTTACTTATTGAATAAACTATGTGCTAGACACCATGCTGCTTTACATACTGCCTAACTTAACTTTCATAAAAAGAGGCTAGTTAGTGTCAAGTTACAACAGTTAACTTTGCTAATGGCACAATTAATAAGCAATACAACGATTAAGAACCAAGTTTTTATGACTCTATGGTACTGCTTTCCACTCTATAAGGAGATATCTATTATTTATTAAAGCTAGTGAATTATTTGAAGTAGAATGTATATGCTGACAATTGTAATTCAGAGCTTCAAGGTGCCAATCTTTTCTTGCAAGCACATCTTTTTAAAAGAAGTAGTGACTGGGCTTGTGGGACAAGATGCCGGAGCTGCTGAAAGGAACTGTGTATGTGGTCACAGGTGCAAAGCTAGGAAAACAATTTCAGATGTCAAGTAGGAAAAAGCTTTCTTTTGGTTCTAACTGGAGTTGAGAGTAATTTTTATAGGGGGTATTTCCCCTTTATCAGGCCTGGGGGCTGCAAATTAGGTTCTCCCTGTCCAGTGCAGAGGAATTCACTGGGTGAAGGCCAAGGCAGGATGCTGTATTATTCTTACTGCCTATCTCCTTCTTAACCAGTGGTCACTTTCAGTAAAGACCACAGTACAGAAGAGGGGCCTGTCAGCTCATCTAAGGACACGTGGGGCTTGGGGCAGAGCGCCGGCGGGCGCCCAGGCAACGTGGGGGAAGCTCTTCTCTCAGGCAGTGGCTGCCCAGGAGAGCCCAGGGTGGGGCCCCAGCTACTCAGGAGTGCTGGGTGCTCTGATGGGCAGAAAGGCTGACCCTGAGGAACAGCTGTCCAAGAGGCTACCTTAGATTGCAATATATGAGAGTACAGAATGCACGTAACTGCCACTGAACTCCAGGGAGCAGCCAACTTCCTGTCTCCCGTAAGAGCTGGTTTAAGCTCGGCGTCTGAAGCACTGCTCTCACCCTGCCTTGCTTCTCTGTCACTCTTCCTTTCTACCCTCAGCCCTTTCTGCCGTGTCGTCTGGAAACACATATCCAAGCTTTTCAAAACTCAGTGCAAAGTCGTCCCTCGGTGTCCATGGCAGCCTGGTTCCAAAATTCGCAGCAGGGACCAAAACGACTTGGACGCTCAAGTCCCACGTTCGCCCCTGCACGTCTTCAGGTCAGTGTCCATGGACTCAACCCACCACCGGCGGCCTGCTCGGCAGCCGCCTCCGGTGGCCTGATCCACACATGCGCAACCTGCAGGCGGACCGAAGACTCACTGCATATTCCTCGGGAAAATCTCTGTGGAAGTGGACCTCCGCTGGTCACACTCACACCGTCCAGGGCTCACTGTAATAGCAGACAGACCCTGAATGATCTGAGAGGCAACCTGTGTTGCAGTGGATGACTTCAGGCTAAACACACCTTAGCAGCTCAGCAGGGTTTTCTGTTTTGCTTTCCCTGCCCCTAATTCTTGAATTCTCAGCTATCTGCTGAAAACTAAAGTTGCTTCGAAAGTATTAGACTTCTGAGAATTAGTGGATGCTCAAAAGTTTTAATAATTCTAAAAATCAAGTCTCTTGTATGTCTAAATTAATCAAAGTATTAAGTTAAATAAAATGGAAAACTTAAAACTTGAGTTCTCTTTGAACTTTACAGAGGAAAAAATGACTTAAGGAGATTGAAAGAAAGGAAGCTGAAAGAACAACTTTAATTAACAAGGTTTTTAAAAAATTAGCTTTTAAACAACAAAAGCATGTAATTCTGGAATTATGATAAAAGTATACAGTTACCAAATTTTAGCAAAAACGATTAAAGGGGAAGATAAAGGTGAATCTTCACAGAATATAATTCTCTAAGTAGCTACAATTTACATTGCCTCTGTGATCTGACACCTAGTTATAAACCCCACACAGGATGCACACAGCACACCAGGTTTCTCGAGTCAGTGACTCGGTAGTACCGTTTGTCTGGCTTTCTGCAGCTCTATTTTGAGATCTCTACATTCTTTCCTCATCAGTTCCAGTTCCTGTTCCAAACCATGGATCTTCAGGTCGTAGCTTAACTTTTCCACCTCCCAGTTTGATGAAGGGGGATTTAAATTTCTTATCACTACAAAAAGGATGGACATTAAAATTGTTATTTCTGACTTCTACATGGGCTGCAGTTCAAAAAAAAAATTATGTTAGTAAAATGGAGGTAAAAGAAAAACCAATATAAAACATCTACAATTAAAATGTTTTTGAAAGACAGTAAGTACTTTCAAGTGTCTATGCTAAGATATTAGCAATCTTATTTTATACAATAGCATGTATTCATCACCCCTATTCCTGATTTTCTGTTTAAACAGCTAATTTGTCAACCTGAAACTTTAAAATATACAGCACATATCAAGCATACGCTGAAATGACAGATCAATTACATATATATGTGAAGGTTAAGACATTGATTAAGAATGAAATGACGTGAGTAAGCTGAGGCTCACTCAGCTAGTCATCCCATCCAGTCCTTGCAGAGAGGATAAAGTTTGACCATCAGGCCTACAGCATGACTTCTGAACAATTTCATTCATAAACATTCTACTGTACAAATGCAACACCACTGGACACGGACTAGCCCTTATCTGTATTAAGGGATGCCCTTAATAAGGAACCCTTACCCTTATTAAGGAACTAAAGACTTAGTTCCTTAGACTCTGTCCATAGAAAAAGGCCTGCTCACTTGCCATGAGAGATCCCCCCTCAACCTCCCGTCAGGCCTCTTAGAGGCCGCGTCTTGAGCTGTCCCCTCAGAGCCTGCTTGCATGGGGGCAGGCTAGTACCCAACCCCAATCCTAACTTCTCAGCATAGCATCTCAGCTGCACATTTTAACAACCTTCAGACACTGGATTAAAACAAACAAAACAGCAGCTGTAACTACTCAATGACAGGGTGCCCAGCGTGGGCAAGAGGCTTTACAGAATATGGGACTGCATTCCTCTCTTCACCTACTTCATCACAAACCAGCCCCAAATCAACCGCCAAATTTTCTCTAGGAAAAGTGCAATTTACACCTCAGGAGAAGTTAAGAAGGATTTGATAGTCGGTAAAAGCAGAACACAGAAATTAACATAAGCCCTCAAATTAAAAAGTCAGTCCTTAGCACACAGACATAGAAAACTGATCATGGATATAACACATGCATGGGAAATCGTATTGATTGCGGTAGAATATTTAAACAAATAAGTGGCCTACCCTGCTGAGTTTCCACCTCTGTCCTCAGCTGGAGGAGTTCTACTTCTTTAGATTGTAGCTGTTCATTCAACACTTTCAAAGATTCAGAGTTGTCTTTATTCTAGTTAAGTAGGGAAAATGCCACATTACAGTCAATAAAATCTAAAGATCGGTATTATGTTATATATTCATTTCCAGGCAGATTTGAAAAAATAGATTCCAGCCTCTTAAAAGCAAGGTGGGAAACTGAATGCAGTTTTCACCAATCTCTTTTCCTAACTTAGGACATTTTTTCACTGGCTTAAAAAAGAAAAGAAAACAATGATAAACTCTGAGTCACAATTTTTCAAAATAAGTTAGTGGTGTTAGATATACTTAAGACCTAAGCATCATTACAAACTGACTACTTATTTTGTAAAGAAGTAAGTAACAAATATTCCTATTAAAAATTTTTCTGCTTTTGCCTTGAGCACACGAATTTTTTGTCTAATAAATGTAAATATCTCTAATTTCTAACTTTAAACCTCCTGAAAGAGAAAACTCATTTGCAACATACAAATTCCACTCTTTACAGGCCAACCTACCATTCTGTCCAGTTTGTTTTTCAGATTATCCCTATCAATGCAGACCTCTCGGTACGCGTGATAGGCTTTGTTTACTTGTTCCCGTCCCACAGAGCTTGTTTCTTCATCCTTTCGAGCTCCTATAAGCTAAAGGCATAAAATCAGAAGGTGAAGCTTAAGAGGATGCTTGACATGAGCGAATAAGTCCGTCTTCTGGTGGCTCTGCAGCTCACTTTAATTACACTAATGCAGGGAAGAAAGCCTGAACCACAACCACAATTAAGTGGCCACCCCACTTCTGCACATTTACGCTTAGTGATCAAGAAAGTCAAAAGCACAGAATAGCTATCTTAAAAATCTTCTTTTATGCTTTTCCTTAATCAGTATCTTATGCTTTGCTGTATCTTTTATAATAATTCATCATACTAAAACAGTACATCATTCTTTCATGGAGCTTCTCTGTTTTCCAAGCTAGAACACACTATTTATTTTCCATCATCGGAAAAGTGAGTATCAATTTAGTGTGTACTTGACACTTTAAGGAATAGAAGTGTTAGTTCATTAAGTGCTGTATTAATGCAGAACAAATTATTAGGACTGTTGATCACAAAGTACAGAAATATTTCCAATATTACTTACCACATTTTTCTATTGACTTTTAAAATAAACCTAACTACAAACTCTAAAATGTTATCTTGTTTCATTCTATCCCAGTATGTCACAAATTTATTTAATAGTCATTAAAGAAAATTCATATGAATACTAAGAAATCAATTATTTTTACAAGCGAGTCCTCCTTTTCTTACTTCCTGCAAATGAGTCCGTCTCTACCAAACTCCACCCTCAAGTCTGTACAGCTAGATCATTCCTTCTCATTCTGTGGAAGCTGCTGTCTGAACACAGTACACGGAAGAGCTGAGGATCATAAAGCATGATCCAAAGAAACAGGAACTCAGTTAAACTTTAGAAGTACATGGATAGCATGAGGAAGACTTCGCAACACATTAGCAAAGCAGATGAGGATTTATAATTGAGTCAGCTACCTGGCTTATGTATTCTGTAACATTTAGGATATACAGTTTCTGCATGAGAAAGGTATAAACAGAGGACACTAATTCATCAGTTAAACACATTCTTATTAACATGTGTTTGAGAATAAAAGAGAATGCTGAGGTAAAGATGTCAGTCCTGGTGAAATTTCAGTCCTGACAAAATCACTACTAAACATATTGGAACAATGTTCCAGGAACTTCTTCCTTTCTTGATCTATAATTTTTTGCACAGGTTTAAACATCCTGAATGAAATACACACAGCTAGGAAGGTAAGGCAATCTGAAAGAGGGAAGAAAAACATTTGAGCTTTAACCCCTTCATGTTGCTAGAGCGTCTTCTGCACACATTCACTAAGCATTACGATGCGTGAGACACGGAAGGCCAAGTAAATGTTCAGGGTTTTGAGATTTGCAGTGACTTATCTTTGGAAATTTGGTACACTCATGCAAGACAGAGCAGACAAATATTAAAATTTCAAATACTTTGAATTATTAAGTCGTAAACACAATGAAGGTGATAGACAAATTACCTTTTCTTCCAAAATTCTGATTCTTTTTTTTAAGAAAGAGTTCTCTTTCTCTGAATCCTTAAGTCTTTTTTTAATGTCTTCATATGCAGTGACGAGGGCAAAATGTGAGGCAACAGATTCATCTCCTGAATATATTGAGACTGGAGTCACTGGGTCTCTCCTGTGGGCTTTTTCATGATTCAGAATACAAATATCATCTTCCACCAGTGCATCCATGACAGCTGTTTAAAAATAAAGACATAAAATAGAAATGTCTGACTGAATAAATAAGCAGAAAAAAGCATATTGAGAGAATAATGCAAACACTGCTGAAACGTTTAAAAACTCCCATTTCTTTTCTCTTACTGAAACACAGGTGATGCATATATAAGTTTCAGGTGTACAACATAGTGATTCCCGATTTTAAAGGTTGTATTCCATCTACAGTCATAATGCATTGGCTGTATTTCCTGTGTTGTATGATATATCCTTTCAGGTCATTTATTTTATATACAGTAGTCTGGATCTCCAGATTCCCCACGTAAGCGACACCATACAGACTGTCTTTCTCTGACTTAATTCACTAAGCATAATACCCTCCTAGTTCATCCATGTTGTTGCAAATGGAAAAATCTCCTTCTTTCCTATGGCTGAGTTGTATCCCATTGTCCACACTCACCATATCTTTTTTCTCCACTGATCAGTCAATGGACACAGGTTACTCCCATATCTTGACTATTGCAAAAAGCGCTGCTATGAACAGTGAGGTGCATGTTATCTTTCTTCATTAGTGTTTTTACCTTTTTTGGATATATACTCAAGAGTGGACTTGCTGGTTCATATGGTAATTCTATTGTTCCTTTTTTGAGAAAGCTTCATACTCTTTCCCACAGTGGTGGCACCGATTTACATTCCGACCAATTTGTGGTCTTTTTGATGACAACCACTCTGACAGATGTCAGAATTATAGTCTCATTCTATCCCACTGTAGTTTGAATTTGCATTTCTCTAATTAACGATGCTGACCACCTTTCCCCATGTCTGTTGGCCATCTGTATATCTTCTTCAGAAAACTGTCTATTCAGGTCTTCTGTCCATTGTAAAATAAGGTTGTTTTTTGATGCTGAGTTGTGTTATTCTGGATGTCATCATTATTGATTTTATCATTTGCAAGTATTTTCTCCCATTCAGTACACTGTCTTTTCATCTTGTGAATGATTTCCCTTGCTGTGAAATTAAGGCCCACGTGTTAACTTTTGCTTTTGTTTCCTTTGCTTTAGGAGACAGATCCAAAAAAAAAAAAACAATTGCTATGATCTATGTCTAAGAGCATCCTGCCTGTTTTCTTCTTTTATAGTTTCAGGTCTTACACTCAGGCCTCTAATCTGCTTTATGTTTTGGATAAGATGTTCCAGAATGTTGTAACTTCACTCTTTTACATGCACTGTCCACTTTTCTTAGCACCGCTGACTGAAGACACTGTCTTTTCTCCACTGTACAGTTTATTAAAATTTTTTTTTACTGAAGGGTTGATTTGCACATGTTCTGTTAGTTTCAGCTATACAACTAAATGATCGAGTTTGTAAAGTTTGTTTTGCTTTATTTCAGACAACATGAAAATTAAGGAAAGGGTGTGTGTGTTTCTGGGTCTGTTCTATCATAATGTATTTGCTTTTCTGATTTTATAACCGAAGGCTTCCAATTACTCCCAAGTAAAGTCAGAGTTTGACATGTCCAGTGATTTGTTTATACCAAGGATTATAGGAAAGTTAGGCAAAAATAAATGTGTTTTACTACAAGTCTGAGTAGGTGAAAGCTACTATTCAATCATTCTTCACCAAGACCAATTTAAAAACTTCTAACCATGTAGGACAACTCCTATTCTTAAGTTAGATTCTTTCTCAGTTTATCGAAAAAGTTAAGGGCTAGGACCTGCTATATCCCCCCAAAGTGGTAGATCCTCATGACCATAATTAACTCCTGCTGTTTCCAGCGCAAACTGCACTTTCTCCTACTGATGGATAAAGAGGTAGTTTTCTTTCCCTGAGGGGTTTACTTTCTCCTCTCTGGATTCAACTCTATTCTGAAATAACAGTAAACATCATTCCGATCACACTGCTAGTAGCTGAAATCCTCATTTCCTGTCCAAAAAGAAATACGATACTGTCCACCTCAAGTGTCCATGTGCACTTCCGTCTAAGACTCTGTCACACGCGCATTCTGCCTTAAAAGAGGAACAGCAGATAAGAGAACCGGCCAGGTAAGTGACGGGCTGAGGTCTAGCGTGAGGAGAGGTGAACTGTGCTCATCTTAGATGTCTGATACACATAATATCTTAAGAGCCAACTAAATGGACAGGATTTATTCAACTGGAGTATTTTTTTCCCCGCTAAAGGAGTAGGTCAAATTGCTCTACAGAGTTGAAACAGATGGTGTCCCAGTTTGTGCACCTTGAAGATCCGAGCCTTTATGCCTTTGCTCTGCACAAAGTTCTAACTAGATCAGTGGTGTGATTTCCTACGCACGCATTTTTATCACGAAATAATCCTTTACTTAGCAAGGAAAACTCAGTGTGGGAGATAGCTGTGTGGTAAAATAGTTATTATGCCATAAAGGGAAGTAATATATTTCCAACAATACAGAATGCCATAGCGACTGAGAGGTGGGGAGGGGGAGGAGTTTCAAAGGTCATAGGAAATATCAAATGACTCTCAACCATGCATTCTAAGGCGAAGAGGGTGGTTATGTTTACTGTACTTACAGTACTTAAACTTTAACCGTTTGCTGCCAGCAGTGGTAACAAGGTCAAAGGCTTGAACCAGTATGGGGAGAAGGGATGATGAGGAGACTAATAGGAGATGAGACTGGAAAAGCAGAATAGAAACCACTGAAAATGGTCCTTTATAATACAGTGACTATAGGATTTGATCCTTATTCCGTGGAATTTAAGAAAAACCTGGGTATGAGTCAAGAATGTGAAAAACACATATACAACCACTATAAAACATATTCACACTCAAACGAACTACTGAGTACTGCACAAAGGAGTTCACAAATGCTATCCCAATTAATTCTCATGATTACCTATGAGGTAGGAAAATCCTGTTGGACCCATTTCACATCTGGGAAAACTGGGGCCCATAAAGATTATGAAATTGAACCAAGATGAGCGAGAAATAGCCAAGCACAGCAAAGAGAAAATTCACTAGTGTCACGCATCAAGCCTACTGTTCCAGTGACTGCCACTCAAATTTATTATGAATGAAAATGAAAGATTCGATTCCTATCCTTGCAAAAATAAATATAAGATCAAGTAAGTATTAGAAACATTAATGCTTATCGTGTGACTCCATACACACCCAATTTCTAGAGAGTAAAAGCTGCAGGGCCAGGGAAAAATGAGATCTTAGAAAGACACCAAATAATACAAGGCAGGTATCCCACTGTATTTATCCCCATACTGAAAGGAAAACTGCTTGCAAAGTAACAAAATAGGCCATGTGTGACCTTTGGCTTTATTGCTTATGCAAGCACCCTTCCTCGACCTCATTGCAACAGAGAAGTAAAAGGGAGCTTCAGCAGTCCACTCACAGTAAAGTCAGATTCAGTTTTATGTTCTTTGTGATGTAAAAAGCATTTGTGATATTCACAAATATCCAAAGTATTGGCCTGGGAAAATCTGATTTTCTGGATAAAGGGTAAAAGCCTAACTGGCTATTATAAACTTAACAAACTAGACTAAGGCAGCTTTAACATTTGTCAAATTTTACCGTATACTGTAATCTAAGTTTATTTACCATAACTTAAATTATCTTAAAATAACAAACCTGTGTTTATTTTCATCTTTAAAAAGTGAGTGCCATGAGCAGGATATCATTATCAAAGATAAGAAAGATCAACCAAAAAGACTGTCTTGTATAAGAATATTCTAAACAAACTGAGCTGACCTAGAGTAGTGTTTGCAAAGTGACGAATGGACAACTACCTTAGAATCATTTGGGGTTCTCTTCAAAATTACTGATCGCCAGCCTCTAATACAGGTCTGTGCAAATCAGAATGTTGGAGTAAAAACCGTTAAGCTGGATTGTCAGTCATCAGTCCTCGTAATTTTAAGTTTCATTCCAATTTAAGGAATATACTCTGTGGTATTAAACAATGAAACTCCCAAGAATGACTAAAAGGAGCTTTGGTCACCCAGTTCGAATGTGGAGGCGGCGGCATCTCCACACCACCAACTGCCAGTGCTCTGGACACCAGCTGGGGGCCCCACAACTCACCTCAGACACTGTTTACTGGACACGGCATCAGATTCCTCAGGGAAAGGGCTCAGCCCCACGGTCCCTGCCCCCACTTCAGAAGCCAATGGCAAGCCCAGGTTGCTACCTGTACTTCTGAGGGACCAGCTGCAAACCAGAGGTTCCAATGGTTCCCTCCAGTTCAGGATGCCAGTCACCAAGTCCAGACTGTTACTTGTGCATCTGACCAACTGGCTATAAAGCAGAGGTTCTCATGACCTTCTTATATTTGATTACTCAAACCCATTTACTCACTTGGTTACTATTAAAAGATATGGCCCAACAGCAGATGTGGAGACAGACAGGGTGAGGTGCTGAACAAAGGAGCCTCTGCCCTTGTAGAGTCGGCGGCCAGCACCGGGCACTGAAAACATTCTGGTTCACCCACCTGGAAGCTCTCTGACCCTCTCGTCTTTAGGTTTTTAATAGAGGCCTCATTACATAAGCACAACTGACTGAAATCACTGGAAATTGACTCAGCCTCTCTGACACCCACCTCAATAGCCCAGGTCAGGGGGACTAAAAGCGCTAATCTGCTAATCAGCTGGTGAGATCCTCTGGCAAACAGCCCCCATCGTTAGATGGTTTCCAAAAGTCACCTCACTAACATAAATCCAGGCAAGGGGGAAGGTCTGCTCTGCTTAAGGAGACGTGGATGAAGACCAAATGTACGTGTGAAATATACTTTGGTCATCTGAGTGACTATACGTGCATTTCTTACAAATCACAGCATCGCCAATGTTAACGGAGAAAGATGGAGACAACCTGCCAGAGGAGGCGGCAGAAAAGAGAGCAGTAGTTTCTAAAGACTACAGGAGAGACATAAAGGGAAAAAATGCAAGCATTACTCTTCAGAATTATTTCAGGAGACCTTGACTTTCAGTCTTGACTACAGTCAACACCAAGAGGATCCTCAGTTGAGATATGCTATATATAATGAGGTGAGAGACTGGAAAAAATAGAATTGTCTCCTGACACCAGATTAGTCTTTTTTCCAGAAAGATATTATTATCCTGTCATATTTAATCACCCTAATATTTACTATTTATTGATCGCTAACCATATGCCACGTACAAGTGTTTCCCCATAGTAGGAAAGCAGAATTTGCCACCAAAATACGTCTCTTTGGTCATTTCCTAAGAAACTGCAGAAGCGGGGGAAGAACTATGAAAACCAAAGAGTAGCTACCCTTTAGTAAGAAGCATCTACATTTCTGTGGGAAATCTCCATCTGTAAGGCTGCTGGCCTCTCTCTTTGCCCGTCCTCTCTCGGTGAGGGCTTTGGGTGCTCTGTCGAGTTACTCAGTTCTCCTGGGTCTCTCCCGTGTATACATGTGTTATTAAATTTTTGTTTGATTTTCTCCTGTTAAACTACCTCGTGTCAATTTAATCCTTAGATCAGCCAGAGAAACCTGGAAGGTGTTAAGGCAAGACGAGAAAAATTTAAACAAGAACGTTTCTTCAGCCTCTCCAGATTGCCTCCCTTCCCTGTGCATGTGTATTAGCCAGGCCTCTTAGGAGAGAACGTCCTTCCTGAATGTTCCTAGGGGCCCCCATGACCCACGACCTACCACTCACTTGGCATCTGCAGATTTAGGCTGTATGCTGCTGCTAAGTCGCTTCAGTCGTGTCCGACTCTGTGCGACCCCATGGACTGCAGCCCACCAGGCTCCTCTGTCCATGGGATTTTCCAGGCAAGAGTACTGGAGTGGGGTGCCACTGCCTTTTCCTTAGACTGTATATAAACTGTCAATAATATATCACTTAAAATATAACCTTTTGTTTCAAAAACGTGATCATACTCTGACCTCTAAAAGGTGGAGCAGTCCTCAAAACGTTCTGAAAGAATGTCTCCCGGTACAAACTCCAAGTTGGCTCAAATAACATTTTCCATTTCTTTCTCAGATAGACTTATTCATCTTTTCATTGACATGCGTATCTTACCACCAGCGAGTCTACCTTGACCCAGTGCTCAGAACCAGCACAGGCTCCCTGAGCCCCACCAGCTCAGGTGTTCTGGTGAGTTCTCCTGATATATGGGTTTCGTTACTTTTAAGTGATGATCTTAAAAATTTTATTCAAGGTGCTTTACCTTATTAAGTCTGAAGGATGACCGTGAATTTCCTAGGCAGGGGACTTACGTTTTTTGTCAGATTTAAATTTTAAAAACAAGTCAAATATGGTCTGACCGAACTTTTGCTAGTGAGAGAATGAATGAATCCCGCTCTGAAGAAGGGTCGCCTGCTCCTAAGAACCTAGTGGAAGTATCTGAGGACCAACCCTCATGACGCTGCAGCCCTATGAGGTAACCCACCACAACCATTAAGTAAGTACAGCTCTTCCAAGGGTGCACCCTGCATAGTCCCTTCGTCTCGTGCTTGATGCCAAAAACTTGGCCTCTGTGAACTGGTGCCAAATCAAATCTCGGAGACAGGGTTCTGGGTGAAGAATGGGGTTAGCCGAAAAGTAAGTTTGGGTTTTTTCCACAGCCTCTTACAGGAAAATCTAAAGGAACCTCTCAGCCAACCCAACAGAGCAGGACAGCTTTACTGCTTTGTCAGGGAAAAGGGCACAGGAGGCTCCTGCCCTGAAAGCTGTCTCCCAACCGAGGATTTAAGGAGGCACTTAGTTCAAGGGCAGAGCTGCTGGTAAGATTAGGGAGTGTGCAGGGCCTGTAGTCCACTAATCTGGTCTCAGGCAATCTTGCTGAGATTCTCTTTAATGTAGCCTCAGGTGGTCTTTCTCTGGTATGAAGAATGCTGCCATCTTAAAGAACTTAAAGACATTGTTACTTGCCCCTGAGGTGGAACCAGGACCCTGCTCCAAGCCTGCACTACTATTTCTTGGTTGCCCATCCCCTGTCTTTAAGTCCATTCCCTTCCGGGACCATTGCATTAGCAACAGTTCAGAATCTGCCCTTTGGGACTCACAACAAAGGCTGGAGTCAAGAAAGCCTTCCTGCCCGGGAGCCCCACAAAGATCTGTTTCACCCTGAGCACTCTCAGAGGAGACACTGCAGGAGGGAAAAACCGAGAAATGTTAAGAGTGGAACTGGTCCAAGGATAAACAGCACACGTCTCATCCACAGTCCCATCCTTACAGAGCTCTTCAGAGCATGTCTCATATCTGCACCAAAGCACCAAACTGATAATGGGGAACCTCACCTTAAAGACCAAACAGCTCCCAGACAGACTGCCATCTATAGGAGTACAGCTGGGTTCAGACAGCTCACAAGGGCTTCCTTAATTAGGGAATAAAGGAATCCTGGCCGTAACAGCCCACATGGGGCTCTTTTCTGGCATTCCAAACCTGATCTTTGCACGCACAGTTAGAGAGGCCAGCAGAAGGTTAATTCTTACCTTGTCAGTTTGTTGCCTGGAACCCTGCCTGCAAGGTCTACTGTAAACAAGGGTGGTAGAGTTATTCTCATTTCGAGAGAGATCAAATTAAGATGGTGCAGCAGAAGCACGTGTGCTCATCTTCTCCTCCAAAAGCACCGAAATCACAACTGGCAGCTGAACAACCATCAACAGACTGACACTGGCACCCACCAACGAACGACACCCCGTGTCCAAAGACAAAGGAGAAGCCACAACAAGACAGTGGCGGGGAGCGGGGGGCACAATCACGATAAAATCAAATTCCACACTTGCCAGATGGGTGACCTACAAACTGGAGAACAATAATAACAAAGACGTTCTCCCACTCTTAGAAAGATCTGGAGCCCTGTGTCAGGCTCCCCAGCCTGGGGATCCAGCAAAGGAACGTCCACCACAACCTGGCACTTGCCAAGAGCATTTTCCAGCGAGTGAGCAACAACAAGGGCATCTGGCATCTGCCTCTGCGGAGGCTGAAGCCTGTGCTGCTGCAGCTGCTGGCCTGCGACACCCCTTGAATTCAGGGTGGAGAGTGGGGCCCTCTGCGCTCCAGGAAAACTGGTCTTTAGATACTTATTTTCAGGAACTTATTTCATGATCCCAAGGGATCCTTATATCTCTTCATATCTAGAAAAGCACTCAATCCCTTTGTGGTGACATTAGCTCCTTATATAAAGTGAGGGCTTGATTGCACTGAACTCCCCTTTCACCAAAATCTTCTATATTGACTTTCCTCCACTGCCTCTAACTTTCTCAGAGCTCCCTGAGGTGCTGTCTCCCGGGCTGTAGTCCTCACTCTGCCCCAATTACAACTTACCTCGGAACTCTCATGCTTTGCATCTTTTTAGTCAACAGGGACTCGGAATCTCAGGGAATTTGACTTTGAAGGCCAGCAGGATTTGATTTCATGACTTCCAAAGGCCAGGTGGAAACAGACACTCCCCTCTTGGAGGGCACAAACAAAATCTTGCATGCACCAGGACCCAGGGGGAAGGAGACTGAACCAGACCTACCTGCTAGTGTTGGAGGGTCTCTTGTGAAGGTGTGAGTCAGCAGTGCCTGCCACAGGGACAGGGGAACTGGCAGCAGCAGTCCCAGGAGGTGCCCCTTGGCAAGTGAGACCTCTTGGAGGTCACCACTGAGCGTATCATAGAGCTCATCACCTCAGGCTGAACAACCAACAGGAGGGAGCACAGCCCCACCCATCAGCAGATCCTGGATTAAGGTTTCACAGAGCATCAGTTCAGTTCAGCCACTCAGTCGTGTCTGACTCTTTGCGACCCCATGAATTGCAGCACACCAGGCCTCCCTGTCCATCACCAACTCCCGGAGTTCACTCACACTCACGTCCATTGCGTCAGTGATGCCATCCAGCCATCTCATCCTCTGCCGTCCCCTTCTCCTCCTGCCCCCAATCCCTCCCAGCATCAGAGTCTTCTCCAATGAGTCAGCTCTTCGCATGAGGGGGCCAAAGTATTGGAGTTTCAGCTTTAGCATCAGTCCTTCCAAAGAACACCCAGGACTGATCTCCTTTAGAATGGACTGGTTGGATCTCCTTGCAGTCCAAGAGACTCTCAAGAGTCTTCTCCAACACCACAGTTTAAAAGCATCAATTTCTCGGCGCTCAGCTTTCTTCACAGTCCAGCTCTCACATCCATACACGACCACTGGAAAACCATAGCCTTGACTAGACAGACCTTTGTTGGCAAAGTAATGTCTCTGCTTTTCAACTTGCTATAAGCGTGCCGAGATTTCCCCAGCAGGCCCTCCCATCAGCCTCATCCACCAGGGGGCAGACAGAAGCAAGAAGACCTGTAGTCCCACAGGTTCCAGACTGAACACTACAACCACAGAACAACTGAAATGAAAAGGCAGAGGGTTAACTCCCAGAAGAAAGAACAGGACAAACTTCCACAAAAAGAACTAAATGAAGTGGAGCTAGGCAACCTTCCAGAAAAAGAATTCTAAAATAACAATAGTGAAGATGACCCAGGGTCTCAGAAAAAGAAAGGAGAAGACGCAAGAAATGTTTACCAAAGACCTAGAAGAACGGAAGAACAAACAGAGATGAACAATACATTAGAAGGGATCAGCAGCAGAACACCTGAGGCAGCGGAACGGTGAGTGACCCGGAAGACAGAATGGTGGAAACCGCTGCTGCGAAACACAATATTGAAAAAAGAATGGGGAAAAAAACCCAATGAAGACAGCCTACGAGTCCTCCGGGACAACATTAAATGCAACAACCTTCACATTATAGGGGTCCCAGAAGGGGAGGAGAGGGAGGGAGAAAGGACCTGAGAACATATATGAAGAGATAATAGCTGAAAACTTCTCTAATATGGGAAAGGAAAAAGTCAACCAAGCTCAGGAAGCGCAGAGAGTTCCAGGCAAGATAAACCCAAGGAGGACCACACATAGTAATCAAACCGACAGAAATTATAGACAAAGATAAAATCTTAGAAGAAACAAGGGAAACAACAAATAGCATACAACGGAACTCTCGTAAGGTTTTCAGCTGATTTCTCAACAGACACTCTTCAAGCCAGAAGGGAATGGCATGATATATTTAAAGTGATAAAAGTGAAGAACTTAAAGCCATGAATACTCTACCCAGCAAGATGCTTGTTCAAATTTGACAGAGAAATGAAAAGATTTTCAGACAAGCAAAAGTTAACGAGAATTCAGCACCACCAAACAACCTTTACAACAAATGCTAAAGGAACTTCTCTAGGCAGGAAACACAAGAGAAGGAAGAGACCTGCGAAGAATAAACTCCAAACAATTAAGAAAATGGTAATAGGATCATATAGGTCAATAATTACCTTAAATGTAAATGGATTAAATGTACCAAAGACACACACTGGGCTGTGTGGATGAAAACATATGCACGTATGTACTTCCACTTACATCACTCTACTTAACCCCTCAAATTGTAATTATTTTATACTCTTAGGTTAATCATGCTTCCCTTATGGTTGGCAATTTTATTTTTTGTGAAAACTGATAAACATCTTTTACTATTGTGATTATATATTGTTCATTTTAATACCACTGTATCATGACTGCTCAACAGAAAATAATAGAATTCTGTATCATAAAGCTACCATTTTAATAGAAAAACCTATAATCACTTTTTAAAATCTGGATGCACATTAGCATAATGTTGGAATTTTTTGAAAAATACAGGTGCCTAGGTATTGTTTTTCCTCCAAAGCTCTAGGTATGACTCTAATGAGCAGCCATGTTTACAAACAACAGGACTATATGATGATCTTTATTTCTAGTTCTTTCCAGTGTGTTTCACTTTTTCTATTTCATATTCAGTGCTCCCATTTCATTTAGTTTATATTTTCCAATTTCTCCATCTTTTTTTGTTATTCTTCTTTCTCAAGCCTTTATCAAGTGTAGCAGAAAAGCTTTTGCATACCTATATACATACCTATATATACAGTATAATATATATACTTCAGAAAACTTATGAATTTCTGCTTAGCTAAAAAATTTATGATATTTTTATTTCACTTGTTTGACCAAGTATGAATAGAATGATAGATTTGTAACTATATTCATTTGAAACTTTGATAATAGTTCCATTTATTCTGGCATCTAGTATTACTGCTAAAAGTCTAGAATGCTTATTATTTTAGTGATTTTTAAAAAAGTATTTGAATGAGGCTTGAAACTTCTAATCCAATTCTGATAATATCAAGAAATACTACGTCATTAAAAAAAAAAAGACTATTAACTAAAGCGCAGATTCTATTCAAACCCCACAAAACTTTATGCTTGTGTCCATTATTGCTTTCCCGCCTTAGTCAAGAGCCCACAATGCACTCAGCTGCACTGAGCACCTTCAGCGGCATGCCACAAACTCCGATAAATTCTCTTTTCCTTTTTATTGTTATAAATATTTTCTAGTTTTCCTTGTTATGGCTTCTTAGATACATCCATCATTTAAAAGTGGACATCTAATTTCCACATACATGAGGTTTTTAAAGTATCTTTCATATCAATTTCTCATTTAAATACTTTATTCTCTGCAATCACCCTCTGTTCAGTCTTTTAACCTTCTCAAGGCTTTCAATGGCTGAGTCAAAGATTTCTCTTGGAAAATGTCACACTGTACTTGAAAACATGTGGGTTATTTTAAAATATCTTTTGATATTCATCTCTAACATAATTCCACGTGATAAGAGAACAGACTCTATGATTTCAAAATCTAGACGACGACATTTTGCACCTTGTTTTATGTCCCTGGCTATGTGCCAGTGTCTCCTGGGAACCTGAACAGAATTTGTATAAAACCTGTATAAATCTTAATTATGCTGAATTGGTTCATAGGGCTTTTTAGGTCTACTATATCCTTGTACTTTTCTGTCTACTCATTCTATTAAGTTTTGAGAGTTTCACACTGAAATTCCAACTAAAAATCTTAGTTTAGTTACTTAAAAAATAATTGTAATATAAAGTGGAACTATATGTAACTTTGTTTTGTATTTTCCAAATCTCCCATAAATGTGTTATCATACTTTCACAATTTAAAAAATAAAAAATGTAAATAAAAGTTTTTCTTATTTCTAAAATTGAATTATAGCAGGAGAAAATATTTGTAGGGCTAGCTCCTGCTGCTGCTGCTAAGTCGCGTCAGTCGTGTCCGACTCTGTGCGACCCCATAGACATCAGCCCACCAGGCTCCACTGTCCCTGGGATTCTCCAGGCAAGAATACTGGAGTGGGTTGCCATTTCCTTCTCCAATGCATGAAAGAGAAAAGCAAAAGTGAAGTCGCTCAGTTGTGTCTGACTCTTAGTGATCCCATGGGCTGCAGCCTACCAGGCTCCTCCGTCCATGGATTTCCCAGGCAAGAGTACTGGAGTGGGGTGCCATCGCCTTCTCCGTAAAGAAGGCTACCATCTACCATCTAAGAGATGCACGAACCTCAGGTATTTTGGGGACCTCAAAGAGGAATTCACCCAAATCTACAGATATCGTAGGAAGAATCCGTGGCAACGTCTTGGTGTAACTTATCTGGCCTTGCTGCTGCTAAGTGGCTTCAGTCGTGTCTGACTCTGTGCAACCCCATAGATGGCAGCCCACCAGGCTCCCCCGTCCCTGGGATTCTCCAGGTAAGAACACTGGAGTGGGTTGCCATTTCCTTCTCCAATGGGTGAAAGTGAAACGTGAAAGTGAAGTCGCTCAGTCGTGCCCGACTCTTCGCGACCCCATGGACTGCAGCCCACCAGGCTCCTCCGTCCATGGGATTCTCCAGGCAAGACTACTGGAGTGGGGTGCCACTGCCTTCTCCTCTCTGACCTTGAGAGGCCTTTCGAAGGTTTAATCTAAGATTCCTTACAAAAGTTCCAATACAGCCTACTTATAAGAGGCTGTGTGGTCAACTGGGCTCCCCAGGTGGCTCGCTGGCAAAGAGTTCACCTGATATTGCAGGAGAGGTGCGTTCGATCCCTGGGTCAGGAAATTCCCTGGCAAATGAAATGGCAATTCACTCGAGTGTTCTTGCCTGGGAAATCCCAAGGACAGAGGAGCCTGGCAGGCTACAGTCCAGGGGGTTACAAAGAGTCAGACACCTCTGAGCAACTGAGCATGTGGTCAATTAACCATACAATAAGTCTTATTAACTACAATAAGTCTTAATTTGGCTATATTTGGTTGTTACAAAGGTAATTTCACAGAGAAAAAGATGCATCAGTAGATATTTAAATTCTAGTTTTGTTATTTGAGGGTGTTTTTTTTTATATTCACTGTCTAAGACTCACTTCTTAAATGGCTTCTCGTTATATTACTGTAAAATTGAATCAAATTATTAAAACAACACTCTATGTTTGTTTCTAAAGCCTATCACAATAATCTATTTTTGAATGAAGATCTCACCATGACTTGCAACCAAGGGATTATGCACACTGGAAAAGACATCAACAAAAGACTCTTTACAGCTATGCAGGACAGGGCCCACAGCAGGCCTCCACTCCTGAATGGACTGTAACTCCTGTTTCTGACACCTGACTTTGACTAACTAGGATCAGCACCACCAGACCAGGATGAAAAAACGACACCTGGAGTAGAGAGCTGACCCACACAGCCAGACCAAGCCTGCATACGATTACTTTGACAACTGCTCACACTTTTGCTTATAAACCCAATGTATTTCTTCCTCGGGCTCAATCATTTGCAAGTTTCAAAAATCAAGCCAAACAAACCATAGGTTTGTGGACTTATGTCCAATATTCCTAGGTTTCCTTCGTGGATTTCTCCTCTCCAAGGCTCTAACTGCTGCTAAGTCACTTCAGTCGTGTCTGACTCTGTGCGACCCCATAGACAGCAGCCCACCAGGCTCCGCCAGAACAAGGCAAGAACACTGGAGTGGGTTGCCATTTCCTTCTCCAATGCATGAAAGTGAAAAGTGAAAGTGAAGTCGCTCAGTTGTGTCCGACTCTTTGCGACTCCATGGACTGCAGCCTACCAGGCTCCTCCGTCTATGGGATTTTCCAGGCAAGAGTACTGGAGTTGGTTGCCATTGCCTTCTCCAAGGCTCTAACTGGATGGCCCTTATTTTATTTTAGAAGTAACTCTAATACTATACATAGTACCCACTACTTCTAATGCCACTACGTGGGACCTTCTTACCTGGCCAGTTAATGACACCTGTTCTGAACCTGGCCATAATCACTCTTTTCCACTAGATGCTAAGTACTGGGTAGCTCCTAATGAACCTAATGGAGTTACAGAACACGTGTATGGCCCCAGCTCTCTCCAGGCTGGTTAGAACGCTCACAATTGGTTTCCTCTGGCCTGAAGGTCGTCTATGGATAGCCTTTGGAAACAAACCTCCCAATTTGCCTTTAATGCTTATATTCTCCAGTACTCTTGCCTGGAAAATCCCATGGACGGAGGAGCCTGGTAGGCTGCAGTCCATGGGGTTGTGAAGAGTCAGACATGACTGAGCGACTTCATGTTCACTTTTCACTTTCATGCGCTGGAGAAGGAAATGGCAACCCAGTCCAGTGTTCTTGCCTGGAGAATCCCAGGGACAGAGGAGCCTGGTGGGCTTGCCATCTATGGGGTAGCACAGAGTCGGACACGACTGAAGTGACTTAGCAGCAGCAGCAGCAGCAGCGGGGTTTCTATCAGTTTTCCAACAGTAAGACCATTTAGCCAAGATATTTGTTAACCCATCTTATAATATATTTGAAGAGTCAAATTTGTTCCCAGTTTAGAAACCATACTATGAAAACGCTTTACTTTAGGAGGATCTTGGCTTAAACATTTACTACTGGTACTGTTACTTCTATTGTCAATTCCCGCCCCTCCAATTTGTCGCCATGTAGCATGGCAGGCAGGACCCTGGTTTCCTGGCCAGGAATCCGACGCTGCAGTGGAAGCTAGGGCACTAACCACTGGACTGCCGGGAAAGTCCTCCTACTGTCCGTTCTGACCACACAGATAGCTGTCTACAGACTAGTGAACACGCAAGATGCAGATGCACGGCAGAACGTCTACAGACTAGTGAACACGCACGATGCAGATGCACGGCAGAACGTCTACAGACTAGTGAACACGCACGATGCAGATGCACGGCAGAACGTCTACAGACTAGTGAACACGCACGATGCAGATGCACGGCAGAACGTCTACAGACTAGTGAACACGCACGATGCAGATGCACGGCAGAACCGGCCAAGTCCTATCAGACACTGGAACTGACCAGCAGTCCTCGCCAGACACCTTACTGGTACAACTCCTTAAAATCAGCTATTAAGACCCACAACCAAAGGACATGATGGACCTAGGGCATGTAAGCAACTGCCCTGGCATCAGGGAACCAAATATTTGATCACCAAATGCTATCAAAAAATTAATGATCGTGGGGGGGGGGAACTGATGAAATAACATTCATATTTTATGACAAGATGAGAAAAATTTAAACATAAAATTTTTTTCTACCCTTTTGAGCCTCCTCCCTTCCTTTAATGTGTGTTGCGGATTTGCATTAACCAGAACTCCTTAGGAAATAACTTCCTTCTTAATCTTGTAAAAGGCCACAATGACCCATGACCACTTATTCACTTTGTACATTTAGATCTGGACTATGTGAACTGTCAGTACTATGTCATTTGACATATAATCCTCTGTCTCAAAAACTTATAGAACTATGCTTTGACCTCTCAGAGCTTTCTGAAAGACTGTCTCTTGGACTGCAATCCCTAGTGGGGTCGAATAATATTAGGACAGAGCAATGTTTCTTCTGTATATACATTTTCCTATTTCTCAAGTAGGTACCATTATTCTAATATATAAACAAATCTTAGAAAAATTAAATACCTTACTTACACCTTCACAAAGAATCAGCAGCAAAGGTCAAATGTGAACCCAAATAAACCATCTTCCAAATGTGTGCTCTTAATACCACATTCTGAGAGGCAACACAAAATGGATTCTTATTTTCCCAGTAAGAATCTGGACAAGGCAGAACTCAGTGGTAGGAAAAACACTGGCCTGAGATTCTGAAGCCCAGACTCAAAGATCTGGCACCTTGATTATTGATTAGTTTATCTATCCAGATCTAAGTTTTCCCACTATTTGTGGGAAAATGCCGGGGTTGAACAGTATCACTCAGATGTTGCCTTTCTGTATTGTGAAAACAAAGTGTTAATGCAAACATGGTATAGCAACCTAAAACAATCCAGTTTTATTATGAATTGAGTAAAAGATATACTACACATAATACGTCATGTCATCACCAAACTTGACCGGAAAGGTATCATCACACAAACGAGCACACAGAGGCTTAAAGAAGTGAGGTAAATTTGTCTATAATCACCTGGCAGTCAGTATAAGAGAGCTAAGGTTTGAGTCAAGGCCTATTTAATAGGCTCTTTCCTCAACTTCGCATTGCCTCCTGAAGTGAATCTTCTCTAGAATTTTCATCATCTTTCTAATTCTCAAAAGCCAGACTATCCCTACTTCATAAAATCCATTCATAAGATCAGTCAATATACTACAAAACAAGAATTAAGTCTTACCGAGGAAAACCAATACTTCTTTTTCTATTTTTAACACAAGAATTAAGGGAAGGAATGGTCTAACTAGCTTATAAAGAAGGGATCATTGAGTGCCTTTTTTCAAGATCCTATCACTCAACCTGAGGATGAGATGATTGGATGGCATCATCGACTCAAGGGACATAAGTTTGAGCAACCTCCCGGAGATGGTGAAGGACAGGGAAGCCTGGCATGCTGCAGTCGATGGGGTGGCAAAGAGTCAGACACGACTGAGCGCCTATAACAATCACCACCACTTAATCTATGCACCTCAGCACTCAAAGACCCTACAATCCAGCGAAAGCCCAAAAACGTTCTCGACATCAGATATACAGTAGGAAAAACCCCATTATCATTTTTTATAACCGCTTTAGTTAAGAAATCAGTTTGTATGGCCAAGGAATCATAAGATTCTTTCTGGGTTAACATAGGTGTGAAAGGCAGTCTACTTCTTTTCTTTCCTTTCATAAAGTATAATACATCTCAACACAACTGAGCATAATGCTCTCGTAGTGATAAGACAACTGTATTTTAATCCAGAATACATGTACAAAAGAAAAAACATTGTTTCACTGATTTCATTACTTCAAGGATTATAAAGTACTTCATAACATCATTTTATTTGATAATCATGACAACATTCTGTGTTGGCATGTCAGGCAGTGTGCTTTGACTTTTAAGGGAACTAGCTCATTTGCTCGGAGAAGGAAATGGCACCCCACTCCAGTACTCCTGCCTGGAAAATCTCATGGACTGAGGAGCCTGGAAGGCTGCAGCCCATGGGGTCACTGAGGGTCGGACAGGACTGAGCGACTTCACTTTTTACTTTCATGCACTGGAGAAGGAAATGGCAACCCACTCCAGTGTTCTTGCCTGGAGAATCCCAGGGATGGCGGAGCCTGGTGGGCTGCCATCTATGGGGTCGCACAGAGTCGGACACGACTGAAGTGACTTAGCAGCAGCAGCAGCAGCAGCAGCAGCCAGTAATGAAAAATGGCTAGCTGACTCTACAGCCAGCAAACTCCAGGAAACTGCTTTGATGCCTTGGAGAGGAAGCATTATTCCCATTTCAGAGATAGGGAAAATGGACAGAGTTGGTTTCTCACCCAGTGTCAAGCGAGTAAGTAGAAAATTCAGCACTCAGATTTTGAGTTAATGTTCTCACTTAATCCGGTGCATTTCCCATTTCACTATGTCTCTTTAACATTAAAACCTTACCTTTGTTTACAACTTCCCATTTTACAAACAACATCGCAATAAAATTTAACAAACCTGGGAAGGATGCACCATTCCCCCACAGGTTGGCGAATTAGATATGACAACTCTAGAAAAATGGAACGTAAACCATGCCTTGAGATCTTGCTCAAGCCAATTTAAAACTCCAAAACATAAAAAGGCAAACGTCTTTTAGGTTTAAGAGGCATGGATCAATTTCAGTACTAGTAGGTCACAGACTTTGATCATCTCAGCGTATCTCTAACACATGCTGGACCAATCAGTTTTCATCTGTATTTCAGTTTCTGTGTTCTCTTTCACTTTCGAATATCTGAGTTCCCTGTCAGTAGGCATGAGGGACTCAATCTACCTGGCATGTGGCAGTCACTCAACAAATGATGGAAAACCATCCTGGGTATATAGGTTAGACACTGGAGAACCAACGACTACGGACTCTTTCTTAGTCCTGAGTAATGTAATGTACATCGCCAAGGCAAGACCATCCAAGCCACACGTCCCCCTCTTTGGTTTCCAATTTAAATGCGGTGTCGCTGGATGGCATAAAACTGAAGGGGCCCCTGTCAGCAGAGAACCGGCAGAAAGACCAATACTCGGGAGAGGCGAGAACCAAGCGGGCCTGGCCCGGCTCGCGCGAGGGGACGAGATTCAGGATGCCAGCATCCCTGGTGGGCACCCGAGATGCCCAGCGGCTGGGTACCCCCGCCAAGGTTTGGAGAAACGACCCGTCTCTTTCCATAAGCGCCGACAGCGGAGGGTGGTCCCACCATCCGCACCCTCTGCAGGACCAAAGCGGCTACTCACCCAGAACACTGGCTCCGTGGGGCCGCCCCCAGGGCCGCCGAGTTTCGATTCCCGTGTTTGGAAACGGACGGAAAACAAACCGGGGGCCAGGGGTCACCGCGGGCTTCCGGTTTCCTCGAAGACACAGCCGCTTCCCTGACGAATGCAGCTGCTCCGGGGACGCCGCGGAGGGACTCCCATTTCTCCTGCCTCGGCGGTGCCGGGGCCGGCGCGGCCGGCTAGTGGGCTGCGGCCCGGAGGCTCTGGAAGGTGGGCCGGGCCGAGGCCGAGGGCCGAGCCGCTGCCGAAGAAGACCGGTTACCCGGCCTCGTCAGCGCCCGCCCGGGCGGCGCGCCGCGCAGGGGAAACGCCGCAAAAGGGCCGGCGGGAGGGCGGGCGCCGCGCGCCGGAAACGCGGCCTCCGGGTTGTCCGCAGCTCGGAGCCAGGGCCAAGCGGGCAAACCGGAAGTGAGGCCCGAGGGAGCACCGAGGGCGTTCGCTAAGCCGGTGCCGGGGCGGGGTCGGAGGGGGCCGTGTACTACGTGTCCCGTGAGCGTCCGCGGCGAGGTGGGCGGGGCCGCCGCGGCCGCGCGTCCCGTGAGCCTCTGCGGCGCGGTGGGCGAGGCGACGCGGGAAGCGGAGGCGCTGTCGGGTAAGACTCCGGCTGCGGCGACCGCGGTTGGGCGGTTGGCCGCCTTCTGCGTCGTGTGTTTCCTTGAGCGTCCGCTTGGGGGTCCCCGAGCGTCGTGTCGTGTGTTGGCTCCGCAGGGTAACGCTCTTTGGGGTTTCCGGCGCTCGCCTGGCCCTGGCCCGGAACGAGGAACCTGTAGCAGTGTGCTCCTGTTGAGGAGTTTTTAACGCCGCGCCTGGTTTCGGGGCGTTGCTCCGGATACCCTAATTGTTGGGCACGCGGCTCTTATTAACAGTGAGGAAGCTGTTAACTTCGGGATGTACTCTGCTGCGCTAGGGTTGTTTGTAGAACATGGACACGTGTGCTCCGTCGCTGAGTCGTGTCCGAGTCTTTGCGACCCCACGGACGGTAGCCCGTCAGACTCCTCTGTCCGTGGAATTTTCCAGGCAAGAATATTGGAGCGGGTCGCTCTATCCTTCTGCAGGGAATCTTGATGACCTAGGGATCGAATACCTAGGAAACGCTACCTCCGAAGCGTTTATAAACATACTTGTTACAAAATGGCCATTTTGAGCTGAGTTCCACACTCTTGACACAAGTCACTTTTTCAAAGGTCTTGTTTACAGGCTGTGGTAAATGAAAACAGATATCCCAAGAGATTCTCCCCCAGCTTTCCCCACCTCTTCCCGTTATCTCGCCAAGGTCCTGATGTTCTCCATCAGGAGTTGCCCTTGAAAGCCCCAGAGTGAGGACTAGCTTCAGCGAGGTTCCGTTTGCCCTGGGGTAAAATAGGTTTCAGAGCCATATCTGAAGAAAGAATACGGCCCTTGGCACAACTCCTGACTGTGGCTCAGCCTACTTCTCTGGTTTTTAAACAATCTTGACTCTTTAGAGATGCTTCAGATCTTCGGTTTAATTAGGCAATATGTTAAAACAGTAAAGAAAATAGTGCTGTTGTGTTTTGTTCTTTTTTAATGGGAGGTATGTATTTCTAAGCTGTGCAGAGTAGATACTGTTAGAGGGAAGCGAATGTGTCTTTTAAGAAAAAAATATTAAGTGTATTTTGGGTTAGTGATTTAAATTTTGTACTATTAAAACCATACCATCCTAGGGATCATGTTTACTGTGTCTCTGTCCTGTGTTTTGTGACTGTTGTGTATGTGTGGCTCTTCAGTGTTAGCAGAATGGAATTAAGATGTCAGAACCTATAAGCTGAAATTGCAGTGTCTCTTCATATATCAGTTTCAGTGTCATTTCATCAGTATTGTCTTAAAACCATTTTTTCTTCCCATCCCCCACATCCATCACATGTTCACGTCTAGAGCCCTAGGGTAAGGGAATGGTTTCAGTGGCAGAGATATAAAGCAGATTCAAAGATACTACCAAAAATGAAAAATCTGCTGTCTGGGCCTACATAGTCTGTTTTGCCTCTTTCTTCCCACACCTCATCACTCACCCTGCGCCGCGCCCCCATCCCCCACCCCAGACCTCCCCTCAGAATCAAAGTTCATGACTTCTGTTACACTGTGTGTATCTGAGACTGTGTGTATCCCTGAAACAGCATTCCTCAGACTGGGCATCATGTAACCCAGACCCTTAACCTTGTAAAGTACATGACGGCTTTCAGGGGGTTATGTGCTTAGTCATTCAGTCATGTCTAACTCTTTGTCACCAGGCTCCTCTGTCCATGGGGATTCTCCAGGCAAGAATACTGAAGAGGGTTGCCATGCCCTCCTCCAGGGGATCTTCCCCAACCCAGGGATCGAACCCATGCCTCCTGCATTCCAGGCAGGTTCTTTACCGTCTGAGCCACCAGGGAAGCCCACATGATAGCTTTAAGGGTATTAATTTTCAGGTTGTTAAATTGCATGTTTCTTCCCGAAAATTGATCTGTGTCCGACTGTGCCTGAGCTCGGACACCTCTCCCCTTTCCTTTTCAGTAACTGTCCCTCTCCCAGTCTACAATTAAAGTAGAACCTTTAATCTGACCTAAATCTGTTTAGAAAGTAAGTGATTCTAATAACTGGATAGCTAATTGTTTCCTAAGAATAGTAATTTCCAGTGGTTTTCAAAAATGTTACCAAAGGGCACAGTTGTCTGCTGATTAAGAATAATTTTATGTGTCTGACGCAGGATGCAGCATGCTTGGGGCTGGTGCATGGGGATGACCCAGAAAGATGTTATGGGAAGGGAGGTGGGAGGGGGGTTCATGTTTGGGAATGCATGTAAGAATTAAAGATTTTAAAATTTAAAAAATAAAAAAAAAAAAAATAAAAAAAATAAAAATAAAACAAAGAATAATTTTATGGCATATTCCTATGTGATTTTTGGTCCATAGTTTAGTAGTTCAGAAGAGTGATTATTGATATAACCAGGAATCCTTCTGCTTCTAAATATTCGGAATGGAAGAATACAAAATGTCAGGCTAGGATCAGCTTGAACCCTGTTTCTCTTTAGCGACAAATAATATGATTCTGAAATGAATGACTTCATTGGAGGGAGGAGGAGCTATCCAATTCTAAACGAGATGCATGTCCAATAAAAGCTGACTTAGGATATTTTATAATGATCATAATTTGAACTGTTTCTCATTTGATAAGTACTGCTCTAGTAAGTTAATATAACAATCCTGATGACAGTCCTTAAATTTATGTTCTCAGGAATTTTTAAATATACTGTTTTATGTAGGGAAATATGACTAATTTAAAGTATTTGCAAGCACTGAAATGTGTTAGGATAAGCTTATGTTGGGGAAGTGATACAAAAATATGAACTCAGGGAGAAAAGGAACAAGATCAATTTCCTAACTGTAGGAGATCTTGTTCATGTGCTTTTCAAATGGGTTGATAATAGATATCAAATTATTATGGCAATTACATTCTACTTATAAAAAAAGATATATCCTTCTGTCTCTAGCAGCTAGCCTTGTTCTGAACAGACAGTGTGTACTTCATAATAACTTTTTGACCTGAAGTGCTTTATAATCAGGAGGAATTAGCTTCTGACAGCTTTCATTTTAAAAAAATAAACATGAATGTCATAATTATAAATGCAGTGATTTTTTCTTGGAAACATATGTAGGTGAAGAAAAATTTAATAATCTTAGGAAGTCTTTGATGTAAGGAGTAGGGAGAAGAAATACGAGAAGAGCTAACAGGAGAACAGCAGCAGAGGCCCCAGGATGGGGTTGGTAGATTGTACAAAGGAGGAAAAAAGATCCAGTAGGGGGAATTCTGTACTTATTAAATGAAGTAAGAGCAACCCTTCTCTGAAGCTTGAGACTTAGACTCTTACTATCTGAGATATGAATTCATTAGTTTATTCAATACTTGGTGTTAGTTACTCAGTCATATCCGACTCTTTGTGACCCATGGACTGTACCCCTCCAGGCTCCTCTGTCCATGGAATTCTCCATGCAGGAACACTGGAGTGAGTAGCCATTTCCTTCTCCAGGGGATCTTCCTGACCCAGGGATTGAACCTGGTCTTCTGAATTGCAGGCAAATTTTTGGAGGCAAGTTCTTTATCATCTGAGCCACCAGGGAAGCCCATTCAATACTTAACAAATATTTATTCACAGCATGCTGTGTGTCATTGTTTTAGGCACTGAGATGAAACAGGCAAAGTAGCTTTTTAATTTATCACAGAGAAATCAGTCACATAGACAAGAGCTATGAGAATTTAACATGACAAGAAATTCCCTCCCATTGAGTTTTGTCATGACAGTTTTTTTAAGTGTCTATGAAGAAAATAATTTTCTTTCCCTTTTTTAAAATGGAAAGAGAGGAAGAAATAATCCTGTTTTGTGACTTGCACATATACACTATGAAAATTAGAAAGATAAAGTGAGTTTTTCAGAGGAAAGATTTTTATAAAACTACCAAATAACAGAGAAAGGATGACATTTTTAAGCTTCAGTAAGATCTATAGAAAGATAGATTTTTCATAATCTATTTTTTTTCAGATAGATTATGCACAAAAAAGAGGGAACATTTCCAAACCCATTTCACAATCCATGATATAAAAGTGAAATCATTGATTTTTTTAATAGTTGCAAAATTAAGAACAGTTTCCTACTGTAGATTTTCAGTTGTCTATGAATAGTTTATTATTAAAAGTCCAAAAACAAAATGATGAGTGTTTTTTCATTCACTTTCATTTTGTCATTTTCTCTTGAGAGCTATTTTATGTCCTTCCCTTTGACTTTTATAGCTCCTTCCCTCTCATCCTATAGTCAGGCTGTTCAGCTGACTTTGTAGATTTTGCCTTTCACCTCATCTTTTGGATCTGTTTCATAGTCTCTACTGTGCCACAGTTTCCCATCTGTTTATTATAATAGTTTCTTCTAATTCTTTCTTTCTTTTTAGCTTCCAGGTCATTCTTTACAGGATAGCTAAATGATCTTTTAAAAATGTAAATCTTACCATTACTTTTCTCCTCTTAAACTCCTGAAATGACTCCTTTGCATGTTTTAAAAGTCCGTTTGTAATGTAGCTCAGCCTGTTTTACCATCAACTTCTATAAGCACTACCAGCTCAGACATTATTGGATATCTTTACTCCTTTATAAAGTTTTCATTCAGTTGACCCTGATTATAATTTTAGAATGTTTTCTTTCTTAGATCATCATTTGACATTCTTGTAAATTTAAAATATCTCTGATGGGAACTCCAGAAAAACTCTTCAACATTAGCTTGAGAATTATGCTTCTACTTTTTACTTGTTCTAAAATGCTATCACATTTAAAAGAGGAACTTGTATCTTCAGATAATGGATATCAGCCTCAGAACATACAAAGCAGAACTGGACAGAACTAGGAGACATGCCCCCAATACTGGAAGATGCTTCCATTTAACATGCTCCCCTCACTAGCAATAAAAAGATACATTAAGGAAATAGACAATTGGAATAAAATTATTAGCATCACACTTATTAGGATGGCTATTATCAGAAATAAAACCAAAATGGAAAATATTCCTCTTAAAATTAATATGGAATCCCAAGGGACCTTAAGTAGCCAAAACAATCTTGAGAAAGAACAAAGCTATTTGCTGACCTCAAAACATATTACAAAGCTGTAGAATTAAAACATTATGGTACTGGCATCAAGACATACATATAGCCCTGTTCAGTTCAGTTCAGTTCAGTCCCTCAGTCGTGTCCAACTCTTTGCGACTCCATGAATCACAGCACGCCAGGCCTCCCTGTCCATCACCAACTACTGGAGTTCACTCAGACTCACATCCATCGAGTCAGTGATGCCATCCAGCCATCTCATCCTCTGTTGTCCCCTTTTCCTCCTGCCCCCAATCCCTCCTAGCATCAGAGTCTTTTCCAATGAGTCAACTCTTCACATGAGGTGGCCCAAGTACTGAAGTTTCAGCATCATTCTCTCCAAAGAAATCCCAGGACTGATCTCCTTCAGAATGGACTGGTTGGATCTCCTTGCAGTCCAAGGGACTCTCAAGAGTCTTCTCCAACACCACAGTTCAAAAGGATCAATTCTTTGGCGCTCAGCTTTCTTCACAGTCCAACTCTCACATCCATACATGACCATAGGAAAAGCCATAGCCTTGACTAAATGGATCTTTGTTGGCAAAGTAATATCTCTGCTTTTCAATATGGTATCTAGGTTGGTCATAACTTTCCTTCTAAGAAGTAAGTGTCTTTTAATTTCATGGCTGCAGTCACCATCTGCAGTGATTTTGGAGCCCAAAAACATAAAGTTTGACACTGTTTCCACTGTTTCCCCATCTATTTCCCATGAAGTGATGGGACCAGATGCCATGATTTTCGTTTTCTGAATGTTGAGCTTTAAGCCAGCTTTTCCACTCTCCTCTTTCACTTTCATCAAGAGGCTTTTTCCTCTTCATTTTCTGCCATAAGGGTGGTATCATCTGGATATCTGAGGTTATTGATATTTCTCCTGGCAATCGTGATTCCAGCTTGTGCTTCCTCCAGCCCAGCGTTTCTCATGATGTACTCTGCATAGAAGTTAAATAAGCAGGGTGACAATATACAGCCTTGACGTACTCCTTTTCCTATTTGGAACCAGTCTGTTGTTCCATGTCCAGTTCTAACTGTTGCTTCCTGACCTGCATATAGGTTTCTCAAGAGGCAGGTCAGGTGGTCTGGTATTCCCATCTCTTTCATAATTTTCCACAGTTTATTGTGATCCACGCAGTCAAAGGCTTTGACATAGTCAATAAAGCAGAAATAGATGTTTTTCTGGAACTTTCTTGCTTTTTCCATGATCCAGTGGATGTTGGCAATTTGATCTCTGGTTTGTCTGCCTTTTCTAAAACCAGCTTGAACATCTGGGAGTTCACTGTTCGCGTATTGCTGAAGCCTAGTTTGGAGAATTTTGAGCATTACTTTACTAGCATTTGAGATGACTGCAATTATGCAGTAGTTTGAGCATTCTTTGGCATTGCATTTCTTTGGGATCCTGTGGAATAGAATAAAGGGTACAAAAAATCCTCACATATATGGCCAGCTGATTTCCAACAGATAAGCAACAAATATCCAACAGATATCCTTCACAGATATGGCCAGCTGATTTTCAACAAATGTTGTTGGAAAGACTGAATATCCATTTACAAAATAATGAAGTTGGACTCTATCTGACAACATAAAAATTAAATCAAAATGGGTCAAAGGCCTAAATTTAACAGCTAAAACTATAACACTCTTAGAAGAAAAACAGGGAAGAGCTTCATGATACTAGATTTGGCAGTTTCTTGGATGTGACACCAAAAACACAGGCAACAAAACAAAAAAATAGGTGAAGTTCTCTAAATCAGTCGCTAATAAAATATTTAAAAATCATTGTCTAATGACTCCAATATTGAATACTATGGTCTTTACTTTGAATTTCATTAGAATTGTCTGTATTCGTAAATAAAGTATAATTTTAAGTTCAAAACTAAAATCATGCCTATGCTTAAATAGTGTAGACATTTAATTATACGGGGAAATGTTCAGAATATATTGTTAAGGAAGCAAATTGTTGAGTTCCGTTTGAGATTACAGATTGACTTATTATATCTTTTCCTTCCATTAAGATTAGAATTAAAGAGTAAAAACTACACACATAACAGAAAGAGTTGGGGAGACATCAGAGGACAAAGTATTTCAACAAATATTCTGAGAAACTTGGTTTGAATCTGTCATGAATTGAAGTGGAGCCCAGGAAGCTTTAGCACAGAATATACTGGACAAGGACCGCCGTGGAAATAGGAATCACTCCTCCCTGAAAGATCATGATGAGGCTCTGAAAGTCCTAAATGAAAGACGGAGGATGAATATAACATTTTTGGAAGTCTTTCGTGAAGCTTCTTTGCTTCCTTATACTTCCTGTTTCATCATGCAGAAAGACAAGCTGTCCAGGCTTTCCTCTCAGGACAAAGAAGGAGAGGACTGATCCTCTCCAAAGAAATTGAAAAGGAAATTAGAGAAAACGATAAAAACCTTTGTGTTTCTTTCCAGAATAATTTCAACTTATTTCTGTTCTCAGTGTTTCATGCTTACTTTGCAGTTTTAGATGTGATATGTGTAGAAGCATAGTCTTAGTTTTGCATTATGCAATTTAAATTTAACACCACATTCTCACTTAAAAACTCTTTATTGATGTATTTGTTAGTATTTGCATAGTGACTTTTGAAACATTATTTATGTAGTTACTCACTAGAACCCTGGGCTTCCCTTGTGGCTCTGCTGGTAAAGAATCCACCTGCAATGTGGGAGACCTCGGTTCTATCTCTGGATTGGGAAGATCCCCTGGAGAAGGAAAAGGATACCCACTCCAGTTTTCTGGCTTGGAGAATTCCAATTGGAATTCCTGTAAATTCCAGTTTACATTGGAGAGAAGATTAAGATTAAACGCATTTTAAAGTCTGGTGGTGGTTTAGTCACTAAGTCGTGTCTGACTCTTGCGACTCCATGGACCCTAGCCTGCTAGGCTCCTCTGTCCATGGAATTATCCAGGCAAGAATACTGGAGTGGGTTGCTGTTTCCTTCTCCAGGGGATCTTCCTGACCCAGGAATCGAACCCAGGTCTCATGCATTGCAGGCAGATTCTTTACCAACTGAGCTATGAGGGAAGCCTGGCATTTTAAAGTCTGTATGCAAACTAAACAATCATTTATTGAGTTGAGTGCTTGAGAAAAATCATGAATGAAAGACAAAACAGAGTGCTCTCATTTCGCATTGGTTTCTGTGCACTTTAATTTTCTTACCTAACTATAAATATTACTCATTTAAAAGCAGTCTAGAAAGAGAGTCAAACATTTATTATATTTAATGTACTAACTCTGAAATGTGTTTTTTCATATGCTGTTTCATTTCAACATTAAAACCATCCTGTGAATTCAGTATTATTATTATCAGCATGTACAAATGATAAAATGATAGCCAAATTATTTAACTGACTTGCCTTGATTTTAAAATCTCATAGAAAATGGAGTCAGAATTTAAATGGAGAGCTACAAATGACATGCAGCTGATACACACAGCCATCCTAGTTTTTAAATAATTTGAATATCAGTACTGTGAAGGGCAGACCTAACTCTAAAGTTCATACTATTTTCTTTATTTTATAATATAAATATGCTTCCAGTGCTTCTCTTTGGTATTTCATTAAATGCTAGGGATACGGTGGTTGACAAGATAGAATGACGGGCCACAGGATTGTCCTTGTCTTGTAGAGCACTTCATTTACCTGTTCAGTGGAGTGTGTTAAGTGGCATGGAGTAGAGCAGAGACTCCTAGGGGCACATAATAGTGGCCTGACTCTACTTGATAATTTTTTCAGATTGGCTTAAAATCACCTCTTTGCAGTATCCTGACACCGCCTACCTGGAAGTCTTAGGTGTGCCCTGTATGCTTCCAAATCATTCAGTATTGGTTTCATGATAGTACTTAATGTTATTTAAGGAGAAGAATCTTATTTTTCCCTTAGCATTATGACTGGCTCATATCAAATCCTCAAGAAGTATTTTAGAAGAAAATAGAATTGAGATCTGAAATGGCAGCAAGGAAGTAAGAAAGCAGTTTTGGATAAGCTTTTAGGTATTCAGGTGAGAAATGGCAAAGATAATCCTTGTAAAGTAAGAGGAAAGTTTATCTTTTGAGAATGAAGAGGTTGGTCTGAGACTGAGAAAAGTTTAGGATAATCACTAAAGAATTGCAAGAGGAAAGAGATAATATGTAAAATGGATAGCCTTAAAGGTGTACTGAGGGCTCATCTGAGACTGGAGTCTGAGTTTGTAGTGTTACCAATATGCATGACTGTGTAATTTCCACCAAGAAGTCACCTCCTCCAACATAATATATATCGCTATCATACCATTCTGTGTTGCTCTTTATCGCTTATCATTATCTGACATTTATTTATTGGTTTGCCTTTATGTGCTGTCTGTGTCCCCTCTTACTGGAATGTTAACGCACGTGTGCTGTATCTGTTTTAATTCACTGGTGTTGCCCAGGCATCTAGAACTTTCGTGCAACACATGACGTGTACACGGTAAATATCTGGTTTAAAAAAATGAGTGAAGGAACAAATTAATACGTAGTAGAAATACTGTCCTTATTGCTATATTTAAATAAAATCAGATTTTTTTCCCCCAAAGGAATATGTCTTTGTAGGTTAAGGGGAATTTTCTTGAACTCGGAATATGGCTTGACACTTCTTACATACATTATAATTACATTCCTAAGGATTAAAATTATTGAATTCTTTATTATCTTCATTTTCTAAGGTTACTCTAAAATAGATGGGGAAACAGTGGAAACAGTTTCAGACTTTATTTTGGGGGGCTCCAAAATCACTGCAGATGGTAACTACAGCCATGAAATTAAAAGATGCTTACTCCTTGGAAGAAAAGTTATGACCAACCTAGATAGCATATTGAAAAACGAGACATTACTTTGCCAACAAAGGTCCGTCTAGTCAAGGCTATGGTTTTGCCAGTGGTCATGTATGGATGTGAGAGTTGGACTGTGAAGAAAGCTGAGTGCTGAAGAATTGATGCTTTTGAACTGTGGTGTTGGACAAGACTCTTGAGAGTCCCTTGGACTGCAAGGAGATCCAATCAGTCCGTTCTAAAAGAGATCACTCCTGGGTGTTCTCTGGAAGGACTGATGCTGAAGCTGAACCTCCAGTACTTTGGCCACCTCATGTGAAGAATTGACTCATTGGAAAAGACTCTGATGCTAGGAGGGATTGGGGGCAGGAGGAAAAGGGGACGACAGAGGATGAGATGGCTGGATGGCATCACTGACTCGATGGACGTGAGTGTGAGTGAACTCCAGGAGTTGGTGATGGACAGGGAGGTCTGTCGTGCTGCAATTCATGGGGTTGCAAAGAGTTGGACACGACTGAGTGACTGAACTGAACTCTAAAATTATCTATTATTGTGAATTCCTTGGTGGTCCAGTGTTTGGGACTCCGCATGTTCACTGCCAAGAGGCGTGGGTTTGATCCCAGGTCAGGGAACTAAGATCCCGCATATCATAGTGGGACCAAAAAATTAATATTTAAAATAAAATAAAATTAGCCATTTTGGGCATATTACCTGATACAGCTTTACAGTTTTAAAACTTACAAGTCTATAAAACATTTTTACAATTAATCTTTGCAACAAGAAGTTACAACTTAGCAAAAACTAAGATTTAGGTACACAAGTGCATAAATAAAGAGTGTAGATTGAAATCATTTTTATTGAAAATTTATATTTGGAAACTTGTTTTCATATTTTAAAAGTTCAGAGTTTTCAATAACTGATTTTAACTGAAAGACTTGTTATTATGAACAGAATATACAGGAAAATATTATTAAACCTGATAAATTAGTAGTATTCAAAATTTTCTGTAGTTAGTCAACATTTCAGAGAAGGCAGTGGCACCCCACTCCAGTACTCTTGCCTGAAAAATCCCATGGATGGAGGAGCCTGGTGGGCTGTAGCCCGTGGGGTCGCTAAGAGTCGAACACAACTGAGTGACTTCATTTTCTCTTTTCACTTGCATGCATTGGAGAAGGAAATGGCAACCCACTCCAGTGTTCTTGCCTGGAGAATCCCAGGGACAGGGGAGCCTGGTGGGCTGCCGTCTGTGGGGTCGCACAGAGTCGGACACGACTGAAGCGACTTAGCAGCAGCAGCAGCAGTCACCATTTTGATATATGTTGATCTGATACCAAGTATGTTTTTAAAAAATGTTTATCTCAAGAATAAATAGTGTTATGTTGCTAAAATATCTTTGAGAAATATCTTTTAAATGTTAATTTTGTTCTTTTACATTATGTTAGCCCTGAATAGACCACAGTGGATACTTGTTTTACAGTATGAGAACTGAAGCAAGAAGTCATTGTTACCTTGCAGAAGCCCAGCAAATATTAATATCAGAGGTTACAAGTGATTTATAATGAGTAGACAGAATTGCAAATATGGTATCTGCAAGTAATGAGGAGTGACCTGTATAGTTACATGAAACTATAATTTTAAAACTTGAATTAAAAATGTTTGGAAGCTAGAGGGAAAAACTGCTCATATTATTATTACCATAATATTTTTATTTTCTATATTTTCTTCCAGTTTTTGTCTCTGGTATATATATTTTCAAATATTGCATGGATACCTACTCTTTTCGTCTTCTACCCAGTTTACCTCTGCAGATCTTCTTCCTCCACTGTCTTTTGTCTGGAGCAGTGTCTACCCCTTGCTCCGGTGGTACGTACGTGACCTCTGCCTGAAAATTAGCACATGATGCTCACCAGCTCTAGTCACGGACGTTGGGAGAGACACATGCCCACGTAGCATCAGTGTGATGCCATGGAGCGTTTGTGGACTTCTGGGGAAGCACACGTGCTGTCACGCTGGCCTTGAACTTGCTGCCCGCTTCCTCACATGGCACCTAATGCTTAACCTAGAGCAGAAGCAGGCAAAGCAGAGAGACTAAGGGAAAACAAATCCTGATGAAATCCGTTAATCCTGAATTTGTTTATTTTTACAAGAATTGTACAGTAAGATGTTTTTGATGTACATACATTGATACATTGTGAAGTGATTACTACAGTCACGTTTATCAACACATCCATCATCTCCCATAGTTGCTGTATGTGTGTGGTAAAAACACTTAAGATTTAATCTCTTAAAAGACAAATATTTTATATTATCATTTATATGCAGAATCTATAAAAATAAAACAAATTAATGTAGCAAAACAGAAGCAAACTCACAGATACAGAGAACAAACTGGTGGTTACCAGTGGGGAGAAGGATCAGGGAGGAGCAAGATAGGCATATTAGATTAACAGGTACAAACTGCTATTTATAAAATAAATCAGCTGCAAGGATATATTGCATAGCACTGGGAATATAGCCAATATTTTATAATAACTCGAAGTGGAGTATATAAAAATATTAAACCACTATGTTGTACACCTGAAACTAATATTGTAAATCAACTGTAATCTAATAAAAGTAAAATTAAAATATAGGAGGATTAAAAAGACAAAAAGAATTCTCTGTAAAAAAAAAAATATATATTTAGCTTCTATCTGGTATTCTGAGATTGTGAACAGTGCTTCTATCTTCGTTTTTTTAGAAAAAGGTTTACTGTCTTTTCAGATCTCAGCAGCAGTATTGTTGACTGTAGTCACCACCCTGTACTGTAAGGTCTAGAACTTAGTCATGCTGCATAACTGAAACTTTGTGCCCTTTGTGGAACAGAACCACGTTTCCTCTCCCCACCCCCACCTCTGGTAACCACAATTCTCTCCGCTTCTGAGTTTGACTCTTTTCAGACTAAGCAAAGGGAGGGATTGGGGGCAGGAGGAGAAGGGGACGACTGAGGATGAGATGGCTGGATGGCATCACAGACTCAATGGACATGAGCCTGAGTGAACTCCGGGAGATGGTGATGGACAGGGAGGCCTGGCGTGCTGCGATTCATGGGGTCGCAAAGAGTCGGACACGACTGAGTGACTGAACTGAACTGAAGATCATATGGTATTTTCTTTCTATACCTGACTGACTTCATTCAGCCCAGTGCCTTTCTGGGTTCACCTATGTTGTCACATAGGACAAGATTTCCTTTTAAGACTGAATAATAATTTGTATATATATATGTGTGTGTATATCACTATTTCTTTATCAATTCATCAATCAGTAGACACCTAGGTTTTCTGTTTCTTGGTTATTGTGAATAATGCTGCGATGAACATGGGAGTGCAGATGCCTCAGTGTTTTTGTTTCCTTTGGATATATATCTAGAAGTGGGATTGTTGGATCATATCATAATTCTATGTTTAAGTTTTTGAAGAACCTTCGTAATGTTTCCACAATGGCTAGACCATGCACATATACGCTGACAGTGTACAAGGATAATCTTTTCCTCCATCCTTGTCCATGCTTGATTTGCATTTCCCTGAGCATTTTTTCACACTCTTGCTGGCTGTTTGTATGTCTTCTTTGAGAAAATGTCTATTTGGTCCTTTGCCCATTTCTTGATTGGATTATTTGGTTTTTTCCTTTTGAGTTTTAGGAATTCCTTATATATTTTGGATATTAACCCCTTATCAGATACGAAAATTTTCTCTTCTTCAGGTTGCCTTTTCACTCTGCTGTTTCCTTTGCTATGCAGAGCCTTTTAGTTGGATGCATTTCTACTTGTCTGTTTTTGCTTTTATTGCCTGTGTTTTTGGTATCAGATCCATGAAATCATTCCCAAGACCAGTGTCATGAAGCTTTCCCCCTGTTTTCTTCTACATTTTAAGCCTTTAATTCATTTTGAGTTAATTTTTGTGTACTTTGTAAGATAATTGATACTGAGTTTCCAAGCCTCACTTATTGAAGAGATTGTCCTTTCCTCATTATCTGTTCTTGATGCCCTTGTTGAAGATTAGTTGACCATATATGTGTGGATTTATTTCTCTGTTCTGTTCAGTTCAGTTGGTCTGTATGTATTTCTTCAATCAAACAGCATAATCTTTTGGTTACTGTAGCTTTGTAACATTGTAATGTATTTTTGAAATCAGAAGCTGTGATGCCTTCAACTTGTTCTTTCTCAAGATTGCTTTCTGTATTTGGGATCTTTTGTGGTTCCATAGAAATTTTATAATTTTTTCCCTGTGTTTGGGAAAAATACTATAGGGATTTGATAGCAATTGCATTGAATCTATAGCTCACTTTGCATAGTATGGACATTTTAACAATATTCTTCCAATCCATGAACACTGGATATCTTTTCATTTACCTGTATCATCTTCAGTTTTTTTCACCAGTGGTTTTTACAGTTTTTTATATTCATTTATTTATTTAAATAAAAAAGTAAATTTGTTTTGGCTTTTAGTTGTGGGTTATTTGATCTTTGTTTCAGCATCCAGCATGTTTGAGTTGTGTTATGCGGGATCTCGCTCCCTGACCAGGGGTCATACCTGGGCCCGCTACGCTAGGAGCACAGAATCTTAGCCACTGGACCACCAGGGAAGTCCCTGCCTCAGGATTTTATAGTTTTCATTTAACTGATCTTTCACCTACTTGGTCAGATTTATCTGTAAGTATTTTATTATTTTTGGTGCTATTATAAATGAGATAGTTTTCTTGATTTCCTTTTGGGGTAGCTCATTGTTGGTGTAAAGAAATGCTGATTTTGCTGTGTTGATTTAGTTCTGAATTTAGCTGTGCCTCGTGTCGTCTGACATACTTCCTCTTTTGACATATGAACCAATAGTTTTTTCTTTCCTTTTTAATTTTAATTTTTTGGCTTAAGCCTTCACTTGCAACAAAATGAATTGGAGCTAATACAATGTAGTTTCAGTCAGCTTTATATGCATTTAGAATATTGCTTTTAACCTTGTAATGTTTTATTTGGATATATAAATATAAAATTCACACTTTAAAAAATATATATCAATCTCAATACAACAATCATCAAAGGTAGGACTGTTTTGTTTTTTTTTTTTTAATTGGTGTTTTGGCTGCACACCATGGCTTGTGGGATCTTTGTAAACTTGGGCCCACGGCAGTGAAAGCACCAAGTCCTGACCAGGACCACCAGGGATTTCCTTGTTGCTGTTCGGTCACTCAGTCATGTCCGGCTCTTTGCGACCCCGTCCTTCACCATCTCCTGCAGCTTGCCCAAACTCACGCCCATTGAATCGGCGGTGCCATCCAGCCACCTTGACCTCTGTCGTTCCTTTCTTTTCGTGCCGTCAATCTTTCCAGCATCAGGGTCTTTTCTAAGTGAGTCAGCTCTTCTCATCAGATAGCCAGAGTATTGAAGCTTTAGCTTCATCAGTAGCCCTTCCAATGAATATTCAGGGTTGACTTCCTTTAGGATTGACTGGTTTGATCTCCTTGCAGTCCAAGGGACTCTCAGGAGTCTCCAGCACCACAGTTTGAAAGTATCAGTTCTTTGGCACTCAGCCTTCTTTATGGTTCAACTCTCACATCCATACATGACTACTGGAAAAACCATAGCTTTGACTGTATGGACCTTTGTTGTCAAAATGATGTCTGTGCTTTTTAATACACTGTCTAGGTTGGTCATAGGTTTTCTTCTAAGGAGCAAGCATTTTTTAATTTCATGGCTGAAGTTACCATCTGCAGTGATTCCCTACACACTTTAATATATTTGTTAATAATTTGCATTTTAAAAAATTAAATGTATCAACTTCAAATATATTTAAGTCTCTGTTTTTTAAAAAAAAATACTTCTTATTTGACTTCGCTGTGTCTTAGTTGTGGCATGCAGGGTCTTCAGTCTTTGCTGCAGCATGCAAGGTCTTTTTGTCGTAGCATGCACACTCTTCAGCTGTGGCATGTGGGACCTAGTGCCCTGACCAGGGATTGAATCCAGGTCCCCCGCATTGGGAGTGTGGAGTCTTAGCCACTGGACCACCAGAGGAGTCCCTAGACCTTTTAGACTCTTACTGCAATATAAGTCTTTTCACAACTGTTCCATTTCATTTTTCAGAGTTCGTTTGCCTACTAGAATGCTCAGTGTTTGAAAATACAAGAAAACTGTCTCTTTAAATCTTTTTTTCTTTGATAATATATCTAGTCAAACTACAAGTAAATGCTTTTGTTGACATGTTTGTGCTGCTCTCTGCTTTCTGAAATTCAGCAACTTTTACTTTAGTCGTGTCAGGATAAAAGCTGTGAGCCTTTTTTATATGTCACATTTTCTTTTTGGCTTACCAAAAATAGTTTATATTAAAAAATCAGTTATGAATTATTGCAGTTCATTATATAATAGTAGGCTGTTGCTACTATAGACTTTGAAATAATTGGTGTCTCATTTTAACAATTTAAGAAAAAGTTATAGTTTTGAACATAAAGACTATTCAGTTCTTATAGAACAATATAATAATTTAAAATGTAGTAACACTAATTATGGCTATAAATAATTAGAATACTAGTTAAATCATACCTAAAATTGTAAAGAAGTATTTTAAAACTGCATATTGTATTGTATTCTTGTTTTATCTATTAATCTTTCTATTTCTCTTAACTTATTCACCATATCTTATGAACATATTAACAAGACATATATTCTAACAATATATTGGCTATGACATTAAGTATTTAAAGTTAAGACTCACAAACATTAAATAGCCACATTACTAGTAAAGTTTCAATTCAGTTCAGTCACTCAGTTGTGTCTGACTCTTTGCAACCCCATGGACTGCAGCATGCCAGGCCTCCCTGTCCATCACCAACTAGTAAGGTCTAGCCCACTGTAACTTTTTATTAGTCAAAACTATTTTAAAATTTGTGTCTTTCATGCCAAGTTTCTATAATTGTACAAAATACTTGATAAGCATATTTCAGGTATATTCTGCATATAAGAGCAGAAGGCTCCATGACAGCTTGACACTGTGACCACGTTACCCAGAGTTTTGAAAAATATAGCTTGGGAAGTATAATTTAAGGCAGATGAACAGTTCCGTTTTCATCAAAAGAGGCTTAAGTTTGGAGACAATAGGTTTGTTCTGGTATATCTTCACATTAACCTCGCCTGTGAGCTAAGCTTAAGTCTTTGTGTATGTTTGTTATGTGCTTGTGATTGATCCTAGATGAAAACAATAATTGAATTCATGGAAACATTTCCAAATTAGGGTCATTAGCTAAGGTGGAGAGGCAGAAGAGTATGTTTTCAATAGAGAAATTGTCTAGATGAACAGGAAAGTATACTTAAAGGCAACTATGGTAGAATTATAGAGAAGTATTGAGTATCCTTTTAAGGTTTGTAATCACAGAATTTAAAATCAAATCCATCTACTCTGATACCAAAATCAAACATGCAAAGAATAGACCATTATTGCTTACAAATGTAGAGACAAAAATCCTTCACAAAATACTAGCAAACCAAGTCCAGCAACATATAAAAAATACCAAACATGATGATTAAAGAAATTTGTCTCGGGAATTTAAAGTTAGTTTAACATCTGAAAATTAATTAGTATAGTGTACCATATCAGTAAAAGAAAACCACATGATCATCTCATCAGTCAGTTCAGTTCAGTCGCTCAGTCGTGTCTGACTCCCCTGTCCATCACCAACTGCCAGAGTCTACCCAAACTCATGTCCATTGAGTCAGTGATGCCATCCAATCATCTCATCCAATAGATGCAGAAAAAGCATTTATGTCAATGTATGGCAAAACCAATACAGTATTGTAAAGTAAAATAAAGTAAAAATTAAAAAAAATTAAATTAAAAAAAAAGCATTTAACAAAATCTAACACATTTTCCTGATTTAAAAACAAATTTCAACAAACTAGGAATAGAAAGGAACTCCCTCAATCAGAAAGGGCATTTGCACAAAACTCATAGACAACACTACACTTTATGATGAAAGAATGGGTGTTTCCTCTGAAATAAGCAACAAAGCAAGATGCTCACTCTTCCCAGTTCTAACATTATAGTCAAGGTTCTAACCAGGGCAGTTAGGCAAGAAAATGAAATTAAAAGCATCCAGGTTGTAAAGGGAAAGGTAAAATTTTCTGTGTTTGTAGATGATTTGATAAATAGAAAATCCTAAGGAATCCAGTAAAAACTATTAGAGCTAATAAGCCAGTTCAACAGGGTTGTCAGATAGAGGATCAATATACAAGGGTATATACTTGATCAATATACAAGTGTACACTAGCAAACAGCAATCCAAATGTGAAATTAAGGAAATTCTATCTACAATAGTATGAAAAGAATATAATACTTAGGAATAATTTCTACAAGAAGTGCAGAGCCTATATTCTGCAAGTTATAAAACATTGTTGAGGAAGACCTAAATAAATGGAAAGATTTCTCATGTTCATCGATTGTAATACTTGATATTGTTAAGATGACAATACTCCCTCAATTGATCTACAGATACAATGCAATCCCTGTCAAACCTTCCATTGACTTCTTTGTAAAAGAAAGCTTCCAGATTTCATATGGAAGTTGAGGGACTCAGAAGAGCCAGACAATCTTGAAAAAGAACAAAGGTGGAAGACTCACACTTCCATTTTCAAAAAAAAAAAAAATTGCTAGAAAATTGTAGTAATCAGGACGGTTCTATTCCATAATGTATTCTTCCGATCATACGGCACTCTGATGGTATATTCTTATGTTAATGCTGTAAGAATGGAATACATCAGTGGACTAGAATGGTGTGTCCAGAAATAAACCCTTAGAGTTAGACTTAACTGATTTTCAACAAGGATGCCAAGACAGTTTAATGGGAAAACAGTTTTCAACATAGGTTATACTGGGACAGATGGATAGCCACATGCAAAGAATCAGGTTGAACATCTTTGTAATATTTTAAAAGATTAAATTAAAATGGATCATAGGGCTTAAATATAAAAGTTAAAACTATTAAATTCTTAGAAGAAAATACAGGAGTAAATTTTCCTGACTTCGACTTGGGCAAAACCTTCTTATGTTGACTTCAAAGTCATAGGTAACAAAAGAAAAAACAGAAAAATTGACTTCATCAAATTTAAAACCTCTTGTGCTGCTATCAAGAACGTGAAAAGACAACACACAGAATAAGAGAAATATTTTCAAATATTTTTGAAAAGATATAACGGTCTTGTATCTAAAATATATCTTAAAAATTAATAATAAAAAGCAAGTAATCCAATTTTAAACATTGGCAGAGGACATTTCCGTAAAGGTGATATAGCAGTGGCCAAAAAGACATGTAGATATTCAACATTAGCTATAAGAAAAACAAAACTGAAATGAGAAAACACTTCTCACCTTCTAGATGGCTGCAATAAAAAAGACAGCAAGTGTTGGTGAGGACGTGAAGTGGGAACCCTCATACAGTCACTGCTGGGAATGTGAAATGGTGCAGCCACTCAAGAAGACACTTGGACAGTGCCTCAGAATGTTCAACGTAGAGTCAGCCTATGAACAGGCTGTTAAAGTGCTGCACTCAATATGCCAGCAAATCTGGAAAACTCAACAGTGGCCACAGGACTGGAAAAGGTCCATTTTTATTCCAATCCCAAAGAAAGGCAATGCCAAAAAATGTTCAAATTACCGTACAATTGCACTCATTTCACATGCTAGCAAGGTTATGCTCAAAATCTGTCAAGCTAGGCTTCAGCAGTATATGAATCAAGAATTTCCAGATGTATAAGCTGGATTTAGAAAAGGTAGAGGAACCAGAGATGAAATTGCCAACATTCACTGGATCATAGAGAAAGCAAGCAATTCCAGAAAAACATATGCTGCTGCTTCACTGACAATGCTAAACCCTTTGACTGTGGATCACAACAAACTGGAAAATTCTTAAAGAGATGGGAATATCCAACCACCTCTCCTGCCTCCTGCAAAACCTGTGTGCAGGACAAGGAGCAACAGTTAGTACTGGACGTGGAACAACAGACTGGTTCACAATTGGGAATGGAGTACATCAAGGCTGTATATTGTCACCCTGCTTATTTAACTTATGTGCAGAGTACATCATGTGAAATGCCGGGCTGAATGAATCACAAGCTGGAATCAAGATTGCCAAAGGAAATATCAACAACCTCAGATATGCAAATACTACTACTTTAATGGCAGAAAGTGAAGAGGAACTAAAGAACCTCTTGGTGACAGTGGAAGGGGAGAGTGAAAAAGTTGGCTTAAAACTTGACATTCAAAAAACTAAGATCATGGCATCTTAGTCATGGCAAACAGATAGAGAAAAAGTAGAAACAGTGACAGTATATCTTCTTGGGCTCCAAAATCACTGTAGACAGTGACTGCAGCCATGAAATTAAAAGATGCTTGCTTCTTGGAAGAAAGCTATGAAAAACCTAGATGGTATTAAAAAGCAGAGACATCACTGTACTGACAGAGGCCTGTATAGTCAAAGTCATGGTTTTTCCAGTAATCGTATATGGATGTGAGAGTTGGACCATAAGGAAGGCTGAGTGCCAAAGAATTGATGCTTTTGAATTGTGCTGGAGAAGACTCTTGAGAGTCCCTTGGACATGAAGGAGATCAAACCAATCAATCCTAAAGGATATCAAGCCTGAATATTCATTAGAAGGACTGATGCTGATGCTGAAGCTCCAATCCTTTGGCCACCTGATTCAAAGAGCTGATTCACTGGAAAAGACCCTGATGCCAGAAAAGACTGAGAACAAGAGGAGAAGGGGGCAACAGAGGATAAGATGGTCGGATGGCATCACTGACTCAATGGACATGAATTTGAGCAAACTCAGGGTGATAGTGAAGGACAGGGAAGCCTGGCATGCTGCAGTTCACTGGGTCCCAGAGAGCTGGACACTTCTTGGCGACTGAACAACAACAATGACCAAGCTATTTCACTTCAAGTACATACCCAGGAGACAGCCACTTCCTTCTGGCTTATCTTGACCAGCCACTTCCTTACTTCATTCCCTTTCTTCTGCTGTAATCTTTCAAATATAATCTTAAAACACCTCCATGCTTTTTCTTCTACAAGGAGTGTTCTCAGCTCCTCCAGGTCTGCCTTGTTAGCTATCTGCTAAAGTTCCCAGGAGCAAATGAAAACTGAGAAATAGAAACTGTGGAGGGGAAGATAACTGTATGTTTAATCTCTGTGTCTTTATATGCATGTCCCGTGGAGTGTTCAGAATGCACTTATATACTAAACGTTCTTTAGCACCTTGCACTGCCAGTTTACGTCCCCCACAGCCATGGATTCTGCCCCTTCCTTGGGGTTTTGGAGCTTTGCTGTGTGCTGCTTCTTTGTTAAAAGAAAAACCAAAAAAGTAGTCTGATGGAGAACTATGGGAGACAGTCATCCTAGATAAGGCGGTTGAGGAGGGAGGGCCTGGATGTGGGCCGGGGGATGGCCTAGTGTACATGTCACACCGCAGGAGTGTTACTGAGGACGGAGATGGAATGGCAGCTTTCGGAAGACTATTTCTAGAAACAAAGATGTTGAAGTTTCACAAGCCAAGGGTGTACTGCACTACAGAAGGCTGCTATGTTTGCAGAGCTAGGTTCTCTGGTTCTCACTTGAGTAGAAGTAAATGCTAAAAGGACTTCTAGAGCTATCTGCAGTTCCAGGAGACTCCTTCAGAGCAGGTTTGCAGTGGTGGAGTGCTGCTTGTGAAAAGACAGGAAAAGCTGCCAGTGGGATGAAAAACCAAACTGTAGAGTCATGTGATAGATATCAGCGCAGGCCGTTCTGAGCTGTGTTGAGGCCAAAGTGTAAGCTCTGTCTAGAAAGGGATGCAGAAGCCATGGGATGACTAAACTGCAAGGAGAATCCCAGTGTCACAATTCTGGTGCCTGCAGTCCCCTCTCAAGTGCTTCTCCAGCCCAGGCTTTTGTTCGTTACCACTCAGATGATGGCCCTCATGCAAAGATGGTTTCTGGTTTTAACAAGACAACTGTCTTTCATTTTTCAGCCTCACATGTTGGGAAAGGCAGGGAATATGTTGTGGGTTTATCTTTAAAGGCATTTGGGAAAGTCCTCCTTAACACACATCTGTTTAAGCCTCACTGCAACAGTGAGAAAGCGGTTTCTGAGAAGCTGGAGGAGCAGGGCCAGACCACCACCCTTTTCCACTGAGGAGCGATGGCTGAGGCTTACAGAAAATGATGAACAAAAAACTGTCTCAGTTTTGGAAAAACAGAAGTGGCTGTGTATGTTTTCTGGGTCTGTCATGACAAAGTACTAAAGATAATGCCTTAAACAACAGAAACGTATTTTCTCATGGTTCTGGAGGCCGGAAGTCTGAAATCAAGGTGTCCCAGGGTTGGCCCCTTCTGAGATCCTTTCGGTCAGGTTCTCTTCCTTGGCTTCTAGCTCTTTGTCTTCTCTCTGTGTCTTAATACGGGTCTGTGCTTGTCTGTGTCCAGCTTGCCTCTTCTGATAGGGATACCAGTCAGACGATTAAGACTCACCCTGATGACTTCTTGTAAATTTAATTACCTCTTTAAGGACCTTATCTCTTTTATTCTGAGATAACTGAAGTTTAGGACTTCAACATATATATTGGGGGTGGGGGGAACAGTTTAGGCCCTAGTAGTGCCTGTCCTGTTTTTGATTTGTATACTTGCTATTCTACCAAAAAATCGTTTCTAGAATGATAATAGATGATTCTTCTTTTTTTCCATTTCCACAAACTCTGAAGCTGGTACCAAGTTTACTAAGAGAAAAAGGTATACATAGTGTTTAAGATAGTATTTCCTAGGAAAGCTGAGTGTAGCTATAAAGCCCTCTTACAACTTTAAATCCCCTCTACTGAATGATATTAGGGACATTTCAGAGATTATGGCTAATTATGGAGTTTTATACTTCTATATTGGAGAAGGCAATGGCACCCAGTCCAGTAGTCTTGCCTGGAAAATCCGATGGACAGAGGAGCCTGGTGGGCTGCAGTCCATGGGGTTGCTAAGAGTCGGACACGACTGAGCGACTTCACTTTCACTTTTCACTTTCATGCATTGGAGAAGGAAATGGCAACCCACTCCAGTGTTCTTGCCTGGAGAATCCCAGGGATGGGGGAGCCCGGTGGGCTGCCGTCTCCGGGGTCGCACAGAGTTGGACACAACTGAAGCGACTTAGCAGCAGCAGCATCCTTCTATATTGAGTAGCAGTGACTGAGGCATTTTTCAAAGATGATTGCTTTCCCTCATAGTAATAAATTTGTAATAATTCCATAGTCATATCACTAGAAATATTTGTTAACAATTTTTGAATTCTAGTTTTGCCAAGGTTCTGATCACTAAAAATTTTACCACTGAAATATTAATCAGGCCACACTAAGCTTTCCAGTGTAAATACCTCGAAGGAGAAAATTATTCCTATATTATGCAAAGAGGTGACTTGACTATCTGTATTGCGTCCTGTGTCGCCTCCCTCTGTGTTAATATTTAATAAGGTGTTTAATTTAGATGAGATTTCTAAAGCAAAACCAAAGCTCCTCTTGGGGATAACTCACATCATTTAAGATAAGGAGTGCTATATGAACAGTATCAAAGCATCATCACCTAGTAGTTAATGTATTCTATTGAAATGTTGCACTATATGAGCAGATAAGATATGCAGGTCTTCACGATGGCACAGAACACAGGCTACTGCTGCGTGGAGTGCGTTCCTCAGAGGGCTCACCATGTATGTCTGTAGTTGCCTTTTGTTTGGATTGTGTGACTTATGATTTCACTGCAAACTTGGACAGTTTAGGTTTACCTCTGGATTTAGTTGACTCTAAGGTATTTATGTGTGTAGGGTGGGCATTTGGCTTGTTTTACCACAATAAACTGTGGAAAATTCTGAAAGAGACGGGAATACCAGACCACCTGACCTGCCTCTTGAGAAATCTGTATGCAGATCAGGAAGCAACAGTTAGAACTGGACATGGAACAACAGACTGGTTCCAAATAGGAAAAGGAGTGCGTCAAGGCTGTATATTGTCACCCTGCTTATTTAACTTATATACAGAGTACATCATGAGAAACGCTGGACTGGAAGAAACACAAGCTGGAATCAAGATTGCTGGGAGAAATATCAATCACCTCAGATATTCAGATGATACCACCCTTATGGCAGAAGTGAAGAGGAACTCAAAAGCCTCTTGATGAAAGTGAAAGTGGTGAGTGAAAAAGTTGGCTTAAAGCTCAACATTCAGAAAACGAAAATCATGGCATCCGGTCCCATCACTTCATGGGAAATAGATGGGGAAACAGTGGAAACATTGCCAGACTTTATTTTTTGGGGCTCCAAAATCCCTGCAGATGGTGATTGCAGCTATGAAATTAAAAGATGCTAACTCCTTGGAAGAAAAGTTATGTCCAACCTAGATAGCATATTCAAAAGCAGAGACATTACTTTGCCAACAAAGGTCCGTCTAGTCAAGGCTATGGTTTTCCATTGGTCATGTATGGATGTGAGAGTTGGACTGTGAAGAAGGCTGAGTGCTGAAGAATTGATGCTTTTGAAGTGTGGTGTTGGAGAAGACTCTTCAGAGTCCCTTGGACTGCAAGGAGATCCAACCAGTCCATTCTGAAGGAGATCAGCCCTGGGATTTCTTTGGAAGGAATGATGCTAAAGCTGAAACTCCAGTACTTGGGCCACCTCATGCAAAGAGTTGACTCATTGGAAAAGACTCTGATGCTGGGAGGGATTGAGGGCAGGAGAAGAAGGGGACGACAGAGGATGAGATGGCTGGATGGCACCACTGACTCGATGGACGTGAGTCTGAGTGAACTCCGGGAGTTGGTGATGGACAAGGAGGCCTGTCTTGCTGCGATTCATGGGGTCGCAAAGAGTCAGACACGACTGAGCGACTGAACTGAACTGAACCTATTAAGATTTTATTTTCATTTTATATTAAAGAAAAATTCTACTAAAAGAAAAAAGATATGCATTAATACCGAGTGGACTGGTTTGGGGATCGATTTTAGTCAGGATTTCTAAACATTCAGATGAATCCTGAAAGTCTAGCTCTTCAATTCTAAAATCTTCATTAAAAGTCTCTCATTTGCGCTCAAGCAAAAGTATCTCACTGCTGCTTTTCTAAAAGTTCAAGGACAAAAAGTCTCCAGTTCAGGCTTTTTCTAATGAGGGAAGAACATTTTGCATACCTTATAAAAATGTGACTCAGTGCTTAATTTTAAAACTGGATTTAAAATTTAGTATAAATAATAATAAGCAGTGAGCCATTTATGGATGTACTATAATTTTATAATTACTAGTCTAAAAATTTGGTACTTATTCCTTCTGGAAAAACCTAGATGCTACATGTCACAATGTACACAAACTACATGGTGAGGTGGATGGACTCTCCCATAACCTTTGAGATATAGTGTACAAATCTCAAGGGATTTCCTGGTGGCTCAGACGGTAAAGAATTTCCCCGCAATGTGGGAGACCTGTATTCGATCCCTGGGTTGGAGAGATCCTCTGGAGAAGGAAATGTCAACCTACTCCAGTGTTCTTGCCTGGAGAATTCCATGAATAGAGGAGCCTGGTGGCCTACAGTTCATGAGGTCACAAAGAGTAGGACTCGACTGAGTGACTAACACCACACTTCCATATACAAATCTTAGCCATTATTCTCTCTCTCTCGAGTCATATTTGAGTTTTATTTTTTATACTTTGGTCTTGGTCTTGGTAGAATATAATTGAATGTGGATCATCTCAAGTTTCATATTTATTATTAGATCCAATCACAGTCTTTTCTCTTTCCCCTTCTTGTAGAATGCACTATATATTATATATGGTCATACAGTTTGTAATATTAGAAATCAAAAATCTGTTTTGTGCTTTTTATGTTGTTAGATCCTGACACTCAAACTTTTACTAGGATATCGAATTAATTTAGTCTTATTACAAAGTTTTAATAATAATATAAACAGAAAAGCAATCTTGAGGCTTCCCTGCTTTCATGAAGCTCTTCTACCAAGTACACTCACTTTTTATTGTGTATAGTCTGAATATTAATCCCTGTGTCTATGTATTGAAAATATTCAACTTTGTCTTTTTCTTGCTTTTCAACTTATTTCATGGTCTTAATTTTTTTTAAAGTTTTATTTACACGGAATATTTAATCTTTACATTTTCAAAAGTCTTTCTTTTATGACTTTTTTGTGTTCTGCATACAAATGCATTCTTATTTCAATTCTGTATGTTTGATACTTTTTACCTTACTGTTTAGTCAGCCCAGAATTTGTTTTAGTAAATGATGCTGGGTTGGGATTGAATTTTATTTTCTGCTGTAAAAATCGTGAATGGATGTTGAATTTCTCACTTGTTTGGGGGAGGTAAATGTGAAGATGATCATAATGGCTTTCCTTTTCTAATCTGTAATGTGACATCTCATGCAAACAATGTGAGTAGCCCAGCAGCCCACGTGTCAGAAGCTGGGTCAGTATTACTAGAGAGCCCTCACAAGGATGGAGTCAGTAATTTAATGGTGAGCCTCTCTTGCCTCATTTCACTCTGAAGCAGAATATAGCACAATCTATTCAGTCCATAGGGCAACTTATCTTTATAGAGCCTTTGACCATTGAACTGGGGAGCTTCTAATGAATAATTAAAGAAACACATGATTTGCCCCGGCATGATCAGGGAGCAGGATACAGTAGTAATAAAATGTGGCAGAACTGTGGTTCTAGCACTGTTCTGACAGCATGGCATTGAGGGTGGTTGGGACATCTAAGACAAGTGGTTACAGTTGTGAGACGCTGCAAGTTCGCAGCAGGACCACCATGCTTGACTCACAGGTGGCCACGCCAGCATACAGGTTGGGCCAGCAGCGTCCCCTTCCCTGGCCCGTGGTGTCCGCATGTTGTGGTTGATCAGGATTGATTGTTTTGGGCTCTTGGCTCTAGCCAGTATCCATGGAGCTTTGTATGATGCCACAGTGAGGGAAGTCAGGTTGGAGGGTAACAGTGTTGGACTAATTAACTATGACTTCTTACTGCCAGTTTAGCCATGATCCCTTTTTCTCTTAATATTCTAATACATCCGACTTACTTTTCAGATCTGATCTGCTTTAGCTAGGATATTTAAAATCTACTTTCCTGAATGAGATTAACATAGATTTTTCTTTTTTATACTCTATCTGACGTTTAAACTTTTCTTTTATGTTAAATATGTACAAGATATCCTCTAGGAACTTTTAAATTTTTCTATAGTTTACAAGTATGTTTCTAATATGGTTTATTTCTGAATTTTCTCCTTTTAAAGACCCAGCTTTTGTTTTACTGATTATTGTGGACAGAATGTTTTTGTGCTCCTAAATTCATATGGTGAAGCCCTAATCTCCAGCTGTGTTTGGAGATCAGGCCTCTAAGGATAGTAGTTAGGGTGAGGGACTTGATCTTATAGGATTGATTGCTTATCAGAAGAGACGCCAGAAAGCTTGCTGTCTCTGGTCATGGGCCAGAGAAAGGCTGTGGGAGAGAAAACACAGTGAGAAGGTAGCCGGTCACAAGCCGGGAGGGCTCTTGCCAGAAACCAGGGAAGCTAGAACCTCGTGTTGGACTTCTAGCCACCAAAGCTGTAAGAAAGTCAGCTTGTCTTCTGTTGTTTTAAGACTGCTGTTTAAGTCACCAGTCTATTCATTGTTTGTTTTAATGGCAGCCTACAGTGATCATAACCAACTCTATTGGTTATTTATGTGCTTCTTTTTCACTTGTTTGTCTCCTAGCTTATTCATTTGTCTTATACATCATTTTTAAACTTTGGGTTGCATTCTGTGAAAAACTCGTGGCTCAATCTTGTAGTTTACTGATTTTTATTTGACCATTTTAATAGTATATCATTTGATTTTTTTAATTTCAGTGGTCAAACTTTAAATTTCCATGATACTCTGTTATCCTTTTAAATAATGAATATCGTTTCATATCTTTCTGAAGTTAGTGGCTATTCTAAAATGCCATCCTATTTAGTTTATTAAACGTGTGTTTTGTACGTAATGAATTATTTGTTTTGTTGGGTTTGTATCCTCTCTTTCAGTTTTGGACTTTCTCTTTGCTCTCATTGAATGCTCGGCTATAGACTTGAGATTCTTTATGAATTCTTGGTTCACTTTAGCTTTTCTCCAAATGTGAAAGAGTGGCTGACACACAGCTCCTGGGTGAGGTGAGCCGGCCGCTGCTTCTGGACGGTGACCTCGTGAAGCTCCTGTTTCCCTCTTCAGTCCTGGGATTGCCTGTCTCCACTCTGCCTGACAGTAGACATCTCTGTTGCTTAAAGCCTAACCTGAGCAGAGGTGACCCTGACTGCTGTACTTGCGTTCATTATCTTAGCACACCCTTGAACCAGCCTACATCTTTGTGGGAGGTTTTTTTTTTCTGTGGGTGTCTTGGGCTGTGGTGTCCTCCTCTTCATTCCGTGTATTTTTTTTTTTTTTCATTCCATGTATTTTCTTTCTTGAAAGGATTTCTTATAGTTTCTGGAGACCTGAAGATAGTGCTTGCTTATTACTATTATTATATCCTTAAGGGGATATGGAGATCAGTTCAGTTCAGTCGCTCCGTCGTGTCTAAGTCTTTGTGACCTCATGGACTTGCAATAGGCCAGGCCTCCCTGTCCATCACCAAATCCCAGAGCTTCCTCAAACTCATGTCCATCAAGTTGGTGATGCCATCAGGTGGCTAAAGTATTGGAGCTTCAGCTTCAGCATCAGTCCTTTCAATGAATATTCAGGACTGATTTCCTTTAGGGTTGTCTGGTTTGATTTCCTTGCAGTCCAAGGGACTCTCAAGAGTCTCCTCCAATACCACAGTTCAAAAGCATCAGTTCTTCAGTGCTTAGCCTTCTTTAGGGTCCAACTCTCGTATCCATACATGACTGTTGGAAAAACTATAGCTTTGACTATATGGACCTTTGTAGGCAGTGTAATGTCTCTGCTTTTTAATATGCTATTCAGGTTGGTCATAGCTTTTCTTCCAAGGAGCAAGTGTCTTTTAATTTCATGGCTGCAGTCACCATCTGCAGTGATTTTGGAGCCAAAGGAAATAAAGCCTGTCACTGTTTCCATTGTTTCTCCACCTATTTGTCATGAAGTGATGAGCCCAGATGCCATGATTTTAGTTTTCTGAATGTTGAGTTTTAAGCCAGCTTTTTCACTCTCTTCTTTCACTATCATCAAGAGGCTTTTTAGTTCCTCTTCACTTTCTGCTATAAAGGTGGTGTCATCTGTATATCTGAGGTTATTGATATTTCTCCTGGCAATTTTGATTCCACCTTGTGCTTCATCCAGCCTGGCATTTTGCATGATGTGCTCTGCATATAATTTAAATAAGCAAGGTGACAAAATACAGCCTTGATGTGCTCCTTTCCCAGTTTGGACCCAATCTGTTGTTCCATATCCGGTTCTAACTATTGCTTCTTGACCTGCATACAGATTTCTCAGGAGGCAGGTAAGGTGATCTGGAGATAAAACCTTCTTTAATTTCCAAGACCTTTGGGGTGGCATGAGAAAGCTTTGGCTTGTATTCAGTTGCCCATCTTGAACCGGTCTCTAAAAAGGCTATATTTTAGAAATTGGTTTATTTTGATTTAATTTCTGACTTACAGAAAAGTTTCAGAAACAGAAGAAAGAATTTCCAGTTGCTTTACACCCAACTTCCTAAATATTCTCAATGTTAACATTTGAAAGTAATGATTCTGGAAAATATATAATTCAACATATATTTGAGAATCATTTAAGTAAGTCATAGTGATATTACTGAAAATTGCAGATTAGGGAACTTTAAAAAGATCTATTCCTCCACTGAAGCAATGATTAAACTGGGGGGAAAATACTGTCAAAATTAGCTCTTTTGGATCTCTGGAGTCTAATTTTGGAATCTGATAAAAACTTGATAATACCCAGAAGATTGCTTACTAAAGAAAGCAGCTGCTATATTTCATTAAGTGAGCTACCTTCCCATGTGTTAGGGTAATTTCTGAGTAATACAACCAACAGAGTGTGTGTGCATGTGTGTATACACAGAGAGAAATTTATTTTTAAGGAACTGGCTCATATGATTGTGGTGTCTTAATAAGTCCAAAATGTGACGGGGTAGGCCAGCAGGCTAGAGACTCAGGAAAGAGTTGCATTTCAAGTCCAAAGGCAGTTAGTTCTGCTACCAAATTCCTTATTGCTTAGGAGAGGTCAGGTTTTTTTTTTCTATTAATGCCTTTGAGTGATTAAATGAGACCTGTCCACATTGTGAAGGGTAATTTGCTTTATTCAGAACCTATCAATTTAAAGGTTAATCTCATCTAGAAAAAAATCACCTTCACACAGCAACATCTAGAATAATACTTGGCCAGATATCTAGGTACCCTGACCCAGCCAAGCTGACACAGAAGACGAACAATGGTTAGTTTCAACACCCACCTGCTATCGCCCATTCAGCTCATAGGTGGCCGTGGGAATGGCAGCTCACATGTGCCGCGTGTTAGTGTCATGCTGTTGACGACACACAGCAGAGAGTACAATCTTTACAAAAACTTGCAGATGCAGTCTTTCAACCACTTGATACTTGAGTATGCTGTTTCCAAAAACGGACCTATTTTTATTCTTACATGACTGTAATGTAGTTACCCAAATCATCAATTTAACTTTGAAGAAATACTATTTCTATGTGGATACATTTTAAAGGCTCTTGTTATAGGTTCAAAATTTCCTTCCCAAGGTTTCTACCGGTTTGTATTTTTGTCAGTAGTATGTGAGCATTTCAAATAATTCTTTACAGTGTTAGAATTGTAGACTTACGTAGTTTTAAGCTTTGTAGACTGATACACAGTGTCTTCAGATTCATCCCAGTAAAATCCTATCTCTTTTGTTACTATAGTCCTCACCTTCCTTATCTATATTTTGGATTTTCTTCATGGAATTTTCCTAAGAATAAAAAAGAAAAAGTTTACAATTCTGGAAGTGTTGGGGGAACTTCCAGACTTGACTGTCCCTGCCACAAAAGCACTTTTATTACTATAACTGTTCTTTATTACATATACTTATTTTTAATTTATCTTTACAACCTCTCATAGAATATAATTTTACAGATAAAATTATGGGGTTAAATGTCTTTCCCAGTTATACAACTGTGTGCACTCCTCTTAGACTGCCTGACTTCAGAGCTGATAACATTGGAATTATATTGGGCTGCTTAGGTGGGAAGGACAGTGAAACACTCTGAACATTTGCCAAAGAGAATTCATATCTGGTATATTTAATTGTCTTGAAGACAGTGATCAAAGCATCTCTCATGAAAGATGACAGAAGGTATCAGACTTCTATCATTAGGCTCCAGATGGGGATTGAAGGTGATAAAGAATGTTGGATGTTAAAATTGGGCAAAAAAAAAATTCAACAGATAAGAGAATAATGCTTGGTGTATTCAGATGTATCTGTAGGAAATCTCTGACCAACAACAACCAGTTTGCTGAATAACCAGTTCTCTCCTTTTCCTGTGAAACTAACAGCTGCCCCATGCAGATGAATTGTTTGCTTATTGTTATTTTAATAAAACTTTTCTGTTCTCTCAAAAAAAAATTGGGCAAGAAATACAGCTTTTAGACTAATATGATTGCCAAATCAAAGGAGATTGTGTGTGAGCTGGAGACAGAATAAACACTGAAAACCAACACATACTGCAAAACTTATAAAGTTTAGCAAGTCTTCAGAGCTGACAAGATTGAACACAGATATGATGAAAGGGGGGCTGCTGAAATTTGACTCTGATATATGGTTAAATACAGGAGAGGAGCTGGTAATTCATCAAGGGGGAATAGAAGACTTTTGAGGAATAACAGCCAGAACGGCTCAATTAAGAAATAAGGGAGACTGGTCCACAGCAGAGGAGCAGAAGCACGTGTGCTCATCTTCTCCTGCAGGAGCACCAAAGTCGCAGCTAGCTGTTGACCAGCCGTGGGCGGCTGGATGCCGGAACCGCCAAAAAGAGAAACCCCATGTCCAGAGAAAACGGAGAAGCTGCAGCAGGACAGGAAGGCGAAATCACGATAGAGTCAGACCCCATACCCGCTGGGATTTCCTGGTGGCTCAGATGGTAAGGTATCTGCTTGCAGCACGGGAAACCTGGGTTTGATCTCTGGATCAGGAAGATCTCCTGGAGAAGGGAACAAATGGTTACCCACTCCAGTATTCTTGCCCAGAGAATCCCATGGACACAGGAGCCTGGCAGGCTACGGTCCATGGGGTTGCTAAGAGCTGGACACGACTGAGCGACTTCAGTTTCATTTTCATACCCACTGATGGGCAACCCACAAACTGGAGAACAATAAGACTAAAGAAGTTCTCCCCCTGTTGTAAAGGTTCTGAGCCTCGCATCAGACTTCCAAGCTTCGGGATCCAACAAAGAGAGGTTAGGAATCCCCAGGGAATGTGACTCTGAAGACTAGTGGCATTTAATTACAGGACTTCCACAGAACTGGGGAAAGCAGAGACTTTACTCTTAGAGAGCACAAATAAAATCTTGTGCACACCAGGACACAGGAGAAAGGAGCACTGACCCCACCATAAACTGAACCAGACCTACCTGCTAGTGTTGGAGGGTCTCCTGTGGAGGTGTGGGTTGGCAATGGCTTGCCACAGGGATGGAGTCACTGGCAGCAGCAGTCTGGGAGCTGCCCCTTAGCATAAGCTGTCTTGGAGGTTGCCATTAGTCCAACCATAGAACGTGTAGACTCCAGGGCTGTGTTCCCTCAGGCCAGACAACTAACAGGGAGGAAGGGAAGCCCCATCCATCAGCAGATAACCAAATTAAAACTTCACTGAGCAAGGCCCTGCCCACTAGAGCAAGACCTAGGTTTTCAACCAGAGGTCCCCTCCATCAGAAAACTTATACAGGCCTCATGCCTCCTCCACCAGAGGGCAGACAGAAGAAGCAGAAGAACCATGATTCCACAGCTGCTAGAATGAAAACCACATCACAGAAAGTTATTCAAAACGAACAGCCAGAAGTGGAGATAAACAACTTTCTAGAAAAAGAATGCAAAATAATGATAGTGAAGATGATCCAGGATCTCAGAAGAATGGAAAAGATGCAAGAAACGTTTGCTAAAGACCTAGAAGAGCAGAAGAACAGAGATGAGCATTTCACTAGAAGGAATCAATAGAATAACTGAGGTGGAAGAATGGATGAGTGACTTGGAAGATAGGATGGAGGAAATCATTGCCACAAAACAGAATACTGAAAAAAGAATGAAAAAAAAATGAAGACAGCCTAAGAGACCTCTGGGACATTAAATGCACTGACATTCACATTATATGGGTCCCAGAAGGAGAAGAGAGAGAAAGGACCCGAGAAAGTATTTGAAGAGATAGTAGCTGAAAACTTCCCTAAATTAGGAAAGGAAATAGTTAACCAAGTCCAGGAAGCACAGCGAGCCCCAGGCAGGATAAACTCAAGGAGGAACACACCAACACACACAGTAAACCAACTGACAAACATAAAATGTTAAAAGCAGCAAGGGAAAAACACAAGGGAACTCCTATCAGGTTATCAACTGATTTCTTAACAGAAACTCTACGAGCCATAAGGGAATGGCACGATATATTCAAAGTGATGAAAGGGAAGAACCTACAACAAGGAATACCCTACCCAGCAAGACTCTCATTCAGATTTGACAGAGAAATCAAAAGCTTTCCAGACAAGCTAAAGTTAAGAGAATTCAGCACCACCAAACCACCTTTACAACTAATGCTAAAGGAACTTCTCTAGGCAGGAAACAGAGAGAAGGGAAAGATTTATAGAAAATAAACCCAAAATGATTAAGAAGATGGTAATAGAATCATACATATTGATATTTGTCTTAAATGTAAAAGGATTAAATCCATCAGCCAAAAGACATAGCCTGGCTAAGTGGATGAAAACATGTGCATGTATGTTACCACATCACTTCTACTTACCATGTCATTCTACCCCTCATTATATATGATTATTTTATGTTGTTAGATTAATCCTGTTCCCGTTACGGCTTACAATTGTAATTATCTTGTTTTTTGGACTGGCTATTGCTTGTTAAAACTGACAACATATTTTACTGTTGTGATAATGTAATTACTATTCATTTGATACCATGTATCATGATTGGTTAACAGAAAATAATGGAATATCACAAAAATTACCATTTAATAGAAAAACTTGTAATCACTTCTCAAAATCCAGATGCATGTTAGAATTATCTTGGAACTTTTTGAAAAATAAAAATGCCCAGATACTGTTTTCTCTCTCCAAAGCTTCAAATATGATCCTTAAGAGCAGCCATGTTTAAAAACAGCTGGGCTGTATGATGATCTTTCAGCTTTATCCAGTTTGCTTTACTTTTTCTATCCATGGTCAGTGCTCCCATTTCATTTAGTTTATGTTTTCTAATTTCTCTGTCTCTTTTCTTTGTTGTTCTTTCTCAAGCCTTTATCAAGTGTAGTAGAAAAGCTTTTATATGCATACGGGGTCGCTAAGAGTCAGACACGACTGAGTGACTTCACTGTCACTTTTCACTTTCATGCATTGGAGAAGGAAATGGCAACCCACTCCAGTGTTCTTGCCTGGAGAGTCCCAGGGACGGGCGAGCCTGGTGGGCTGCCGTCTATGGGGTCGCACAGAGTCAGACACGACTGAAGCGACTTAGCAGCAGCAGCAGCAGCAGCAGCATGTGTTATATATATGTATAGTATGTATAATATACACATTTTAGAAAATATATGAATTTTTGCCTAGATAAAAAATTTGTGACATTTTGATTCCACTTGTTCGACTGAGTGTGAATAGAATGCTAGATTTCTCATTTATATTCACTTAAAACTTTGATATAGGTCCATTTATTCTGGCATCTAATATTACTGCTAAAAATCAAGAAAGCATATAAGCTTAGTGATTTTTTAAAAATTTTGATGAGCCTTGAAACTTTTAATCCAATTCTGAGACTATAAAGAAATACTGTGTTGCAAAAAAAGAAATAAGAAATTAATATGTGATCAGTATGATTAACTAAAGTATACATATTGTTCAAATATCACACAATTTTATGCTAGTACCCATTATTTGTTTCCATGCATTGTATTTAGTTGCTTTATCTTCATGCACCAAGTTCTGATAAATTCTTTTTTTTATTCTGTTGTTAATATTTTCTAATTTTCCTTGTGATGACTTAGATACATCCATCATTTAAAAATGAACATTTAATTTCCAAATACATGAGGTTTTTGAAGTATATCTGATATTAATTTTTCATTTAAATTCATTCTTCTCTGAAATCACCCTCTGTGTTTTTCTAGTCTTCTAACTTTATTGAGGCTTTCAGTGGCTAAGTCAAAGATCTCTCTTGTTGAATGTCACATTGCACTTGAAAATATGTGGGTTATTTTCAGATATCATTTAATATTGATTTCTAATATAATTCTACAGTACTGAGAATAGACTTTGTATGAGTTCAATACCTTTAGACCAAGAAATTTTTGCACCTTGTTTTATGTCCCTGGGTATGTTCCAGAGCTAACACCTACCCCCCTCCAAAAAAAAACAATGTCCTTTTCATTATAGGGGACTGGAATGCAAAAGTAGGAAATGAAGAGATACCTGGAGTAGCAGGCAAATATGGCCTTGTAGTACAGAATGAAGCAAGGCAAAGGCTAACAAGAGTATTGCCAAGAGAACGCACTGGTCAGCAAACACCCTCTTCCAAAAACACAAGGGAAGACTCTAAACATGGACATTGACCAGATGGTCAATACCAAAATCAGATTGATTATATTCTTTGCAGCCAAAGATGGAGAAGCTCTATACAGTCAGCAAAAACAAGACTGGGAGCTGACTGTGGCTCAGATCATGAACACCTTATTGCCAGATTCAGACTTAAAAGTAGGGAAAAAAGTAGGGACTTGAAAAAAGTAGGGAAAGCCACTAGACCATTCAGGTATGACCTAAATCAAATCCCTTACGATTATACAATGAAAGTGACAAATAGATTCAAGGGATTAGATCTGATAGAGTACCTGAAGAACTATGGACAGAGGGTTGTGACGTTGTACAAGAGGCAGTGATCAAGGCCATCCCCAAGAAAAAGAAATGCAAAACACCAAAATGGGTTTCTGCAGAGGCCTTACAAATAGTTGAGAAAAGAAGAGAAGGTAAAGGCAAAGGGGAAAAGGAAAGATATACCCATCTGAATGCAGAGTTCCAGAGAGCAAGGAGAGATAAGAAAGCCTTCCTCAGTGATAAATGCAAAGAGATGGAGGAAGACAATAGAATGGGAAAGACTAGAGATCTCTTCAAGAAAATTGAGATACCAAGGGAACATTTCATGCAAAGATGGACACAATGAAGGACAGAAATGGTATGGACCTAACAGAAGCAGAAGATATTAAGAAGAGGTGGCAAGAATACACAGAAGAACTGTACAAAAATGATCTTCATGACCCAGATAATCACAATGGTGTGATCACTCACCTACAACCAGACATCCTGGAATGTAAAGTCAAGTGGTTAGTGGAGGTGATGGATTTCCAGTTGAGCTATTTCAAATCCTAAAAGATGATGCTGTGAAAGTGCTGCACTCAATATGCCAGCAAATTTGGAAAACTCAGCAGTGGCTACAGGATTGGAAAAGGTCAGTTTTCATTCCAGTCCCAAAGAAAGGCAATGCCAAAGAATGTTCAGACTGCTGCACAATTGCACTCATCTTACACTCTAGTGAAGTAATGCTCAAAATCCTCCAAGCCAGGCTTCAACAGTAAATGAACCGTGAACTTCAAGTGTTCAGCTGGATTTCAAAAAGACAGAGGAACCAGAAATTAAATTGCCAACACTCGTTGGATCATCAAAATAGCAGGAGAGTTCCAAAAAAACGTCTGCTTTATTGACTATGCCAAAGCCTTTGATTGTGTGGGTCACAACAAACTGTGGAAAATTGTTAAGGAAATGGGAATACCAGACCACCTTACCTGCCTCCTGAGAAGTCTGTATGCAGGTCAAGAAGCAACAGTTAGAACCAAACATGGAACAACAGACTAATTCCAAATCAGGAAAGGAGTACATCAAGGTTGTATATTGTCACCCTGCTTATTAACTTATATGCAGAGTACATCATGCAAAATGCTGGGCTGGATGAAGCACAGGCTGGAATCAAGATTGCCGGGAGAAATATCAATAACCTCAGATATGCAGATAACACCACCCTTATGGCAGAAAGCAAAGAAAAACTGAAGAGCCTCGTGATGAAAGTGAAAGAGGAGAGTGAAAAAGTTGGCTTAAAGTTCAACATTCAGAAAACTAAGATCATGGCATCTGGTCCCATTACTTCATGGCAAATAGATGAGGAAACAATGGGAACAGTGACAGACTTTATTTTTTGAACTCCAGAATCACTGCAGATGGTGACTGCAGCCATGAAATTAAAAGACACTTGCTCCTTAGAAGAAACGCTGTGACCAACCCAGACAGCATATTATAAAGCAGAGACATTACTTTGCCTGCAAATGTCCATCTAATAAAAGCTATGGTTTTTCCAATAGTCATGTATGGATGTGAGAGTTGGACTGTAAAGGAAGCTGAGTGCCAAAGAATTGATGCTTTTGAACTGTGGTGTTGGAGAAGACTCTTGAGAGTCCCTTAGACTGCAAGGAGATCAAACCAGTCCATCCTAATGGAAATCAGTCCTGAATATTCATTGGAAGGACTGATGCTGAAGCTGAAGCTCCAGTAGTTGGGCCACCTGATGCAAAGAACTGACTCATTTGAAAAGATCGTGATGCTGGGAAAGATTGAAGGCAGGAGGAGAAGGGGACAACAGAGGATAAGACAGTTGGATGGCATCACCGACTCAATGGATATGAGTTTGAGCAAGCTCTGGGAGTTGGTGATGGACAGGGAAGCCTGGCAATGCTGCAGTCTATGGGGTCACAAAGGGTCAGACTGACTCAGTGACTGAACTGAACTGAACTGAATTTCGAGTATCTCCTGGTTTATAGTCTGTGGGGACTTGAATAGAATTTGTATCCTACTGTTGTGTGAAAATTATATAAATCTTAATTATGTTGAATTGATTCATAATGCTTTTTAAGGTCTACTATATCCTTCTATTTTTCTGTCTATTCTATTACTTTTTGAGAGTTTTATATTGAAACTCCCAACTAAAAATTCATAATTTATCTGCTTAAAAAATAATTATATGGTGAAACTCTGTTTAACTTTGTTCTGTATTTTCCAAATCTCCTCTAAATGTGTTGTCATACTTTCATAGTTTTAAAAATAAAGAAGAAAAAATACGAAAGCCCAACAATTTTGTAGAGATCATCCAGTCCTACTTCTTTCCCTTATAGTTGAAAACACTGAGTGCTCTTGAGATTATAAATGTAGGAAGTTGCATGGTGATAGAAACTGCATTTTTTGACTCCTAAGTTCTGATGTTTTTTTTTACTTTCTCGAATACTATGAAATTTTAATCTATAATATAAAAATTATCTTATTTTCACTTTAAATTCTCTTTGGAAGTAAGCAGATTTGGTATTGTAGTCATACAGTCATTGTTTACAAGCGATATATCAGGACTTCCCTGGTAGTACAATGGAAAAGAGTCACCCTCCCAATGCAGGGGAAACGGGTTTGGTCTCTTATCTGGGAAGATTCCACATGATGCGAAGCAACTAAGCCCGTGCACCGCAACTGCAGAAGCCCTCACACCCTAGAGCCTGTATGCCACACTGATGAGCCCACAAGCTGCAACTCCTGAAGCCCAAGTGCCTAGAGCTTGTGCTCAGCAACGAGATGCTACCACAGCGAAAAGTCTGCACCGCAGCCAAGAGTAGCCCCGCTCACCACAACTAAAGAAATCCCCCGTGAAGCAACGAAACCCATTGCAGCCGTTAATTGATCAAAAGAGGAGGTATCATCTAGAAATGGACATGACGAAAATTGAAATTATAATGTTGAAATACCCCAAGTATAAAGATAGTGGTGTAGGTAGTTACTTTGCTCAAACTCAGAAGAGTTGCATCATCTGGGTTAGTCTGTATTTAAAATGTATGTGCTTTCTATAACAACAGTGTTGGAGAGCAAAATAATAATGACAACTTTTTTGTTTGGAGGAGCAGTCATTTTTCTCAGTCACATACAAACAATAAAAGCAATTTCTATTATAAGTAGCCATTTGTCTTCATTCCTATTCTGTATGTATTTATTCACACTGTCTCATTAAATTCTGAGATTATTCAGAACTCCTTGGATATGTTGTAATTTTACCATCTGGGATACATCAGTCATAAAATACATATACATTGTAATAAAAACTGATGCTTCATAAGAATTCATATTGGCTATACTCCATATCTAAGACCTTTGTTCTGTTGAACAATGAAACTGTAATATTTCAGTTCAAAAAAAAATTGATCTTGTTTTCTAATTTTTTTCAGACTCTGCTTTAACACTAAAGTAACGTTCATGGAATGTAGAAATCTTTGGAGAATTTATGTAAAATCCATGTTATTTATTTAGCTCATGAGTTTCACTTTAATGCTACAAATATCTATAATAACTGTACTATATTAAGTTATTTAGAACAGTTTGGCAGGGTTCTACAGACCTTGGTGGTCTTATTAAATTCTATATAACTAGTAATACGTTGTGGTGTATTGTGATAGATAAAAAATTACTCACTAGCCCCTTTCTCATCTGTTAATATATTTAACTTGTTCCAGATGCTCCACAAATACAGAGAAGAAATAGAGAAAAATTAGGGAAGTTATATGAATGCTTCCTGCATGCAAAATATTATTTGAATATTGGGGGATCAACAGACAGAAAACAATGTTTCCAATATCAAATCATTTTTTACTGAAGATTCAAAATAATATCCCTGTCCTTGGAGAGGATACAATCAAGTGGTGGGAATTAGGTAGTAAACATCATTGTAATATGTCACACAATATTGTAAAACCAGAAGTTAAGAGGATGTGAATGTCAAGCAGGAGAAATTGCAACTGGTTGAGGACTTCCAAGACGACTTCTTGAAAGGCATGGTGTTTGAGGTGGGTCTTGAAAGTAGGCAGTTTACAGGTTATTCTACAGTAAGGAGGATACATGAGCAAAGATAAAGAGAATACATTGGATATTTTGGGGGAATAACATAATGTAAATTGATATTGTTTGGAAGGATGAATAGTGATGCTTGCTAGCTACCATTTAATGAACACCTGCATGCTGTACTTCTTGCCACGTACCCTGCATGCATCATTTTATAGAACTTTCTGAATACTTTATGAGGTACTGCTAGTATTATTCCCACTTTCCGGATGAAAAGATATGAAATGATTCACTGAAGGTCATACAGCTATTAAATTGATGTTTTTATATCTTAGTCTAAGTCTGACTGGTAATAAAATTCATAATCTTAAGTATTTCACTATAGAGTTACATTGTGGAAAATTAAAAGTGGGGACATTATTTCCAACTGTTAGCAGTAGCAAACTATACATCTTCTGGCAAAAGTACCAATTATTGTGAGTTTCTAAGATTAATCTCTTATTGATGAGTTGAAATAATTAATATGGGGAAAGAGAGAGTAGACAAATTGGTTAGTAGGCTATTTCAGTTCAGTTCAGTCACTCAGTCGTGTCCGACTCTTTGCAACCCCATGAATCGCAGCACACCAGGCCTCCCTGTCTATCACCAACTCCCAGAGTTTACCCAAACTCATGTCCATCAAGTCGGTGATGCCATCCGGCCTACTCATCCTCTGTCGTCCCCCTCTCCTCCTGCCCCCAATCCCTCCCAGCTTCAGAGTCTTTTCCAGTGAGTCAACTCTTCGCATGAGGTGGCCAAAGTACTGGAGTTTCAGCTTTAGCATCATTCCTTCCAGTGAACACCCAGGACTGATCTCCTTTAGGATGGGCTGGTTGGATCTCCTTGCAGTCCAAGAGACTCTCAAGGGTCTTCTCCAACACCACAGTTCAGAAGCATCAATTCTGCGGCTCTCAGTTTTCTACACAGTCCAACTCTCACATCCGTACATGACCACTGGAAAACCATAGCCTTGACTATGTGGACCTTTGTTGGCAAAGTAATGCTTCTGCTTTTGAATATGCTATCTAGGTTGGTCATAACTTTCCTTCCAAGGAGTAAGTGTCTTTTAATTTCATGGCTGCAATCACCATCTGCAGTGATTTTGGAACCCCCAAAATAAAGTCTGCCACAGTTTCCACTGTTTCCCCATCTATTTGCCATGAAGTGATGGGACCGGATGCCATGATCTTAGTTTTCTGAATGTTGAGAAAGTTTAAGCCAACTCTTTCACTCTCCTCTTTCACTTTCATCAAGAGGCTTTTATTTCCTCTTCACTTTCTGCCATAAGGTGGTGTCATCTGCATATCTGAGGTTATTGATATTTCTCCTGGCAATCTTGATTTCATCTTGGGCTTCTTCCAGCCCAGTGTTTCTCATGATGCACTGTGCATAGAAGTTAAATAAGCAGGGTGACAATATATAGCCTTGACATATTCCTTTTCCTATTTGGAACCAGTCTGTTGTTCCATGTCCAGTTCTAACTTGCTTTCTGACCTACATACAGGTTTTTCAAGAGGCAGGTCAGGTGGTCTGGTATTCCCATCTCTTTCAGAATTTTGCACAGTTTATTGTGATCCACACAGTCAAAAGGCTTTGTCATAGTCAATAAAGCAGAAATAGATGTTTTTTGGAACTCTCCTGCTTTTTCGATCCAGTGGATGTTGGCAATTTGATCTCTGGTTCCTCTGCCTTTTCTAAAACCAGCTTGAACATCTGGAAGTTCATGGTTCACATATTGCTGAAACTTGGCTTGGAGAATTTTGAGCATTACTTTACTAGCATGTGAGATGAGTGCAGTTGTGTGGTAGTTTGAGCATTCTTTGGCATTGCCTTTCTTTGAGATTGGAATGCCAATGTAGGCTATTTAGAGCACTCTAAATGAATTGGTGAGGAACTGAGCTGTGTTTGTAGCCGTAAGATTAGAAAGGGGGAAACAAAACACACTAACACTTATTTAATGACCAGCCTTGATAGCATATTGAAAAGCAGAGACATTACTTTGCCAACAAAGGTCCGTCTAGTCAAGGCTATGGTTTTTCCTGTGGTCATGCATGGATGTGAGAGTTGGACTGTGAAGAAGGCTGAGCACCGAAGAATTGATGCTTTTGAAGTGTGGTGTTGGAGAAGACTCTTGAGAGTCCCTTGGACTGCAAGGAGATCCAACCAGTCCATTCTGAAGGAGATCAACCCTGGCATTTCTTTGGAAGGAATGATGCTACAGCTGAAACTCCAGTACTTTGGCCACCTCATGAGAAGAGTTGATTCATTGGAAAAGACTCTGATGCTGGGAGGGATTGGGGGCAGAAGAAGAAGGGGACGACAGAGGATGAGATGGCTGGATGGCATCGCTGACTCGATGGACGCGAGTCTGAGTGAACTCTGGGAGTTAGTGATGGACAGGGAGGCCTGTCTTGCTGTGATTCATGGGGTCGCAAAGAGTCAGACACGACTGAGTGACTGAACTGAACTGAGCTTGGTTATTAACTCCACTTTTCATCCATATATCCAAATGGATGTCTAAGATTATGTGCCACTGTCTTCCCTTACCGCTAAGATCCCTCCCCTTGCTTTCAAAACATTTAAAAAAATGTTTGACTGATTATTGCTATAGACTGAATGGTTGTGTCCCCCCCTCCAAAACATGACGATAACAGGAGGTGTTAGCATGGTATTGGGGAGGTGATAATATAGTGAAGGCAGAGCTCTCATGAATGGAATTAATTCACTTGTAAAAAGAGAACCCCCAAAGTACCTTGCCCATTCCTCGAAATGAGGTTACAATAGAAGGCAGCCATTTATGAACCAGCAGTGGGTGCTTTCTAGATACCAGATATATCAGTGCCTTGATCTTGGATTTCTCAGCCTCCATATCTGTGAGAAATAAATTTCTGTTTATAAGTCACCTGGACTGGTAATTTTGTTACAGCAGTCCAAACAAAGACAGAAATGGTACTGAGAAAAGGGTACTGCTGTAATAAATACCTAAAAATGTGGAAATGGCTTTGAAATTGGGTAAAAGGTAGAGGCTGGTAGAGTTTTGAGATTCATTCTAGAAAAAGCCTGTGCTGTGCTAAGTCGCTTCAGTCATGTCTGACTCTTCGTGACCCTATGATCATAATCCACCAGCCTCCTTTGTCCATGGAATTCTCTAGGCAAGAATACTGGAGTGAGTTGCCGTGCCCTCCTCCAGAGAGAAAATGTCTGCATTGCCAGAAATGAATGGATTGTTAAGGGCAACTGTGATGTGAGCCCAGAAAGAAAACTTGAGAACTGTAGAGAAAGCTTCAGTCTTCTTGGAGAATATCCAAGTAATTTTGAACAGAATTTTGGTAGAAACGTGGACAGTAAAGGGGGCATTCTGATGAGGTCTCAGATGGAAATGAGGAGCATGTTATTGTACAATGGAGAAAAGATGGTCCTTGTGATACAGTGGCAAAAACTTGGCTGATTGGTGTTCATATGTAGTGTTTCAGGAAAGGTAGAATTTGTGAGTAATGTAAGTGAATATGTAGCTGAGGAAATATCTAAGCAAGTCTTTGCAGGTACAGCTTAGCCTCGTTTAACTAAGTGAAATAATAAGTTCCTTTATCTCCGTTGCACTGTGGAGCTGTGGGCCAGGGCCACCATCATGAAGCTGACCAGTAAAGCCCAGCTGAGCCACAGGCACTTGACTCTTAACCTGTGAGAGCTACTGTGTGGGCTGCCTTCAAAGCCATATGGGGACAAGACCAGCTATATCCTATAGGGCCCAACCCCTACCTGGCGAAACTATGCAGTTACCTGCCCTAGTAGGTCTGGAAGGGGTCCACAGTCCCGGTGTGCCTGGGGGAGACCATAGAGCCAAATGTTATTCTCCAGAGTTAATGTTCAGGCTTGCTCGGAACCTTTCATTCCTTTCTTTCTTATCTTTCCCTTTGGAAAGGGAATGTCTGTCCTGTGCCTGGCCTGCTACTGTATTTTGGAAGCAGAGAACACATTTAATTTCACAGGTTCACAGATGGAGAGAAATTTGCCTCAAGATGAATCCTGCATTCAGTGTCACCCATGTCTGATTTAGGTGATATTTAGATGAGACTTCGGACTTCAGATTTTTTGGGTTGATGCTGGAAGCAGTTAAAACTTCTGGGAATGGAATAAATGTATTTTTCATGTGAGAGGAATGTGAATTTTGGGGCCAGAGATGGGGTGCTATAGACTGAATATTTGTGTCACTTCAAATTCATATTGAAACCTAATCCTCAACGTGATGTTATTAGAAGGTAGATGCAGTGGGTGGTGATTAAATCATAAAGACAGAGCCTTTGTGAATGGGGATTAGTATCCTTATAAAAGAGGTTCCAGAGTGATAGTACTCTTGTTATCCCTAGAGCAGTGGTTAACTAATTTGAAAATTAAAAAGTGGTAGAGTTGTCTGACTGAAAATTGAGTGTCTGTAACCATTCATAACTATTGCATTAAATGAATGAATGAATAAACTAATAGCCCAAACATGACTGCCTAATTATTTTTTACTCAACTATTATTTTTTTTTAATTTTAATTTTTACTTTATTTTACTTTACAATACTGTATTAGTTTTGCCATACATTGACATGAATCCACCATGGGTGTACATGAGTTCCCAATCCTGAACTCCCCTCCCACCTCCCACCCCATATCATCTCTCCGGATCATCCCCGTGCACCAGCCCCAAGGATCTTGTATCCTGTATTGAACATAGACTGGCGATTCATTTCTTACATGATAGTATACATGTTTCAATGCCATTCTCCCAAATCATCCCACCCTCTCCCTCTCCCTCAGAGTCCAAAAGTCCGTTCTATACATCTGTGTCTCTTTTGCTGTCTCGCATACAGGGTTATCATTACCATCTTTCTAAATTCTGTATATATGTGTTACTATACTGTATTGGTGTTTTTCTTTCTGGCTTACTTCACTCTGTATAATCGGCTCCAGTTTCATCCATCTCATTAGAACTGATTCAACTGTATTCTTTTTAATGGCTGAGTAATACTCCATTCATCTGCTGTACCCCAGTGTTCATTGCAGCACTGTTTATTATAGCCAGGACATGACTGCCTAATTTTGAATAGACATTCAATGTTTTCTATTTTCCAAAATGTAATTTTAAAATTTTCTTTTGAATTATCTAGCATAGTATATTAGCTAAGTTATGAAATAAAAAGTTGAAAACAGAAGTTGAGTAAGGCAAGTATACTCAGCACAGCTCTGCATTTGTCATCATCTCTTTAAACTGAAGTGTGGACGCCTGTCTCTATGACTTTATAGGGCATCCCGCAGACTCCAGCACTCTCACCACAGTTTCTTTCTCCTCTTCATTTGTACCCTCTGTGCACATAGTAATCATGTTCTACTTTCTTTTATATTCTTTATTAGGTTGGTGAAAAAGTAATGTGGTATTGAAACATGAATTTTAAATCATTAAAACTAGGCTCAAACACATCTTAATTCATCAAAATAGGAACCATTACATTCAACATGGTTTTGCCAACAAGAAATGTTTGCTTATTCTTGTAGCATAAAAATCCATGCTTTGGTATTCCATGAACTCTTGGAAAGCATTTTCTGCCTCCTGCTGATTATGGAACATTTCCCCTGCAAAATGTCAAGATGCTTGAAGAAGTGGTAGTCGCTTGGTGAGAGGTGAGGTGAATGTGACAGATGAGGCAAAACTTTGTAGCCCAACTTGTTCAACTTTTGGAGTGTTGGTCGTGCTATGTGTGACTGGGTGTTGTCATGCAGAAAAATTGGGCCCATTCTATCCACCAATGCCAGCTGCAATCATTGCAGTTTTTGATGCATTTCACCAGTTTGCTGAGCATACTTCCCAGATGTAATGGTTTTGCCTGAATTAAGAAAGCTATAGTGGATCAAATCGGCAGATCGCCAAACAGTGACCATGACCTTTGTTTTGGTGCAAGTTTGGCTTTGAAAAGTGCTTTGGAGCTGCTTCTTGGTCCAGCCACTGAGCTAATCATTGCTGATTTTCATATAAAATCCACTTTTCATTACTCGTCACAATCCAATCAAGAAATGGTTCATTGTTGCTACGTGGAGTAAAAGAAGATAACACTTCAAAATGACGAGTTTTCTTTATCATCAGCTCACGAGACACCCACTTATCAAGCTTTTTCACCTTTCCAATTTGCTTCAAATGCTGGATGACCATAGAATGGTTGATGCTGAGTTCTTTGGCAACTTCTCATATAGTTGTAAGAGGATCAGTTTTGATGATCCTCTCAACTGGTCATTGTCAGCTTCCAGTGGCCGGCCCCTGCACTCTTTCATCTTCACGGCTCTCATTTGCTCTGCAAAACTTCTCGAATCACCACTGCAGAGTCTGTTTGTTAGCAGTTCCTAGGCCAGGTGTGTTGTTGATGTTGCAAATTGTCTCTGTAACATATTGTTTATGACCCATTTTGAACTCAATAAGAAAATCACTCGAATTTGCTTTTTGTCTAACATCGTTTCCTTAGTCTAAAATGAACATAAAATAAACATCAAGTAATAAGTCATTATCAAAAAAAAGCAATAAACGAGCATTAAAGTGATGTATAACGTAATCACATTTATTTAAGAATATATTCCAGTATCAAACAGCAAAATTCAGCAATCCAAAACTGCAGATTACTTTTGCATCAGCCTAAATACTTTATTTGTATTTTTAGTATTCTCTTCAATATGCTGTTTCTTTGTAGAAACATATTTTAGTATTCATTTATTTATTTACTTTTGGCTGAGCTGGGTCTTCATTGCTTCGCGTGGGCTTTCTATAGTTTCAGACAGTGGGGGCTGCTCTCTAGTTGCTGTGTGCAGGCTTCTCATTGCAGTGGCTTCTGTTGTTGCAGAGCATGGGCTGTAGGGCACGGGGCTCCAGTAGTTGCTGCATGTGATCTAAGTTGTTGCAGCTTTCAGGCTCCGGAGCACAGGTTTAGTAGTTGTGGCCCAAGGGCTTCGTTGCCCCGCAACATGTGGGATCTTCCCAGACCAGGGATCAAACTGGTGTCATTGCAAGGTGATTCTCAACCACTGGATCACTAGGAAAGCCCTGTAGAAATATTTTAAAGTAACTTCACTTTGTGAGGAAAATTCTGGATAATACAATCTGTATATGTGTTTTAACTAGTTAAATATAGCTGATGTGGCAATAATTTTGAAAACCAACCAAATGCTGGAGAAAAGGTAACAGAAATAATGAGAATCTGGTTTGAAAAGAGTATTTCATAACCTGTATTATACATTCTATTAGCCTGGATAAACTATCAAATCTAAAATACCAAGAGGTTTAAGTTTGACACAATTGAAAATGAGTATCACTACTTAAATAATAATGACATTTTCTTGGTATTAATTTATCTTCTCAGTATTATGCACTGACTTCCTAAGAAAATCTGAAAACTTTATCTACCATTTAAAAGTAATCTTTTAATCCCCTTAACATTTTATAATAGGCTATCATAATGGATTTTCCTAAGCTTTCCACTGATGCAGTGTAGTGAACTTAGAGTGCTTTTTCCAGTGGTTCTAGGATGGACAGAATCCTAGGCAATTGAGTGATAGTAATATCATTCTCTGCTTTCTTTTATACCTCTTAACTTTCGTTATTTGTTACTAGTATTCTCTTCAATATGCTCGCTCTTTGTACGAATATTTTAAAGTGACTTCACTCTGTGAGGAATAATCTAGATGATACAGCCTGTAGATCTGTTTAGCTAGTTAAAAATAACTGCAGTATGGTAAAAGTAAATGGATCACTGAAGGGCACCAGATACTTTACATGTGGTACCTCCCATCTTTCCAGCAGGAGGCCTTACATCCCATTTAGAACATATGACCTGCTTTTATATGGTCTGAGTGAGGGTTCTAGTATCAATTTGATATTAAATACTAAGAAATCCTATTTTTCTTATTAAATAATAAATCGAAGGTTCTTGAATGAACTTGTAATGGATTATCTCACTGTTTGTAGAACTGTTCCCCAACTCCTTACCCTTGGCTTAGTTGTCCCAATACCTGCTTTAGACTTATGAGTCTCCCTCATCTCTCTTCATATTTGAGCTTGGGGTTGGTAGGCCTTTACCCAGTGACCAGTATTATCTCCTCCTACTGTTACCAAATTGCAAGTCCGTGTGCCTGATACACAGTGAGGCCCATCAATACTAAAACATTAGAGTTTGGAACAGAGAAAGATTTATTACAGATTTATACAAAGAGATGGGTGGCTCATGCCCTAAGAACCCCAAAGTTACTGAAAACTTTCAGCAAACCCCTTTAAAAGCAAAAGGTGGGGGAGGGGCATGGTTTGTTGTTGCAAACTTTTTGGTGTCAAATCCTTTGCTATTGAGATCAGGTCATGGTGAGGTAACAGTCAGGTAATGGTATTCTTGTGAGTCTCTACCAGACAACTTTTATTCTCGGTCCTGACAAAAAAGGGCAGGGTCTTAAGGTACAACTTTCATCCTCCAAGGTCCCAATCCTGGCTAAGAGAAGGTGGATCGCAGTTGGCAGCTCCTGTAGGGCCAGGTCCCCACATCCTGCCAAGCTGCCATTGCTGAGGGAGCCAGGTGCCCAACTGAGCTGGTCTCCAATCTCCTCAGGCCACCCAAATGGGGAAGACTGGGTCTCGGAGAGTGCGACCCAGGCAGGAAGTCGCAGAGACAGGAAGGGAGAGTGGTTCACTGCTGCCTCAAGGACTGGGGCAAGGCTAGTGGGGGGCCTTAGTGAGGGCGCTGGAGCCCTGCAGGATGTAGTCTCCAGTCTCTTCCCTGGGCACTCCACCTCACCTGCTGGCCCAAGGCTAGGTGAGCTGGAGGCCTCCAGGAGAAGGGCTGAATCTGCCTCTTACCTCACTCTCCACCTCACGACCCCCCCAACCCTGTTGTCTAAATCCCCTCACTAACTCATTATTTTAACAGTTGGTTGCTTGTGGGCAGGGCGCACCGCTGCACTGTTCAGTGGCTGAGCGAACCCATAACAGTCGCTCATTGACAGTTGTTGAGTGGGTGGAGCCCGCTGAGGCCTTGACTAATAGATGAACAGGACACATTGCCTGGTAACAGGATACGAAGTAAAGGTGCACAGCAGTGGCTGCTGTGCTAAGGACTGAGGTCACTGCACTCTGTTACAACAAGTTAGAGATATTACTATTACTGTTTAAAATTTCCTGGAGCTCATTAAAAGTAAAGAAAACAAAATACAAAGGACGTCACCAAGACAGCAGAGTGAATACAAGGCATCAGACTTTTCTTCCTCCCACAGATGCACTGAATGAGCAGCTCCACACAGATCAGTTCCTTTGGAAGGAAATCTAGAAACTAGTTTAGTTCCTCCTGTGGATTCCCTGGTGGCTTAGAGGTTAAAGCATCCGCCTGGAATGAGGGAGACCCGGGTTCGATCCCTGGGTCAGGAAGATCCCCTAGAGAAGGAAAATGGCAACCCACTCCAGGACTCTTGCCTGGAGAATCCCATGGAGGGAGGAGCCTGGTTGGCTACAGTCCATGGGGGTCGCAAAGAGGCGGACACGACTGAGGGACTTCACTTCACTTCACTTCACTTAGTCCTCCTGCACATTGAGGTGACTGAGGAAATAACTACACTGAAATGAGTAGGAAAAGCTAAGATACATTCATGCCATAAACCTTTGGTTTAACCGCGGAGGAACCCAGCAGTTTCTCCCTGAGAAACAGATGGTTTGGACCACACAGCTAGTTCCTCAGCTTTTATGGCTGCTACCCAAGGGACCAGCTCCTAGATCACCTAGCTCTGAGAGCCAATGGGAATCAGCAATTTTGCATCCACCAGGACCGTGTTAAGCAAACAGGTGGTTTTAAACAAAAGTGCAAACACTTAACTTTGGCTGTACCCTTGGACTCAACACAGAGGGACCAGAATAAAACACAAAATAACCATTTTATCCGTGGAAGGAATTTAACTGCATACTTTTCTAGTTGCTGCCCAAGAATTGGGCTTCTAACCAGCTTGCATCTGGAAGCTGATTGTCCTCTTCCAGGAGCCTGAAAGGGCTTGTGAGCACTTTCCTCTCCCTCTCTCCAGTTATAAAAGTGAGTGTCCAGCTTTTTTCTGAAAGGAGCTCGTCTGTGCATCTAGCACCCCAACTTTTATGACTGCCACTCAAGGGACTGGCTCCCAAGTCACCTAGCTTAGAGAACCAAAAGGGTTTGGCATTCACAGTCCCCTTCCACCATAGAAAACAAGTAAGCAATTTCTAACAGATGTGTAAGCACGTCCTGCCAGGCTTATCACAGAGAGAGCAGGCAAAAACACAAGTCTCAGTTTTCCCTAGAAGGGATTTGACTATATACTTTTTCAGCTGCTGCCTAATGGTTCTGATTAATCTGCATCTGGGAGCTAATGAGGCACATAATTAGTAGTAGTTCTGTGAGATCCTGAATGGACATGTAGAAACTGGGGTGAGGCGAGAGAAGGCAGAAGATCAGACAGAAGAAAGGATCAGTGAGCTTGCAGACAGTTCACTGGAGATCATACAGCCAGGGGAGCGAAAAGAACAGAAAAAGTGAAGACAGGGAGTGGAGTAATATATAGAAAGTTCTAAAAGAACTGATGAAAGAAAGAAAACTGCCAGTCAAAAATAGTGTTTCTGGCAAAGTTGTTCTTCAGAATTGGTGGAGAAATAGAGATATTGTTAAAAGGTGAAGGAATTCATCACCACTAAACCTGCCTTACAAGAAATGCTAAAGGAATTCTTCAAGCTGAAATGAAAGGATGCTAATTAGGAATATGAAAATATAAAAGTGTAAAACTCACTGATACAGGTAAATATAAAGTTGCATTAAAAATAATATATGATAGTATTATGTAAATCACATATAGCTGTGGTATAAAGGTAAAAAGACAAAAGTATTGAAAATCTCTGTAGATACAATAATTTGGGGCCTTCCGTAATAGCTCAGGTGGTAAATAATCTGCCTGCAATGAAAGAGATCCCGGTTAGGCTACCCACTCCAGTATTCTTGGGCTTCCCTGGTGGCTCAGCTGGTGAAGAATCCTCCTGCAATGTGGGAGATCTGGGTTCAATCCCTGGGTTGGGAAGATCCCCTGGGGAAGGGAATAGCTACTCACTCCAGTATTTTAGCCTGGAAAATTCAATTGACTGTATACTCCATGGGGTAGCAAAGAGTCAGACACTTAAATGATTTTTATTGGACACATAATATGCAAAGGTGTAAATTGTGACATCAGAACATAAAAGGTGGGGACAGAGAGTAAACATGAGGAGCTTTTGTATGTTATTGAAGTTATCAGCTTAAAATGAAGTATTATAATTGTGGATGTTTTAGGCAAGTCTCAAAGCAAAACCCTTTGGTAGATATGCAAAAGATAATGCAAAAGAAATCCAGGTATACCACTATAGAAGAAGCAAAAGATCTATAAAACACTTAGGAAAAAATTAACAAAGGGGCAATAATAAGTTTTTACTTGTTAAAAATTACTCCAGATGTAAATGGACTAATTCTCTAATCATAGACTGAAAATGAAGGGAAGGAAAAAGATATTCCACACGAATGAAAACCAAAAGAGACCCAGAAATAGCTATTCTTATATAAAACAGAATAGAAGTAAAAAATATAAAAAGTGTCAGGGTTGCTATACAGTGATAAAGAGGTCAATTCATCAAGAGAATATAATAACTAAAAATATTTATGCACCCAGTATTGGAGCATCTAAATATATAAAGCAAATATCTGAAGAGAGAAATGGACAGCAGTACCACTATAATTAAAATTGAAATTAAAAGATGCATGCTCCTTGAAAGAACAGCTGTGACAAACCTAGACAGTGTATTAAAAAGCACAGATATCACTTTGCTGACAAAGGTCCATATAGCCAAGGCTGTGGTTTTTCCAGTAGTCTTGTCTGGATGTGAGAGCTGGACCATAAGGAAGGCTGAGTGCTGAGGAATTAATATTTTTGAACAACAACAATAATAGGGGATTTCATTACCTGACTTTGAACAATGAATAGATCATCCAGACAGGAAATCAGTAAGAAAACTTTAGACTTATATTATGCTTTAGATGAGACTTCCGCAGATGTATACAGAACATTCTATCTAACAGCAGCAGAATGCACATCCTTCTCAGATGTACATGGAGCATTTTTCAGGATATATCATATTCCAATACTATCAGGCATCTTTTCTGACCATAATGGTGTGAAACTAGAAATCAATAACAGGGGAAAAACTGGAAAATTGACAAATACGTAGAGATTAAACAACATGCTCCTGAAAAACCAGTTGGTCAAAGAAGAAATAAGAAACCTGAAAATGTCATGAGACAAAATGAAATACAACATACTAAAATTATGGGATATTGTAAAAACAATTCTAAGGGGGAAGTTTATAATGATAAATGTTTACATTAAGAAGAAAGACCTCACGCAAACTAACTTTACACTAGAAGGAACTAGAAAAAAGAAGAGCTACTAAGCCTAAATTTAGTTGGAGGAGGAAATAACAGAAATCACAAATAAATGAAAGATTAAAAAAATAATAGAAAAAGATCAGTGAAAGTAAGAGTTGGTTTCTTGATAAAAGACACAAAACTTTAGCTAGACCAGCAGGAAAAAAAAAAAAAAAAGACTCAAAATCATAAGAGAAAGAGAATTTATAGCTGAGCCACAGAAACACAAAGGATCCTAAGAGACTATGACAAAAAATTAGATGCTAACAAATTGAATAATTTAGAAGAATGGATAAATTCCTTGAAGCATATAACCTCCCAAGACTGAATCAGAATGAAATAGATTGGAACAGATAACAACAACAAGTAAGGTGATTGAGTCAGTAATCTAAAATTCTCCCAACAGAAAAGTTCAGAACCAGATGACTTTATTGGTAAGTTCTATCAAAAATTTAAGAGTAATTAGTGGGAATTCCTTCTCAACCTCTTTCAAAAAATTGAAGAGAACAACTCCAAATACATTTTACAAAGCCAGCATTAACTTGATACCAGCATCATAAAAGAACACCACTAGAAAAGAGAACATCAGACTAGTATACCCAATGAACATATGTGCAAAAATCCTCAATTTTCTAGCAGACAATTGAGCACATAGAAAGTATCATACACCAGGAGCAAGTAGAATTTATTCATATGATGCATGGATGGTTTAACACTTTCAAATGAATAATCATGATACACCCCAGTGAAGGGAAAGGTAATCAAATATTGCCATCTGAGTAGATGGAGAGAAAGCATTTGACAAAAGTTAATATCTCTTGATGATGAAAACTCTTGACAGATTGGATGTGGAAGGATTATATTTCAATAAAATGATGACCGTATGTAACAAGCTCACAGGTAACATCATGCTCGCTAGTGAAAAACTTAAAGCTTTCATCTAAGATCAGCAACAAGACCAGGGTGCCCACTCACGCCACTGTTATTCAACGTGGTACTAGAGTTTCTAGCCAGGACAGTCAGGCAAGAAAGAGAAATAAAAAACGTCCATATCTGAAAGGAAGAAGTAAAATTTTCTCTGTTTGTAGAATACATGATCTCATATATAGAAAACCCTGAGGACTCCACTAAAAAATTGTTGAAACTAATAAATGAGCTCAAAGTTGTAAGACACAAAACCAACCAACAGAAGTGAGTTGCATTTCTATACACTGACAACAAAGTAGCTGAAAAAGAAATGAAAATAATTAATTTACAGTTGTGTCCAAAAAACGCTTAGTAATGAAGTTAATCAAAGAGGTAAAAGATCTATAAACTGAAAACTGTAAAACATAGATGAAAGAAACAAGGCAAAAATAAGTGGAAAGATATCCCATATTCATAGATTCAGTTCAGTTCAGTCGCTCAGTCGTGTCCGACTCTTTGCGACCCCATGAATCGCAACACGCCAAGCCTCCCTGTCCATCACCAACTCCCGGAGTTCACTCAGACTCACGTTCATTGAGTTGGTGATGTCATCCAGCCATCTCATCCTCGGTCGTCCCCTTCTCCTCCTACCCCCAGTCTCTCCCAGCATCAGAGTCTTTTCCAATGAGTCAACTCTTCTCATGAGGTGGCCAGAGTACTGGAGTTTCAGCTTTAGCATCATTCCTTCCAAAGAAATCCCAGGGTTGATCTCCTTCGGAATGGACTGGTTGGATCTCCTTGCAGTTCAAGGGACTCTCAAGAGTCTTCTCCAACACCACAGTTCAAAGCATCAATTCTTTGGTGCTCAGCCTTCTTAACAGTCCAACTCTCACATCCATACATAACTACTGGAAAAACCATAGCCTTGACTAGACGGCCCTTAGTCGGCAGAAGAATTTATATTGTTAAAATGTCCATACAACCCAAAGTAATCTACAGATTCCGTTCAATCCCTATCAAAATTCCAGTGATATTTTCACAGAAATAGAAAAAATTCTAAAATTTGTATGTAACCACAAAACTCCAAATAGCTAAGCAATCTTGAACAAGAAGAGAAAACTTGGAGGTTTTCTACTTCCTGATTTCAAACTATTTTACAAAATTGTAGTAATCAAAGGGGTATGGTATCAGCATTAAAAACAGACACAGATCAGTGGAACAGAATACATAGCCCAGAAATAAACCCAGGTATATAGAGGTCAACCAGTTTTAAACAAAGGTACTGAATAGGGAAAAGATAGTCCCTTCATTAAATTGTCTTGGAAAACTAGGTGTTCATATGCAAAAGAATGAAATTGGATCCTTAATTTAAACTGTACACAAAAATAAACTTGAAATTTATTTTTGGATTAAAGACCAAAACCAAACTGTAAAATTCCTAGAAGGAAACTTAGAGGAAAAGTTTCTTGAGATTGATTTTATCAGTGATTCTTTGGATCTGACACCAAAAGCATAGGCAACAAAAGTGAAAATAAAGTGAGTGAGTGAAGTCGCTCAGTCGTGTCCGAGTCTTTGCCACCCCGTGGACTGTAACCTACCAGGCTCCTCCGTCCATGGATTTTCCAGGCAAGAATACTGGAGTGGGTTGCCATTTCCCTCTCCAGGGGATCTTCCCGACCCAGGGATTGAGCCCGGGTCTCCCGCCTTGCAGGCAAACACTTTAACCTCTGAGCCACCAGGGAAGCCCAAAAATAAAGTAGGACTACATTAAATTAAGCTGTTTCTTTGTAGCAAGAGACAATTAGTTAAATGAAAAGTAGCCTACAGAATGGGAGAAAATAAACATTTTACAAAGTGATTAATATCCAAAATATATAAGGAACTCATACAGCTGACACAATCAAAACGTTTAAATCTTAAAATAGGCCATTTTTCTAAAGAAGCAATATGGCCATTGGTTATATGAAAAGATGCTTCACATCAGTAATCATCAGGGAAAAGCAAATCAAAATCACAGTTAGTTAGCACTTGACACCTTTTAGGATGGCTGTTATCAGAAAGTCAAAAGATAATAGAGATTGATGAGGATGTGAATACCCTGGAAACTTGTAGATGGGAATACAAAATGCTGCTGGTGCCATGGAAAACAATAAAGAGGTCTCCTCAAAAAATTAAAAATAGAACTACCATATGATTCAGCTACCCCACTTCTGGGTATTTATCTAAGGTAACTGAAATCAGGATCTCCGAGACATACTAGTACTCCCATGTTTATAGCAGTACTATTTACAGTAGCCGAGATATGGAAACAACCTGCGTGTTAATCGATGGACAAATAAAGAAGACATTCAGTGGAATGCTCTTCAGCCCTAAATGAGGAGAATGTTCTGCAACCTGCAACAACATGGATCAACCTGGGGGACATTCTGCCAAGTGAAATAAGCCAATCACAGAAAGACAAATACTGTATGATTCCACTTATATCTGAAATAATCAAGTTCATATAATCAAAGAGTGGAGTGATTTCCATGGGTGAGGAAAATGGTGAAGTAGGGAGTTCTAAATTAGCAGGCATGAAATTTTAAGTAAGAAAGATGAGTAAATGATAGACGTCTGCTATACAACATTCTACCCATAGTCAGCCATACTCTTTAAATGCACTTTAACATTATTAAAAGGGTAGATCTCGTATTAAGAGTACTTGCCAAAATATAGTAAAATTAATAAAGTTTAAAAAATTTAAAATGAAGCATCAACTCAAAAAGAGAAAGATAAGCTCAACAAAGAATGCCCAAAGAAAATGTAAAGAATAAAGTACAGCTATTAAGGTGCAAGAGGAGAGTGAAAAACATTCAAAAAACCATATCATGGCATCTGGTTCCATCATTTCATGGCAGATAGATGGGGAAACAATGGAAACAGTGACAGACTTTATTTTCTTTGTCTCCAAAATCACTGCAGATGGTGACTGCAGTCGTGAAATTAAAAGATACTTGCTCCTTGAAAGAAAACCTATGACCAACCTAGACAGCATATTAAAAAGCAGAGACATACTTTGCCAATAAGGTCCATCTAGTCAAAACTATGGTTTTTCCAGTAGTCATGTATGGATGTGAGAGTTGAACCATAAAGAAGGCTGAGTGCCAAAGAATAGATGCTTTTGAACTGTGGTGCTGGAGAAGACTCTTGAGAGTCCTTGGACTGAAAGGAGATCAAACCAGACTGTCCTAAAGGAAATCAGTCCTGAATATTCATTGGAAGGACTGATGCTGAACCTGAAACTCCAATACTTTGGCCGCCTGATGGGAAGAACTGACTTACTGGAAAAGACCCTGATTGTGGGAAAGACTGAAGGCAGGAGGAGGAAGGGACGACAGAGGATGAGATGGTTTGATGGCATCACCAACTCAATGGACATGAGTTTTTGCAAGCTCTGGGAGTTGGTGACGGACAGGGAAGACAGGGAAGAGTCTGACACTACTGAACCACTGAACTTGGTTAGTGATGTTGGATAGTGGATAGTGATAGCGGATAGTGATAGATTATCCATACTTGGATAGTGATATTCAGTGTGTGTGTGCTCAGTCATGTCAGACTCTTTGCGACCCTGTAGACTGTAGCCTGCCAGGCTCCTCTGTCCATGGAATTTTCCAAGCAAGAATACTGGAGTGGGTTACCGTTTCCTACTCCAGGGTATCTTCCCAACCCAATGATCGATCCCCCGTCTCTTGCATCTCTTTTGTCTCCTGCATTGGCAGCAGATTCTTTACCACTGAGCCACCTAGGAAGCCCCAGTGGTGGTCTACTAATTTATCAATGTAGTATATGCAAGTCTTTTTCTAAAAATAGGTTTGTATTTCAAAGTAAGTTACTAGTAATTAGTTTTACTTATATTTTACCTGTATTAATTATTAATTATTTTAATATACACATAACTTATTATTAAAGCTGGCAGTTAGAGACTTATATAATTCTAATGTCTTGAATTAATAGTGAATAAAATCACTTGAATTAACAATAAAAGGCAAAATAATAAGCAAAATATTCCTTTAATTTTTTAAAAATTTCACATATTCATATAGTGAAATACCTTGCTACCTTTGGTTTTCTTCAGAGTTAGAAAGGGATCGGGTCTACACTGTACACATCATATACCCAAGAGGCAATACTACCTAGTGGATAAGATCGCAGAATTAGGGAACTGCCTGACTTTAAATCCCAACTATATCATGTACTACTAGCTCTAGGACCTTAAACAAATTACTTGACTTTTCTTAGCTTTCATTTTCTCTCTGAAAATGGTCACACTGAGGTTGTTGGGAAGGCTATATAAGTGGTGTGCATTGGATAGTATCTGGCCCAGAGTAAGATTTTACCTCTTATTATAGAGGCTTAGCAGTAAAGAATCTGTGTGCGATACAGGAGATGCAGGTTCAATCCCTAGGTCAGGAAGATTCCCCTGGAAAAGGAAATAGCAACTCATTCTACTATTCATGCCTGGGAAATCCCATGGGCAGAGGAGCATGGCAGGCTACAGTCCATGGGGTTGCGAAGAGTCAGACACGATTTAGCGGCTAAACCACAACAATAACAACAATGGCAAAAGTACTGGGTATCTATTAGATGTATATTGAGTAGTAGTAGAAAAGATACTGTAGCTAACCTGTACCCCTTTTCTGCTCCATCATACTTTCCTTATTTTTAATTTGGGAGCATATTATGACCAGAATGACTGAGGCTTCTCTTTTCTTCCTTTGTCTCTGGGTGGGTGGAAACACGACATGTTCAACATTTACAGAGAAGAGGCGGGCAAACAAGGTGTAAAAGAGCTACTTCTCGGATTTTGGCCTGGGACTGCTCTCCTTATCCCCTGACATCTTTATTCTGTTACTTTCTAGGTTAAATGCGCTTACGGAAAAAGGAAAATTTGATAGTAAGATAATAGAATGTTGTAATATGGCAATGGATTCCTCAGCGGAGAACAACATGTATATAAACGAAGTGTGGGTTCAATGTGAGAATGAAAGTTGTTTGAAATGGAGACGGTTATCAAATGAGGATAAAGCCAAAGTCAATCACAGTGAACCATGGTACTGCTTCATGAACACTGACTCAAAGTACAATAAGTGCTCTGTTTCTGAAGAAGACTTTCCTGAAGAGTCTCAGCTTTATCAAAGTGGGTATAAGATCATCTACTCACAGCTGCCTCTTGGAAGCCTGGTTTTGGTAAAATTACAGAATTGGCCAAGGTAAGATTTTTGTTGGTGTTTTCTAGTAAACTTTTGAGGTATAGTCTTGCTAAGTTTATTAACTTTTCAAAACTTTTCACACAATCAACTTCCTTGTTGTTGTCTAAGTTATTTATTGTTTTCTGATCTCATTGTTATTCTTGCCCTGACTTGTTTGGGTTTAATTCTTCTTTGTCTAGTTTCTTAAATTGGAGACTTAGATAACTGATTCATATCTGTTTTTCTTCCAGATATGGGCAATTAAAGCTATAAATTTCTCTTTAAGCACTGCTTTAGGTATATCCCACAAATTTTAATATGTTTTGTTTTATTACTATTCAGTTTGTGATTTTTTCTTTGAAGTGAGTTATTAGAATTTGTGTTTTAAAATGACCAAATACGGGATTTAAAAAATATTGTTTTTGAGTTCTAATTTAAATCTCTTGTAGTCTGTTTCATTGAATCTTGTTTTATGGCCCAATGTGGCCTATCTTGAAAAAAATTTACATTCTTTAATTATTGCCTAGATGCTTAAAAGATCTTTTTTCTTTTAATTTTTATACATTTACTATTTTATAGCTCAGTGTTTCCCATTCTGGGTTGATTTCTCTAGTATCCAACACACATTTTCAGTATGCAGTTTCAAGTCTTTTCATCTCGATTATGTTTTTCTTAAATTATAGCCAGTTTATTCTGTTTCATTGCTTTGATTGTATGTTTGGATCCCTGTAGTTCTGATGGTGAATCTTCTCTGGTGAGCTTTGGTATTACTTTTTCTTCAGGAGTTTTCATCTTTAAAATTTACGTATTTTCCCTTTCCATATGTTATTTTTCTGAAGGAGTTTCCAGTTCTTGTGTTTTTCTAGTTCAGTCTTTATTGAAAATTTTAAAATTTCTTTCAAGAGTTTTGCCCCTTCTCTTTTCATATTTTCCTTTTCTCCCATCACCTTGTTTTCATTTATATTCAGCTATTCGCCATGAAAAATATTAGATGTTTGCTTTCCTAGGGAGACTGTGATGGGCAACACAACACAGAACACACACGAGAGGCTTCAAGCCAATCCCGAGATGCGTGCTCTTGCTTTATCACTTCCTGTTACTGGCCGAATTGTGGTTCCCTCAAAGGTTATGTGTTAAATCTCTAACCTCAGAATGAGAGTGTATTTGGAATGAGAGCCTTTAAAGAGATGGTTAAGTTAAAAGAGGCTCTCATCCAGGCTGACTGGTGTTCCTGTAAGAAGAGAAACTTCGAGCACACAGTAGACTACCAGGGCCGTGTGCAGAGCATAGCCCATGAGAAGATAGCATCTGCAACCCCGGGAGAGGCCTCCAGGAAAACCAGCCCAGCTGATACCTTGATCTGTGACTTCTAGCCTTTAAGACTGTGGGAGAATAAATTTCTGTTTGTGAGCTACCCAGTCTGTGATATTTTTCTATAGCAGCCTTAGCAAACCAATATACTTAATATCTTTCCAGATGTGGAAATCTCTCAAATATGTACCTTTTGTTACTGAGAGTTTTTCTAGGGATCAAATGTGAAATATTGTTTAAAAATACATATATGTTAATTGATATGCACATATAGTAGTTGATATATAATTATACATATATAATTGTTGTTGTTGTTTAGTTGCTAAGTCATGTCCAACTCTTTGGGACCCCATGGACTGTAGCCTACCAGGGTCCTATGTCCATGGGATTTTCCAGTCAGCAATACTCAAGTGGGTTGCCATTTCATTCTCCAGGGGATCTTCCTGACCCAGAGACTGAATCTGCATCTCTTGCATTGGCAGGCAAGTTTTTTTACCACTACGTCACAAGGGGGCTTTAAGAGGAACTAGAGTTACTAGAGCAAGAACAAATGTTTTTAAAGGCGTGAATATGAGCACTTATTTTTGAAGTTACTTATGAAGGTATTTGTAGTCCAATGCTATTTTTCATATCTCTAACATTTTGAAAGCAGAGCATTTATATTTACTAATGGAAATTCTGAAGGTTCAGTAATTCTAATTCAAGAAATGGATTTGAATCTTGTCACTGTGTCTGACATATTACATTAGAAATTTGATTAGGAATTTCTTTTGCAGTTTTGTGCTTATAACTGAGGGTTAGAGTTTGAAATACGAATGAAGCATGTTTTACTCCAGTCCCTAAATTACCTCTAATCTGTGATTAAGACCATCAGAATGCTGCAAAATACAGCTGTACCTACCTTCTTGCTTACTGGAAAGAGTGAAATACATTTTGCTATGTAATCACATAAATTCTTCTTTATAAACTAACTACAAATGAACACAGACTTAAAGTACAGACTAAGAAACTCAAATCTATTGCTTTATTGCTTATTCAGTACCACAAATACATAAAAAGATGATAACAGGATAAACTGCAGTAGTAGAATATAAAACTGAATTAACTTACTAAAAACAGCCAACCATCAGTTCTTAATTAAGAAATACACATACTGAAATTTCAAATGGGAAGACCAGTCAACTGGCTACAGAGACACTTGGCAGTGTAGCATTGTGTGTTAATTGTTAGCCTTTGCCCTTACCGTTAACTGAAGGGTCAGAACTCAATCTTATCAATGTCTTGGAGTTATTCTTTCTCAGAAGAGTTCATACTCTCCTATAAAGCTAAGAAAGCTAAAGAGCAATTGATACAGAATCAAGAAATACCTGCTTAATCACTGTATAATAAAAGCAAATAATAGTTAAGAGAACATCACTTTCTTTGTCTGTGGTCAAGCTCCATGAAAAATCTGATTGTAATAGTCCTATTTGTTGCCACATCATAAAATAACACACACTTATAAAAATACTTATGCAGTCTCTTTCCTCTGAGTTATGCCCATTTGAGTTTGAGGATGGGGCTGTTTTCGCTGCTAGGAACAGAAAACCATAATGTTTAAGGAGTCTTAGAGCAAAGAAATTAAAGGTAAAAAAGAACTTCATATCTCAGTATAGGAAAGTACAATGTCAAGCAGAAGCTAGGCATTTTACACAGATATTTTGCAAAGATTTCTCATAAATATGAAAATTAAAGAAAATACATTTGCATTCTAAATACTATGGGCTAAACAGTTCAACTCCGTCTGTAAGTTAGCAAGCCAATCCAGTGTTGCTTTTTAGATATAGTGTATATATTTAGGGCTTCCCAGGTGGCGCTGGTGGTAAAGAACCTGCCTGCCAGTGCAGTAGATGTGAGAAACCTGAGCTTGATCCCTGGGCTGGGAAGATCCCCTGAAGGAGGGCACAGCAGCCCACTCCAGTATTCTTGCCTGGAGAACCCCACGGACAGAGGAGCCTGGTGGGCTGCCTGCAGTCCTCAGAGTCTGACATGACTGAAGTAACCTAGCACACACACACATGTATTCGTTCACAAATCAGATCTCTACTACATCTTTTTATTAATAGTATTATAAAATATTATTTCTTATTTGCATACTTACATACTTTTGTATGTAAATATGTGTATGTATGTGTAGAGATGAGAAACTCCCTTTTCCCATTGGTCCCCGGTGTTAGGTACAGCAAAGAGATTTCTTGGCAAATATAATAGTAATTTAGTGATGAGTCCAACTCATCCATTTTGTTTCCTATAGATTAAGGATGAAGCTCAAGTAAAATTTGCTGTCTCCTTAAACATCCAGACTACAGTTTGAAAAATGTATTTGTTTCTCCTCATTGGTTATAAATATATGGCAGCCGATATCATGCTTAAGCTTCAACTTCTGTTGCAGGCAGTAGCTATCTTAGATCATTTCCACTGGATAAGCAAAGTATAAAACATCAGTTTCTTTGTGATATATTTTCTGTTCTTTTGAAATTTCTTGTGCTGCCTAAGTTTCCCACTTCCTGCTGCAAGTGGATTTCAATGCCCAATGTCTGTTTGACCTTGCTGTGTTTGTATATTTTACCTCCCACCGCCCACAGGCTCTGAGATTGACTGTACATTTTTCCTTGTAATTCTGATATCCTTCCCTTGGGTTGTTGACTCTTCCTTTCCCTGTCCACCTTTCAGCCCCGACACAGCACTTCAGAATTTCTTCTCAATATGAACATGAAAAGTCAGGAAGTAGAATTGCACAGTGCACGATCAGCGTTGACAGTTTTGGAACTCAGATTGAGGTCAGAGTGAGGGTGAAACTGGACATCAGCTTCTTTCTTCAGTTACAGCAAATCAGAGCAGATGATGGATGTAGCAGCTGGAGAGAAGTAATCAGGTTTTCTACATCTATTGCCTCTGCTCAGCTTTCCCTGCCGTTTGGTACATTCTGTTTTAGCTGAGATATGCAAACTTGGAGTCAGATAATTCCTTTGCATCACCTGAAAGTGCCCAAGTTATTTGGGCATTTGATAATGCTTTTCATAATTCATCTTTAAATCAGTGTGCAGTATTTTCTGTAATGTATTTCAAATAATGAGCAGAAGCTTTTCTGTTGGCATCTAATTCTTTTTAAAAGTCATCTCTTTATATTTTATAGAGTAATTAAATTGAATACTCTTGGACCCAATAGGTTTTACTTAAAAAATAGTATCAGAGTTTGTGTCAGAAAAGTAGCAGCTCATCTAATACATAAAAACTACCAAATATTTATTTTTTAATATAAATTTATTTATTTTAATTGGAGGCTAATTACTTTACAATATTGTGTTGGTTTTGACAAACATCAACATGAATCCACCACGGGTGTACACGTGTTCCCCATCCTGAACCCCCCTCCCACCTCCTTCCCCATACATCCCTCTGGGTCATCCCTTCTTTCATGTGTTAAATATCAGAAATCCATTTTCTGAGACTGTTTTAAATTGAATGGAGTAGGTACTGCTTATAATTTGGTATTGGGTTGGTAATAATCCTTTTTAAAATTTCAGTGAGGTGCAAATCACCTAATATTAAACATGAACCCCTTATGTTTTATAAAGAGTTTAAACAAATAGAATGTAACAATCACAGTTGGGTTACTTTTAAAATAGTTATTGATCATGTCGAAGGACCCACTTGTTCCTTGATTACTTGTAAGTTGGGTATCTCCATTGCAGCTACCACTCAGTCATTTGTGTACCTGTTGAAGTCTTCTTTTGAGTGGACTCCTTCAGAAATGTAGATTTCTAAAATAGGTTTAAAATATAAATTGAACTCAAGTTTCTCTCTTAAGCACAGTCCAGTACGAGTTGCCAAATAACAGTAAGATGCTGTGATGTGAGCCTAGTGACAATCAGATGGTCCTCTTCATTTAGGTTCTGAACTCTCACTTGACTTTCCATTATCATTTCCACTTCTTCCCAAGTATTCGACTTTTTTGGATGTCAGGTTGTTGGACTTAGTTTTCCATTCTCTGTCGTCTCCACGTGTTCTCAGTCATGTCCGAATCTTTGCAACCCTGTTGGCTGTAGCCCGCCAGGCTTCTCCGTCCATGGGATTTCCCAGGCAAGAATACTGGAGTCGGTTGCTATTTCCTTCTCCAAGGGATCTTCCCAACCTGGGAATCAAACCCACATCTCCTGCATTGTGGGCAGAAGATTCTTTACCACTTGAGCTATCCAGGCCCTTTCATTCTCTAGCCCTTATTTTCTCACAATTCCAGGGGCTAGAACTCTGAGGTCAGGGTGTCAGCAGGGTGATTTCTTCTGAGGCTTCTCTTGGCTTGTGGAAGAGTCTCTCTTTTTGTCTTCTTGTGGTCTGTCCTCTGTGTGTGTCTAGATCCTAACCTTCTTTTTTATAAGGAAACTAGTCATGTTGGATTAGGGCCTGCCTTTTAACTTGGTTACTAGACCTTATCTCTAAATACAGTCACATTCTGAGATACTGGGAGTCAGGACTTTGACATATGAATTTGGGTTGGTGAAAGGGAAAGTCAGGTCGCTCAGTCATGTCTGACTCTTTGTGACCCCATGGACTGTAGCCCACCAGGCTTCTTCGTCAGTGGGATTTTTCAGGCAAGAATACTGGAGTGGGTTGCCGTTTGGGTTGGTAGGATGACATAATTCAGTCCATAATGATGGTACTTTATAATATTTTAATTTGCCAAAACCCCAAAATGTGTAAAGTGTATGTTCCTTTGAACTTTGAAACAGCGCGGTGAGGACCCAGAGTGACAGTAAGGCCTAGTTACCTGCTAGAGGCCTCATGTCTGGTACAAGGCAGACCAAGATACTGGGCCTTCTAACTTGAACTTCACTGCCTCTCTCTCTCTGCAGTACTGCAGACTGAAGTAGAACTTGATCATCATCCAGATTTTTGTATGCTTGGCTGTATTAGCCATGCATATTTTGAATCTTGATCTGTAAAGTTTAGTCAGATTGCTACTGTGCATCCCTAGTCACAGGCTTCCCCAGTGTCTCAGCAGTGCAGAATCCGCCTGTAATTCAGGAGCCACAGGAGACATGGGTTCGATCCCTGAGTTGGGAAGGTACCTTGAAGGGAAAGGCTACACATTCCAGTATTCTTGCCTAGAGAATTCCTGGGACAGAGGAGCCTGGCGAGCTACAGTCCATGGGGTCGCAAAGAATCAGACACAACTGAAGTGACTGAGCTCACACACGTGCATTCCTTAATCACAGCTTGCTGATCTTCCTTCTTCATTCTCTGAGCAGTAGGTCAGAGTCTTCTGTGATTGTAAGAAGGCTAAAACTTAGTGGATGTATATGCTGTTTTTGCCAAGTGGGAAACTGAAACATATCAAGGAATTTCTGAAGGTTGTGTCATGAAAGAATGCACCCCTAGAGATTTGTTTTTAGTGAAGGATAAATGTTATTCGCAGTCTTCCCTGGTGGTTCAGATGGTAAAGAATCCACCTGCAATGTGGGAGACATCGGTTTGATCCCTGGGTTGGGAAGATCCCCTGGAGAAGGGAATGGCTGCTCACTCTAGTATCTGCAGTATTGAGGATGCTGCGGTTCCATTCGGTCACTGCCAATGGAACATATGTGGTGGGGAGGATAACTGCTGCGGTGGGAGGCTAAAAGCAGAACTGCTGCTCTTGTTTCTGCTTTTCCCAAAGTCACTACAATGTCCAGTGTCAGCACCCGAGTCACCAGTCCCCTTTGGCATCCTGGTTCATGGATTGCCAGCTCTCTCCTACCAAGTCAGTGGGTTACCATTTTAGTAGTTGATCATTACAATTTGTGAGAGTTGATTCAAGCCTGCCGTGAATCTGATGACTCTTTTTCTCTTAACTTTACTGTTAGCAGTGCCAAAATGTCTCTTACAAACCCTGGAAATCATTCTTTTGTCTCATGATTCTTTCTTCTCACATCTTATGAATATCTTCAGTATGTGACTGTTTCAAAACTTTCTATATTTACAGAGATACAACTGATTACTTGTATCAATTGAATATTCTACTTAAAATACTGAAGTATGAATATATTTAAAATTTGTAAAAGTTATTAAAATTCAAAGAAGGAAGTTTGACAGATGATTTTGATAGATGTATTAATGTCTGCCCTTTTTAAAACAAGAAAATAATTAAAAATATTTTATTTTGAAAGTTGGCCAGGGATACTTTGCCCTGACCCTTTTAAAGGGAAGTATGTGACCTATGACCTGGATGGAGATGTTGAACAATATCATGTAGAATTCCTGGGCGATCCACATTCGAGATCATGGATAGATGCGGCATTTGTTGGACATTATAGTATCACATTAAAGGTAGGTACAGTCATGTCAAAACTGTATTCTTCTGCTTGTTTTTAATGATGACTATTTTCTCTCATATCCTAAAAGGTATATAGTTCTTTACTTTTATGTTTATATGAACGAAATAGTATGTACTATTTGTTTAAACTCAAATATTGGTATTTTTAAAACAGCCTTTTCAAAGAAAGTATGAATATAAAAATAGCCATGAGGTAGTTTTAAATTTTATTTCTCTAATGGCTATATAGTATAAATCAACAGAGCGCTCTCCATAATTGCCTTTTGAAACAGTTTTAAGATTATCATTTGATAATTTTTCAGTTCTCCTGAGAAAACTCTTAAGTTATAGCCCTAGCTCACAGGAAGGATTAATTATGGAATGCAACCAGATTTTTTCAAATTTCAAACAGAATATTTCATTATACTAACTCCTTCAGTATTTTTTTATTCTTTTAAAACTGTTTAAATCACAGTCTATAATTAATGAATAGACTGAACTCTCAAGTTGATGAGAGTAAGTGAATTGAACCTATTTTCATGGGTTTGGTTTAGTTGTTATAAATTAATTTAATTATCCATATCTGTATTCTAATACTGAAACTTTTCATCTGTAAACTATGCTTTCATTAGAAATCTGATTAAAAAGTAGATATCAAAAGTGTGAATGCCTTTGACTCAATTTGGATGTTCCTATTATAGAGTGAGAAGTATATATATATTCAGATATGCATAAAAATGTATGTACATTTAAGACATGCCATTTAGTCCACAGTATAAGTAAACCTGTGGAAATTTGAGGTACTTGCTGATGGACTTTACTGAATCTCTGACCATACTGTATCTTTGTTCCATTCAGCTTGAAAGCAGTGGGTAGGGAAGGCTGATTCAGTAGAAATGTTTGTGTGGAATAACACCACGTGCATTCCTTTTTGGTGGCTGTGAGCCAGTCGTGTTGGTATGAGGCACCTCTCGGCTCACTTGTTGCCTGGGCACTTCTGCTGACACCCTCAGGAGACAGAGGGGAATGTTCTCCCTCTCTGCCCCTCCCCTTTTCTAAAAGATACAGAAGCCTTCCAGCTTCTCATGGAGCAGACCTTAGAGTCCCAAATGTTTGACAAGTGTGATAAAGAGCAGAACATTCTTCAAAAATTATATTTAAACATATGTAAAAAATCAAAGTGTAGACAGAAAACAACAAAATTCTGTAAAGCAGCTAACCTTCATTAAAAAATGAATAAATTTTTAAAAATCAATGTGTATTTTTAGTTGTCTAAACTAGTGTTACTCTCAGGATTTGAGTTCTGTCAGGATAAATTAAAGTAGTCTGATTCCAGTGAGCATACCGTTGGCCCCTGGGACAAGGGAAAAATCTGCTACAAAACAAAACTAAACTCAAGAATAAGAACCCATAATAAGGTCTGAAAACATTAAAGCAAACTTAGAAAATTTTGCAAATACCAGGAATTCAGGGTGCTTAAATTAAACAGGTTCCTAGAGCAAGAATGAGGACAGAAAAAACGCAGCATTTGTTCCATGTCTCTGGTGCCTGGGTGAGTAACTGCCTGGGCACCCATGGACTCTGGGGAGGCGCCTGCCTCTGCTGTGACTCACAGTACCTACCTATAGTCTCTTATCTCTTACTCGCTTCTTGTTTGTGTCTTCTTCTTCCTGTCCTTTCTTGGAGCTGATAAAAGGAGAATGCTTTCTTCTGTGAGTCTCTTCTCTCAAGACTGAAAGTTTCGTTTCCCTTTACCTCAGTTGGCACACGCCCGGCTGTCCTGCTGGGCTCAGATCCCCTACTGCTGGCTACCTAAGGATCTCCACTTGCCAGGAAGGAGACTCACAGATGACTGACACTTCATTATTCCAGTGAAAAATCAGGGAGCAGAAGAGAAAGAGGTCAGCTCAGGAAATGGTGACAACCATGAAAGGAAAATGGTCAAAAGTCATCCGTATAAGAAATCATTTCAAAATGAATAATGTTAAACTACGTAATACCCAGGGGTGACTGAGATATCCCTGTCCCTTGGAGATGGAGATAGTACTGACTCCAACCTGCACTTCAGTTGCCTAGACTTTCCAGGAATTTAATGCATTATGTCCTCTCTTCACTGGGGCTCCTTCCTCCCCAGATGGTATCTCTGCACTGCACTACATTGATCCAGATACTAAATTCACACTTGTGCCCCCATAAAAATACCACTTACATGAAAATAACATGTATTCAACAATATAGGCCTTCTTCAGGATTTTTGTAGAAGAGATGGAGAACGGTAGCACATTACACGTAACCATCTCAGCTCCTTTTCTAAAAGCAGACAAACAGTGATAAGCATGAGTAGCTCTCGTTGCCCAAACCGACTACAGCTTGCTTCATATATTATTTCAACATTAGTTTCTCCTTATTTGTATCAGCTTAGTTTAACAAGTGATTAAATACTATTTCAGAGTTTTCACTGACTGCAGATTGTATCTATTTTGTGTTTTATGGTGGGAGAGAAATAAACTCTTCTATAAAGATACTATATGCATTTATGAGAAAATAAAATATTTTTTCATTTTAGATTCTGAAAATGTTAACTATTCTCCTTTACTTCATGTTTGTCTAGGCTTTTGCATTTTTTTTTTTTGGTAGTCACTAGAAAGTTGCTATGTTTATGGGACCACTGACATTAATTCCATTGTTGAAAGCGCAGCAGAGCTCTGTCACTGTGAACGAATATGTGTATGAATGTGTGGCTGGTGAACTTTCCCCACTAAATAAAACTGCTCGTCGATGCACTGCGATATATCTTAGAAGAAAGTTGGGGCCACATTTAGATTCTGTGTTTGTAACTTATGTTAGTTTACTCATATAGTTTATTTTTTCATTTACTAGAAAATCAGTAATCTAAAGATAGGTGAAATCCTCTCCCCCCTTTTAAAAAAAAACAGTGATTCCCTTATGGTATATATTCGGAATACATGTCACTCTGGTAATTACTCAGAGAATATAGACATGACATGTGCTAGATGACTGTCAGAGGTAATGCGTGGAGTACAGTTCATTCCTCAATCAGCACAAACGGTTTTTCTTTTATATTTAGTAGGTCCATGTCTGCAGAACCCATTATTTGCAAACTTATTCTTTTGCTCGACAGACTGCATGCCTTAGTTTAGCATTTCTTAAGCGTGGCTTTGCATTAGAAGGCTTTATAGAGTGATGACAGCAGCCAAACACAGCGGTGCTAGCACTGTATCCTACTGGGTCACTTAACTCAGAAGCTCCTGGGTTAAGGCCAGGGCCCTCAGATGGATCTGATGTGCGTCTCAGAGGGAGACAGAGAGAGAAGCACTGACCAAGTTTTCTCAACGTGAGACAGCAGAGTTTTGTTGGTTTATTTCTGTGTGCACGCTCAGTCATTCAGTCGTGTCTGACTCTGTGACCCCATGGACTATGGCCCTTCAGGCTCCTCTGTCCGTGGGATTTTCCAAGCAAGAATATTAGAGTGGGCTGCCATTTCTTCCTCCAGGAGATCTTCTTGACTTAGGGATCGAACCTGCATCTCCTACTTCTCCGGCATTGGCTGGTTTCTTTACCCCTGAGCCACCTGAGAAGTCCTTGCTAGTGCAGTGATGTAACTGTGGTCAGGGCTCACAGGGCGCCTTTCTCCTACTTCCTTTGTTGGTCTTTCACTGTGGTTTTCCTGGAGGTGATGCTGACTGCATCACCTGTCTAACCCAGAAATGAGAGTTTTTCTGAACAAAGCTTTAAAGTCATACTGGTTACTCAACACTATACATAATTTATAGACATTACTGATAAAACTGATGTATAATTTAAGTGTAATATTTATAGCATGTTTTAGTTGATCATCTATCTTATAGGTTATTACTGGACATAAATAATGTACTCTTACCAATGCCTGCCTGGATTACACTTTTCTGGTTATTTATACTGCCAAGAAAATGTAAGTGTTGCACTGCTGGTGCTGGGAGGCTCTTGTGGTAAAATTTAGCTTTTTTCGTCCATGATGTGAGTGGGTTTTTTGGCCATGTATTTCAACAGTCTGCTGTCTTCTCTGTGGAGGGTATACCTGTAGATGTGCAAGCACTTCTTTGGGTACTAGATGTCATTTGGGTATTTGCCCATTGTAATGTGGGGCTGCCTGTGTTTTGCAGACAGATGAAGAGGGAGCAATGCAGTATTGTTAAACGTGTGCTCTGCAACTCCTAGAATTTTGCTTCCTGATTGGGGTAGTCATTAATACTGTTCACCAAAATGTTCCAGGTTTCTGCCTCCCTGTTATAAAGTAGAGATGCAGTCTGATACTCTTGTGCAGGGTGAGGCCAAAGAGTTATGAGTGAGTGAGGAATATCTGAGCACATGGCTGTGTCCAGTGCAACATCCTATGGACTTCTGTCTTGTGGCTCCATGACTGATAACGTTTGAAAGTTTGGTTTGCTGCTCTCTCAGCCTGGATCCCTGGACTACTCTCAGCAAAGGCCTCCACTGCCAGCAAATAACAGATGTGCAGTGTGAAGAAGAAATAAACTGGCCTTATGTTAAGTCCCTAGGATTATTCCGGCAGATACACTGATGATAGCAGAGAGGGTGTTACAGTTCTTTGTAACCTGTATCTTTAGAAGAAGCATTCCTGAAGCTTCAGTACTCCTCAGAATAGGGCCAGATGACTGAGGTCACATTACTCTTAATTTCTCCCAGTCTGTAAATAGAAATAACACAACCTATAGTAATTTAGGGGGTTCACCAATGACTCAGTGGTAAAGAATCCACCTGCAGTGAAGGAGCTTCAGGAAACGCGAGTTTGATCCCTGGGTTGGGAAGATCCCCAGGTGGAGAGCTTGGCCACCCACTCCATTGTTCTTGCCTGGAGAATCCCATGGACAGAAGAGGCTAGTGGGCTACAGTTCATAGGGTTGCAAAGAGTCAGTCACAGCCGTAACAACTTAGCACATATAGTAATTTATCAAATACTTTGGTTTCTTTTCTGTATTATGATAAACATATGGATAGAAATTACCAACAGTCATGATGCACTGACTGTAAATTTGGTCCAGTAAATATCCTCCAGTGGAGGGCTCTGATGGTCAACATGTACTGCAATGACTCTAAAAATTAAACAGGCCCCTAGATAGCAGTCATGGATTTGAACCCATACCATAGGTCAGGGATTGGGTGGATCCTTTTATAATAATATAATGGAACAATATATAATGTGTATATATAAGACATTTATATATACATATTATAATAAAGTACTACATTTGTTATAATAAATGTAGTATTTAAAGGCTCACGGGAACCCCGTGAAGCAGGCATCATCACTGTTGGTATATGGCAGGAACTGAGTCAGGCTGTGTGTCTAACCCAAGGCCAGACAGCTGCTAGGTGATAGAGCAGTGACTAGTGCCAGTGTGTCTAACCCCAAAGTCCATTCTTCTGGTTTATGCCTTACCAGCAGCTTGCATACGCCTAAGCATCAGCCTAATTTATTGTTGAATGTTTTCCACATTGCACCTAATAAACGAGGAACATTTTCACCTTTTAACCCTAATGTGCATGTTGAATGATGGCAGTTTCTGGTCGACTTATCTTTTTATTTGCTGCTGGATGTTCCCCTTTGCAGGACTAGTGGCCAAGCGGAACTCTGTTTTCAGATTACCGTTGTGATAGTCATTTGACATGTCTAGATTAGCATCTATTTGAGCAAGTGTTGTGCTTCTAAGATGTTATTAGGATTCAAACTCTAAGAATGTAGTCTTTAAAAAGGATTAGCAAATTAGTTTATAACTAGATCATCAGGCAGCATTTTGCTCTTAGAGCAATGAAGTAAAACAGGATACGAACTTATTTAGCTTGCTCTCTGTGGAAAGCCACATTTGCCAGAAAAAGAGGTGTGCATATGTGCGTGTGTTTCTGCACCATGTTCCTGTTGGCAGATGAGCTGTGCAGCCACCAAACTCTCCGCACATTTTTATCATTCTGATTCCATATTTAGTATAAAATATGTTGTAATTTTAGTATTATTGGATTAAGATTTTTGTTTGTTTGCTTGTTTTCTAAGCATCCTTTAGTTTTTGACCTGAAGAAAGTTTAAGGGAATTAGAACATGTTTTTATAACTGTGAATTATTTGTAAATAATCTGCCAAGAAAACTCATAGAAATGTATTAGGAGAATGAAGTTGTCATAGTGATTAAAAGGCAAGCTCTTGAGCCAAGTCCTTTGGGTTTGAAGGTTGGCTGTCTGCTTACTAGATATCTGTCCTGAAGCAAGTCATTTACCTTTTACGAGTCCCACACACCTCACCTTAAAATGGAAGTTATAATAGTAGATGCTTCATAGAGTTGTTATAGGGTTAGCTGAGGTTACATGTGTAAAGCACTTAGCATGGTGCTTGTCATATAGTAGGCTTTTAATAAACATTAGTTCATACTGTCATTGGAAGTACAGGTGAAATACAAGTTACATTATTTATTTCCTCTTCCTGGAAACCCACATCTACAGGAGAAAAATTTACCAAGAACAGTAAGGTGGAGAAAAATATCTTTTCTTCTGACTAAGATTTTATGTAAAAAATAACATGATTTTAGTGTTTTTTATCAGCTAATATGGTCCTCCCCAAAATTGAGGGAGATAGGAAGAGGCCTGGCGTGCTGCAATTCAGGGGGTCGCAAAGAATCAGACACGACTGAGCAACTGAACTGAACTGAACTGAGGGCGAAGTGATCATGTTATTCTTTGATTTTTCAGCACGACTGGAAGTGGTCGTTGCTGTGGTGCTTTTCTACTTTAGTGTGAATAAAAGCGGTGAGACTTCTTGAGAGCTGGAGATAGGTTAGAGCCTTCTTAATCTGACTTCTTGGTGAATGAATTGTCCCCAGTATCAGCAATGCCTCAAGAATACTTTAGTTTTATTTGATGGAATTTGGAAGGAGACTAGAAAATATTATCTCTTATGTTCTTTGCAACTGAATAAAACCCGTTTTTTTTTTTTCCTATATCTCTGTTCTGTCTCTTTGATTCAGTCATATTTGTATATGCTGACTTTGCTGCTCCAAATAAACTCTTGAATTCATTTCTGTCATCTCTCAACTTCATCTCTTATGAATTTAGAGAGCTGTGAACTTGTACTGAAGTTAAAAGTCCAAATCCACATAATATGACCAACTTTACTCAGTTGATAAAGGAAGGAACAGGTGGGCTACCTTTCCCATCATCAAATGCAGGAAAAATGTATTAAGCGACAGCCAGATTTCTCACGTTCCTTAGCAGACAGCAAGAATCTTTCCTAAGGAATTCTCAGCTTTCGAGAAGTGCTTATTTTCTGTTAAAGAAACCAGAGTCAGATTATTGTTTTTAAACCAAAATATAAGGCTCACTGAATTGTCTTCAAGGTAGTTTAATCCCTTATGAGTAATTTAATCCCTTATGAAATAAAGCTGCCGTATAATGAGATGTCTCTGTTGAGGTTGTTAAGTTAGTAAACAGTTGCACAGTAACTTTTTGATGCATTCTTCCATCAAGGAATGGTGATGTCCAAAACTCAAAACCATGTAACTGAAAGTCTACAGTTTATATATTAACTTCTCTTTTCTTTAATTTTTCCACTTTAAAAAAAAGTATCTTCTGACCAATTACTGGGAACAGTTTGTATCTCAGGCAAAACCCCCTAAACAGTACAGATTAAACTAACTTTGAAAATAAATTCCAGAATTACCACTTGCTTCCCATTTTGTTCCGCACACAGTATATGAGCTGATTGTGTCACATATTTAACCATCCTCTTCTCCTGGCTGTCCCACCTGCTTGTGTGATTCTATTTTTAAATAGAATCTGAGCATCTGTCTGTAATAAATACAACATTTGTTTTCCCACAAACACATATTCCCTAAAAAACAAGCAAATGTGGAGTAGAAAACAGCAGCCAAGAATGTTAACTCTTTTAGGCCTAGGTCTTGAGATCCTTTAAGCCAAGCCTGACTGTTTTAGGTATCAGAGCAAATGAACACATGACTGATTTAAACCCTTTCTCCTTCTTGTATTTAACATCCCAGCCTCAGCAGGCAGCCTGGCCAGAACCCTGGGAGATAGTGGCCCTGGAGATTTCACAGACCTTAAAAGTGATCAGTTGACCCAACACTCACTTCCTGTGGTTTGTTTATCGATATATTGCTACTACTTCACTATCATTTTTATTGTTGTAATACTGGAGTGGGTTACTGTTTCCTTCTTCAGGGGATCCTTCTGATCAAGGGATCAAAGCCGCGACTCCTGCTTGGCAGGAGGACCCTACCACTGAGCCACCTGGGGTGCCCCATTATCAGTTTAGCAGTGAAATGTGTATATGCCCACCTGCTATGGACTTAGGGATACATTCAGTTTTGTGGATTAAAAATTCTACAGCTTGAGATAAAAGTATGTGAGATGCTTTAACTTGTACATGATAAATAAAATTAAGGTTTTTATTTTTTAATTGTGATGAAATACATGTAATGTAAAATTTACCGTTTTAACTGTGTATCTAGTGGTGATTTAAGTTTGTAACTACTGATTAATAATCCTAGAAAAAAATTTTCCTAAGCAATGTAAATATGACCCGATACAGAAAATGCCAGATGGTAGTTTCCTATCATTTTCAACACAATTTATTTCTTATGATAATGACCTTCAAGCTCTTCATAACATCATCTTTGAGGTTTGTGCAGTGATATCACCTTCTAGTGAAATATCATTTTATAGTCATTGAGCCCATGAATTCTGGAGCCAGATTGCCTGTGTGTGAATGCCAGCTCTTTCACTCACTGGCTCTATGAACTTGGGCAGTGTCTAAACTCAGTGCCTCAGTTCCCTTATGTGTAAAATGAGAAAAGTACCTACCTTGCAAGCAATTGGGAAGTTTAGGAAAAAAAAAAACAAAACAACAACTTTGTGAAGTGCTTCAGACTACACCTGACACTTGGTACTACATGAGCAGCACTGGCTAAATCAGTGGATAGAAACACCAATGGGCTCATTAACAGTAGAACTGCTCTGGACCTAAAGTACACAGTCAACCCCTCCCTGTTGTCGATAACAGTTTCTGTCTTGTTTTCTTGGACTGCAGAGGCTGTATGATAAATGTTTACATTCTGATCACTTATGACATTGATAACCAACATTTGAAAAATGCTTTACAATTTATAAAGTACCTTTTACGTATGCTGTCTCATGGGATTTTCGTTTATTGTTAAGAAAGTTGGGTCTCAGGTTAGGTGACTTGCCTGAAGTCACAGAGCAGCAGAACTAGGACTCAAGCCCAGGTCTTCCGACTGCAAGTTCCAGATTTTTACATTATATGACAGCCTGCTTGGTTTACTTTGGACCATCTGTTTCTAATCTTTATAAGCATACCAAATTCGTAATAAGCTATCACCTATAAACTGGAAAATCACAAAGCCCTCCTTATTGGTCTCCTGTTGTTAATTCAGCCGACTTGATTAATTAACTTAATCTTTAGCCAGGGCTTTTCAAAGTTGGACAAAGATGTGACAGCTCTCTTCACCTTTAGTGCACTGATTCTTTTGGTCCTCTGCATGGCTGTCACTAAAACTTAGGGTTTATTTCATTCCCTTGTAATCTTAGAAGTAATTTGTTATTATTAATACAAACTTTGGTATCCTGATACCAGGGTATTTTTTTGTTGTTGTGTGTTTGTTTTACTCTAGTTTTGTTTGCCAAACTTGCTCATCATCACATTCTCCTATAGAGTTCTTTAAAAGTATATATTCCTGAGGGATTTCCTTGGTGGTCCAGTGATTAAGAATCAGCCTTCCAATGCTGAGGTCACAGGTTTATTAGTTCCCTCGGTCAGGGAACTAAGACCCCAAAGGCTGTGGAGCTGCTAAGCGTCCATGCTGCAGCTACTGAGCCATGCTGTCTAGATCCTTAGGCGCCTGAACAGGAGAAGCTTGCAAGCTGCAGCGAAGACCCAGTGTAGTCTATATATGTACTCCTGAACCTGCATCCTGGGGAGTGTCTATAGCAGGTTATCCCCCCATACGTTATGCTCTGCTTTACTATAATTAGCTAAAGAAGAGAGATATAAAAGCATGTGTTGTTTTTATCGTGTTTACCTTGTGGAATTTAAGTCTTCTCAGGTGGCATAGTGGTGAAGAGTCTGTCTGCCAATGCAGGAGATGCAAGAGGTGCAGGTTCAATCCCTGGGTCAGAATATCCCCTGGGATAGGAAATGGCAACCCACTCCAGTATTCTTTCCTGGAAAATCCCGTGGAGAGAGGAACCTGGTGTGCTTTATTCATGTGTTTATGAGTCCATGTGCCAAAGAAGCAAGGCAGATCTTTAGCAAAACTGTGATATTGGATCCCCCTGTCCCTTTAAATAGTTTCTCTCTTGGTGGTGACTGATTTTTTCATTGCTGTGGTAGCTGGAGGCCTCTTTCTTTCTCTCTTCTCTCCAAATCTGGTCTACACATTAAATGACAGAAGTATTCACTGTATGAAAAGGGATGTCAGCCCAGGTAACAGACCAGCCTGACATGTTAGTCTGTGTGTGGATGTATGCGCATGCGCTCAGTCAGTCAGCTGTGTCCGACTGTAGCCCGCCAGGCTCCTCTGCCCACAGGATGTCCCAGGCAGGAATGCTGGGGTGGGTTGCCATTTCCTACTGCAGGGCAGCTTCCTGACCTAGGGATTGAACTCACGTCTCTTGTGTCTTCTGCATTGGCTGGTGAATTCTTTACCACTGCGCCACCGGGGAAGCCCCAGAATGTTAGACTAGGGTTCCTTTTAAAACAACACACAGTGGTTGTTTATCCATCTTGTTAGGAAAAAACCTTAGATATTCAAAATACTTAGAAAACACATGTTAAAGTCTAGATGAATGAAGAGCTTAGCTGGTAGCCCGTGGTTTTCCTAATTTGTCCATTGGGGCTATTTTACCTAAAGCTGCTTGACTTCCTTCCCCTCCCCCTCCCCAAAGTTCAGGGCCTGCTCAGGCATGTGTCAAACCAAGTAATGGAATCACCTTAAAGGTTTGACTGTCACATTTTCTTATTCTTTCCTTTCTGCCTAATTTCTCCCCTAATACTCATTGCCTTCTTGGTATTATCTTTGAAGTTGATGTAAGGGATCAGACTAAACAGAGCTGGAACTTTTTTGGGGGAAGGGAGGTCAACTGGCTCATACTTTTAGGTTTTTTTGGATGTGGGAGACCTAAGTTATTTTGATCTTAAAATCTGGCTGAGTTAGAGTAAGCAAATTCCTATTTATGATTTCGAAACCATTATTGCTTCCAGGGCTCAATAATTTGAATGAGCTGTCTAAACCATCCAGAACCTGTATTAAAGATGTCAGGTAAGAGAGGAGGCAGGTGTTACAAAGCCCAGGCATGTGAGGTGGACAAAGGTTCCTGTGACTATCTTCTAGTTGGCATCAGAGGAATGAGAATGTTCTTACTGTTAAGATTGCTGGTTGCTGTTGCAGAAATCCAATTTAAGGAAGACAAGATGTCCTTATGATTAACTTCCTACTGAACTCCTTTAAGTGAAAACAGTAGCTTTGGCCTGATAGGAAATAGATGTTGCACCACGGGTTGAGTCAGTGAGGTACACTGGAGTTTGAGTGTATAAACAGCAACAGTCAACAGAAGTCCTTAGGCAGAGGACTTTACTAGGTGGCGGTGTTGGTCCCCAAACATTTAGGAGAGATGCATGTCAAAGGAAAATTATTTTGTACTTCTTTAGGTTATAAAGTCTATGACTTATCCCCTCATGCTTCTAAAGACATATTATAACTTAAAGTAATAAAATAGTAAGGTAGTGGTCAGTATTTAAAGCTGCTTCAATGAATTTATAAAATCCAATACAACAGTCTCAGTACTTAGGATTCCAGTTTTCCAGATTTTTAATATATTCTCAACACTGTGTCTGAAAGATAAATTTTATAGATTATAAATACTTATATTTACAGCTAACTTTTATTAATATCATCAAAATTTGAATCGACAGTATTGGATAGTAGCTACTATGTGGTATCTATAGGATTTTAGTGAGGCTCTGCTATCCTCTCAAATAGGTCATATTAAGAAGATTTGCTTGAACTTAATTTTAAAATTAGGCACTATGTTTTTGCATAACACTTAAAGTACTTGAAATTAGACACACTGTTTTTTCAAGAAAAAATGATATTAATATCATAGGATAAATCAGTGGTTCATAAAATACTGTACAGATCTGAATTCTTACAAGAAAATGAAGTTTAACATCATCTTAGAAGTAATATCAGGGACTTTCCTAGTAGTACAGTGGTGAAAACTTCGAGCTTTCGATGCAGGAACTGCAGGTTCAATGCTTGGTCAGAGAGCTAAGATCCCACATGCTGGGCAGTGCAACCAATAAATAAATAAATAAACTTTTAAAAAGAAGTAATATCACCATATTATAATGCCAGATAGTCGTCATGTTCATACATTTTTCTTTTACTGTCCTAGGGATAATCACATAATTCAGGATTAAAATGTATCAACCTTTTATTTTCATCCCCAATTTTCTGTGTGGGCTCTGCTCATACCACCATAAACAAAAAATATCTATTTATGATACTCAAAATATTTACTGAGCTCCTATTACTTGCACTGATTCTAGGCTCAGAATTCATCGAAAACAGACAAAATTTAAATGCTGTCATGTGACTTAAATTAGTGGAGTGAGACATGCAGTTAACATATTTTTTAAAGAAAGATACATTGTGTTAGCTGTTGATGAGTGCCATGGGGAGAAATTAAGGGAGGGGAGTAGACAGGCAGAATGAAGGAGCAGGGTGCCCAGCCAGGGGGGAGAGTAAAGACCACCTGGAGAATCCTGCACTAGGAGATCCTTCGCCACAGCCAACCAGATAGCAGGTTGGTGATAATTCTTGTTTCGGTTATATTTTTCCCTTTAATTTATTCCAGAAAGTGGTCATATTTCTTTTATTTTCATCTCTCAGGGATGTTTTCTGTTGGGATCAAAAGCAGAGCTGACCTGTCTTCTTGACCTGAGCTCCCTAAATCGGCATGGGGCAGGCAAGAGCATGCAGGCAGAGAAAATTCTTTCAGACCTGGAAGATGACAAGGGTCCGCCATTGCCCTGGGGAATGGAGTACCTCACAAAAGAAGAGCGCAAGGTGCGCTGGGAGGCTGATTGTTTCCAGCCTCAGAAAGGACCCTTTGGTCTGGGCCTGAAGAAGTTGTGATTACCTGACTTCGAGGGATTTGAATAGAGATGTTATTCATGGAAGCCTTATGGGTTGAGGAGTAATAATCTCTCCTCACTCTTCAGGCACCGTCTTTCCCTCCCAATTTATAGGAACCTAGGGAAAGAAAGCGGTGGCCCCAAAATGAGCAAGATCAAATTTCTTATCCTTGTTGGACAAGGACTGGCACATTCAATTTTATTTAGCAAAAATAAGGTCATGTGACATTGCGCACACATTCAAGTTTGAGAAGTGAGATTTATCCTGCTACAACCCCAAGTGATTATTGAGTTGTCCAGAAAATTCATAGAGTTTTTCCCATAAGAGAGAGTATGGAAAGAGAATATGGAAAAACCCAAATGAACTTTTTGGCCAACCTAATATCTTGATTAATTTTTATGGGGAGAAGCAATCTTAAATACAAAACAACAGAAGATATGAATTTCTGCCTGACTGCAGATTTCTCTTCACTGGCCTTATTGGGTGGACAGACACATAGATATTCTTTGCTTTGGATGTGCTACTTCGTGTTAGTATATAGTGATAGCACGCATCTTTCCCAGAGAGCCAGAAGTTACTTGGAACAAGACCATATGGGCCAGTAGTTAGTTTCAGATGTAACAGCAGAGGGTGATTTTATTATACATGTATCTGTTCTTTTTCAAATTCTTTTCCCATTTAGGTTATTACAGAGTATTGAGCAGAGTTCCCTGTGCTATACAGTAGGTCTTTGTTGATTGTTTTAAATACAGCATTGTGTTCATGTCAATCTCAAACTCCCAACCTGTCCCTCCCCTTTCTCTACCCAGTAACCATAAATTCATTCTCAAAGTCTTTGAGTCAGTTCCTGTTTTGTGAATAAGTTCACACCACTCTTTCTGATTCTTCATATAGGTGGTATCATGTGTGTGTCTGTATTGGACTTACTTCACTTAGTATGATCCTCTCCGGGTCCATCCGTGCTGTTGTGCATGGCATAGCTTTTAATAGCTGAGTAGTGTTCCATTATATGTATGTACTACATCTTCTTTATCATTAAAAAGAACTTAAAAAACCCCCTACAGTTGACCCATGAAAAACTTGAGAGTCAGGGACATCAACCCTCTGCAGTTGAAAATCTACCTGTAATTTCCCAGTGATCATTGACTGAAGTGACTTAGCACACACGCATGCACCATGAGCATCAGAGTTCACCAGTTCTGCACCCACAGACTCAACCAACCTTGGGTCGTGTAGTATAGCAGGACCTATTGAATGAAAACTCTACATAAAAATGCGATTGCAAAGTTCAAACCTGTGCTGTTCAAGGGTCAATTTCTAAAAGTTGTAGGAAAATAAAACGTGGAAGAGGGATCGGATGTGTGTCTCCTGAGTCTCCTGCCTTGCAGGCGGATTCTATACCGCTGAGCCATAAAGAATTTAGGGTAAGCCCAGATATGGGAGAGGGAGTTGGGCCTATGAAATATTGAATTATAATAACTCTCCAGTAGTTAAAGGAGCTTGATTTTAACAGTTACTTGATAGATTAATAGAAAAATATAAAGTTCAAAAGTACTTGAAAATACTTAATGGTAAGGTTGTATTCAAGTAGTTTTTTAAGGTTGTTATTGTTTAATAAATTATATATGTACAGATGGCTAACTACTTGGGAAAAAATGAAGTAGAGGCTATATTTCACACCTTACATTTAAATTAGTTCTAGAAGGATGAAAAATTTAAATGAAAAAAAAAATACAATTATACTAACACATAAACTAAAAATAGGAGAAGATATTTGTAGTACATATAGCAAAGGAATACTTCTTTAACACATAAAAATCTCTTACAAATCAATGAGAAGGCAGCCAATATACATATTAACACAAGATTTGAACAGTTATTCCATAGAAAAGAACTGGCTTTCAGCCTGTAATATGGAATGAAATAAGTCGGAGAAAGACAAATATCAAATATTAACACCTGTCTGTAGGAGTACATCAAGGCTATATATTGTCACCCTGCTTATTTAACTGATATGCAGAGTACATCATAAGAAAAAACGCTGGGCTGGAAGAAACACAAGCTGGAATCAAGATTGCTGGGAGAAATCTCAGTAACCTCAGATATGCAGATGACACCACCCTTATGGTAGAAAGTGAAGAGGAACTCAAAAGCCTCTTGATGAAAGTGAAAGAGGAGAGTGAAAAAGTTGGCTTAAAGCTCAACATTCAGAAAATGAAGATCATGGCATCTGGTCCCATCACTTCATGGGAAATAGATGGGGAAACAGTGGAAACAGTGTCAGGCTTTATTTTTTTGGCCTCCAAAATCACTGCAGATGGTGACTGCAGCCATGAAATTAAAAGACGCTTACTCCTTGGAAGAAAAGGTATGACCAACCTAGATAGCATATTCAAAATCAGAGATATTACTTTGCTGACTAAGGTCCATCTAGTCAAGGCTATGGTTTTTCCTGTGGTCATGTATGGATGTGAGAGTTGGACTGTGAAGAAGGTTGAGCGCTGGAGAATTGATGCCTTTGAACTGTGCTGTTGGAGAGGACTCTTGAGAGTCCCTTGGACTGCAAGGAGATCCAACCAGTCCATTCTGAAGGAGATCAGCCCTGGGATTTCTTTGGAAGGAATGATGCTAAAGCTGAAACTCTAGTACTTTGGCCACCTCATGCGAAGAGTTGACTCATTGGAAAAGACTCTGATGCTGGGAGGGATTGGGGGCAGGAGGAGAAGGGGATGACAGAGGATGAGATGGCTGGATGGCATCACGGACTCAATGGACGTGAGTGTGAGTGAACTCCGGGAGTTGGTGATGGACAGGGAGGCCTGGCGTGCTGCGATTCATGGGATCGCAGAGTCGGACACGACTGAGCCACTGAACTGAACTGATGGAATCTAGAAGGACAGTACTGATGATCCTACTCGTGGGGCAGCAAAGGAGAGAGACATAAAGAACAGACTTTTGAACACAGTGAGAGAAGAAAAGGGTGGGACGGTTTGAGAAAATAGCACTGAAATGCATGCATTACTGTATGTGAAATGGATCGCCAGTGGGAGATTTAGTGTATGATGCAGATAACCCAAAGCCCCTGCCCTGTGACAGCCTCAGGGGGTGGGATGGGCAGGGAGGTGGGAGGGGGATTCAAGAGGGAGGGGACATATGTATACTTATGGTTGATTCATGTTGATGTATGGCAAAACCCATCATAATATTATAAAGTAATTATCCTTCAGTTAAAATTTTAAAAAAGGAAACATATGAAAAACTGATGAATAAGGTCTGAGAGTCTAATGTGTAATGTGGTGACTATCGTTACTAATAACATTGCTGTGTTATATACTTCACAGTTGCTGAGAGCAGATCTTAAATGTTCTCACCATACACACAGATAAAGGCTATTATGTGAGTTGATGATATATGTTAACAAACCCTACATGGTAATATATATATATATATATATATCTCAAATCATTGTGTAGTGCTCCTTAAATTTATACAGTTATTTGTCAATTATGTATCAATAAAACTGGAAAAATGTGAAAAATTACTCAAAGAATTTTAGAAGTGCAAATTCTAATAGAAAGGAAATACCATTTTTTCCTTAAAAATATTGGCAGAGCTCTGAGTTTGGTAACAAGAGTATTCTCCAGAGTGTGACAAAGCATACTGTCCATGGCATTGTAAATTGTGATCACCTCATTCAAGAGTTATTTCACAATAGCTCCAAACTTTAACTTAAGTTCAATGTCTTAGAAATTTATGCTTCAGTACACGTTAACATGGGTAAGGAGACGTATGGACAAAATGTTTCATTGCAGCATTGTTTCATCTTGCAGAATATTGGAAAAAACCTAAATGTCCATCACAAGCGCATTTGTAAAATAAATAATGGTACACGTATGCTGCCTATTTGTGTATGCATGCATCTATTTCCTCATTCCCTTGGTTTTTATTCTAATTTCTTGGCTTTGAATATGGTGTATGTGTATGTTTCCTCCATTTTCTCTGCAGTTCAGTTCTCTCTACTGAATTCCCTTACGAGAGTGCGCCTCAGGTGTTGTAGTGTGTATTCAAAAGGTGTGAACTCTTGATCTCCACACCACCCCTATCTCACTTCTTTGACAGCTCCCGTATCTCAGTGGGTAGCAAATTCCACCCTCTGCTTACCTGGTCCCAGAGCCTTAGAGTCATCCTCTCTATCTCTCATAGCCAATTTCCAGTTGGTTAAGAAGTTAATGATTTTTGGTCTACCTCCAGATTACACCTGGAATCCTACCGCTTTTCAGCACAGTGGCTGCTGTGACCTGGACTGTACCACCATCGTGTCTTGCCTGGATGATTGTAGCAGCCAGTCATCCACTCTACACTTGCTTTTGTGGTCTGTTCTCATTACAGCAAGCAGGATGATGGATTGTTTTGAAGCATTCAGTCAAAACAAATTTTTCTGCTCAGAACTGTGCAGTGACTCCCTTTACACTCAGAGTAAAAGCCAGGAACTCACTGCAGAGTTCCTACAGTGGCCTGCAAGGCCCTCCATGACCTGGTCCCTGTTAATTCTTCAGACATCATACTCAGTTACTCATTTCTTTCTCATTCACTGATAACCAGCTTCCCTTCCTTGGTGCCTCTTGAGTACACTTGTATTCTCCTGTGTTAGAGCGTCTTTTCTCCGCCCGCAGTACTCTTTCTCAGGATATCTCCGGTAGCTGCTCGACCTCCTTCAGATCCTTCCTTAAATGTCACTTTTTCAATGACAGCTATCCTGAACCACTTTATTGCCTCACCTTTTCTTTATTACAGAATATTTGCTGCCTCTTAAAGTAGAGCCTTTATGTATTTGTTAAGCTTAATTCACTGGTTAGATTGTAAGCTTCATCTTTTTTGTTCAGTGATAGATCCTGAGAGTCTGAAATACATAGTATAAATCTATAAATAAAGAAATCTGCAAGATATGAATAGAAAAACTCAAAGTATATAGCTATTAATAGCATTCTGTAAAAATAGCTATTTAAGTGATGTAAACGCTTGTATGTGGATACAGTGTCTCTCGAAGACTGTGAAAGACACTCGTAATTTGGGGTGCCTTCGGGAGAAAAGGTACCAGGGGTGGACAGGGAGGCACATTCTATGCTTTTAGAATCGCTTCTTCAATCAAAGAACGAACTAATTGAAAATACATTGCATATCTGAGCCTTATTCTGAAATTCAAAATTCTTTGTACAGCAAGAGTTTGAGTTCTTTTCAGTTCAGTTCAGTTCAGTTCAGTCGCTCAGTCGTGTCCAACTCTTTGCGACTCCATGAATTGCAGCACGCAAGGCCTCCCTGTCCGTCACCAACTCCCGGAGTTCACTCAGACTCATGTCCATCGAGTCCGTGATGCCATCCAGCCATCTCATCCTCTGTCATCCCTTTCTCCTCCTGCCCCCAATCCCTCCCAGCATCAAAGTCTTTCCAGTGAGTCAACTCTTCGCATGAGGTGGCCAAAGTACTGGAGTTTCAGCTTTAGCATCATTCCTTCCAAAGAAATCCCAGGGCTGATCTCCTTCAGAATGGACTGGTTGGATCTCCTTGAAGTCCAAGGGACTCTCAATCTTCTCCAACACCACAGTACAAAAGCATCAATTCTTCGGCACTCAGCCTTCTTCACAGTCCAACTCTCACATCCATACATGACCAGTGGAAAAACCATAGCCTTGACTAGACGGACCTTAGTCGGCAAAGTAATGTCCCTATTTGAATATGCTATCTAGGTTGGTCATAACTTTTCTTCCAAGGAGTGAGCGTCTTTTAATTTCATGGCTGCAGTCACCATCTGCAGTGATTTTGGAGGCCAAAAAAATGAAGTCTGACACTGTTTCCCCATCTATTTCCCATGAAGTGATGGGACCGGATGCCATGATCTTCATTTTCTGAATGTTGAGCTTTAAGCCAGCTTTTTCACTCACCACTTTCACTTTCATCAAGAGGCTTTTGAGTTCCTCTTCACTTTCTGTCATAAGGGTGGTGTCATCTGCATATCTGAGGTTATTGATATTTCTCCCAGCAATCTGGGTTCCAGGTTGTGTTTCTTCCAGTCCAGCGTTTCTCATGATGTGCTCTGCATATCAGTTAAATAAGCAGGGTGACAATATACAGCCTTGACGTACTCCTTTTCCTATTTGGAACCAGTCAGTTGTTCCATGTCCAGTTCTAACTGTTGCTTCCTGTCCTGCATATAGGTTTCTCAAGAGGCAGGTCAGGTGGTCTGGTATTCCCATTTCTTTCAGAATTTTCCGCAGTTGATTGTGATCCACACAGTCAAAGGCTTTGGCATAGTCAGTACAGCAGAAATAGATGTTTTCCTGGAACTCTCTTGCTCTTTCCATGATCCAGCAGATGTTGGCAATTTGATCTTTGGTTCCTCTGCCTTTTCTAAAACCAGCTTGAACATCAGGAAGTTCACGGTTCACGTATTGCTGAAACCTGGCTTGGAGAATTTTGAGCATTACTTTACTAGCATGTGAGATGAGTGCAATTGTGTGGTAGTTTGAGCATCCTTTGGCATTGCCTTTCTTTGGGATTGGAATGAAAAGTGACCTTTTCCAGTCCTGTGGCCACTGCTGAGTTTTCCAAATTTGCTGGCATATTGAGTGCAGCACTTTCACAGCATCATCTTTCAGAATTTGAAATAGCTCAACTGGATTTCCATCACCTCCACTAGCTTTGTTCGTAGTGATGCTTCCTAAGGCCCACTTGACTTCACATTCCAGGATGTCTGGCTCTAGATGAGTGATCACATCATCGTGATGATCTGGGTCGTGAAGATCTTTTTTGTACAGTTCTTCTGTGTATTCTTGCTACCTCTTCTTAATATCTTCTGCTTCTATTAGGTCCATACCATTTCTGTCCTTTATCGAGCCCATCTTTGCATGAAATGTTCCCTTGGTATCTCTAATTTTCTTGAAGAGATCTTTAGTCTTTCCCATTCTGTTGTTTTCCTCCATTTCTTTGCATTGATCCCTGAAGAAGCCTTTCTTATCTCTTCTTGCTCTTCTGTGGAACTCTGCATTCAGATGCTTATATCTTTCCTTTTCTCCTTTGCTTTTCGCCTCTCTTCTTTTCACAGCTATTTGTAAGGCCTCCCCAGACAGCCATTTTGCTTTTTTTGCATTTCTTTTCCATGGGGATGGTCTTGATCCCTGTCTCCTGTACAATGTCACGAACCTCATTCCGTAGTTCATCAGGCACTCTGTCTATCAGATCTAGGCCCTTAAATCTATTTTTCACTTCCACTGTATAATCATAAGAGGAAGGGATTTCATTTAGGTCATACCTGAATGGTCTAGCGATTTTCCCTACTTTCTTCAATTTGAGTCTGAATTTGGTAATAAGGAGTTCATGATCTGAGCCACAGTCAGCTCCTGGTCTTGTTTTTGCTGATTGTATAGAGCTCCATCTTTGGCTGCAAAGAATATAATCAATCTGATTTTGGTGTTGACCATCTGGTGATGCCCATGCGTAGAGTCTTCTCTTGTGTTGTTGGAAGAGGGTGTTTGCTATGACCAGTGCATTTACTTAGCAAAACTCTATTAGTCTTTGCCCTGCTTCATTCCGCATTCCCAGGCCAAATTTGCCTGTCACCCCAGGTGTTTCTTGACTTCCTACTTTTGCATTCCAGTCCCCTGTAATGAAAAGGACATCTTTTTGGATGTTAGTTCTAAAAGGTCTTGTAGGTCTTCATAGAAGATGTTTAATTGTAATATTACCACTAGGTGGCACATACTTACTGATAAATTCTTAAAGATTCTCAGACACAGGATTAAAAATTTCTTTTTCGCTCTCCAAACTCACCAGGGTTTAATTTTGGAATATTTTGTGTCGGTTTTCCTTAAGAAATTTCCTTAACTTTAGTTGATTAGTGCTGTGACAGCTTCCCAGGTTGTTCAATGGTAAAGAATCCTCCTACAGGATATGGGGGTTCAGTCCTTGGGTCAGGAGATCCCCTGGAGGACGGCGTGGCGACCCACTCTTATATTCTTTGCCCAGATAGTCCCATGGACAGAGGAGCCTGGCGGGCTACAGTGCATGAGGTCCAAAGGGTTGGACATGACTGAGCGACTGAGCACCACACACGTGACAGCTTATAGGTGATTTTTTATTATCTATAAATTATTTTTTAAATCTTTTAAAAATTAATTTTTTGCTGCACTGGGTCTTCCTTGCTTTGCTCCGGCTTTCTATAGTTGTGGTGAGCAAAGGCTACTCTTCGTTGAGTTGTGGGCCTTCTCATTGAGGTGGCTTTTCTTTCTGTGGGGCACAGGCTCTAGGCGCAGGCTTCACTGGTTGTGGCGCACAGGCTCGGTAGTTGCCCTGTATGGGGTTAGTTGCTCTGTGGCAAGTGGAATCCTCCCAAACCAGGGATTGAACCCATTTCCCCTACATTGGCAGGTGGATTCTTATCTACTGCACCCCCAGAAAGTTACCATGATATTGAAAGTCGCCGTCGTGTCCAACTCTTTGAGACCCCATGGACTATACAGTCCATGGAATTCTCTAGGCCAGAATACTCCAGGGAAGCCCAAGAATACTGGAGTGGGTAGCCCATCCCTTCTCCAGCAGATCTTCCAGACCCATAAATTAAACCAGGGTCTCCTGCATTGTCGGCAGATTCTTTACCAACTGAGCTATCAGGGAAGCACCACCAGGGAAGTCCTATAAATGTTGAACTTAGCATCTTTATAACATTTGAGAGGCAAACATGTTTTAAATCTGCAAATGTTATTATAGCTTAGATATTCTTAAATTAGTTTAAATTATCTAATGTTTTTTGAATTGTATCTGTCTTTTCTTTTTTCCTATGAAATAACTTAATAAATGAAATTTAGGTATTCTGTGTACAAAAATCTATTGTTTGATTTACAAAAATAGATTTTTGTTTGATTGTATTTTTTCGCTACTTTTATGCCAAATAGTGTCCAGGACCACATGCAATTTAACACCTGTATTCTTTTTGGTGCTGAAATTTGCAAAAAGAAAATGATGGCATGCATTTTATAAGTTGTAAATTTTTTAAGCATCATAAAAACCTTTTAGGGATAAGCTCTAAAATAACATTGGCAAAATTACTAGGCCATATAATTTTTACAGTCATTTTTAACCTAAAGTTTCTTTTATTCCATTTTTCTTTTCAAATTAAATTTTCCAGCTGTTATTTTTTAAAAAATATTTTGGCTATGCTACATGGCATGTGGGATCTTAGTTCCCAAACCATGATCAAACCCATCCCCCCTGTTTTGGCAGCATGGGGTCTTAACCACTGGACCACCAGGGAAGTCTCTGAAGTTATATTTTTTTAAATTGAATATATATTTAGAAAAAGAACTGTATTCAAGTAAAATAACATGTATTGATCACTTATTATGCCAGAAAACTCTCTCATCTATTATTCCTTTAATACTTACTGAATTTAATACTTATTGTTTCCTTTAATACTTATGGTGATTGCATTAGCCACATTTTATAGGTGAAGAAATTGGGCACAGAAAGTTTCAAAAAATTGTATGAATATGCCAGCTATCTGCTATAACACCAAAACTAGATGTGAGTGGAATTAGTTTTACTACAGTAAGAAACTGTGCCTTTCAATTTTTATTATTACATTACCATTGCCTTGTTACTTAAAGAGGAGTCAAAATTATTCTTATAAAATGTAATAATATTCACTACTTTGTTACACTGGTGGTCTTAACTATCTGTTAACTAAGTCTGAGACAAATCATATTAAAATATCTTAGTGAATTGAGTATCTGACCCTTTTGGCTATTAACATACAAAATTTCTCCAACTTTGCTATATTCTAAAATAAACCAAAAAATAATAATCAAAGTCTAATGTATTATACTGTGGTATTGGAGAAGACTCTTGAGAGTCCCTTGGACTGCCAGGAGATCCAACCAGTCCATTCTGAAGGAGATCAGCCCTGGGATTTCTTTGGAAGGAATGATGCTAAAGCTGAAACTCCAGTACTCTGGCCACGTCATGCGAAGAGTTGACTCATTGGAAAAGACTGTGATGCTGGGAGGGATTGGGGGCAGGAGGAGAAGGGGATAACTGAGGATGAGATGGCTGGATGGCATCACAGACTCGATGGACCTAAGTCTGAGTGAACTCTGGGAGATGGTGACGGACAGGGAGGCCTTGCATGCTGCGATTCATGGGGTCGCAAAGAGTCGGACACGACTGAGCTACTGAACTGAACTGAATGTATTGTACAGTGCTTAGTTTTAGTTCAAACTCAACAGCTGAACCTGTTAAAAAAATACACTTAAAGATGAATCTTACTATTTTTCTGTCTCTCTTTAGCCAGAAAAATGTAAGAAAAATAAGTGGTATAAGAGTGCCCTGCAAGAAGCATACCTCCTCTATGGATGTTCTCATGAGCAACGGCTGGAAAGATGCTACCTATCAAAACAGGGTATGTGCGTTGTTTATTCTTCACCACCACAAAACAAGGATTTATTCAAGAGTGTCTTTCCAAAACATTTTTGCACATTTAAAAATCTCTCTTTCTGTTTCATAGGAAAATAGTATATCTTTGTCCAATGAAAATTTATTCTTATATGGATTAATAGTATTTATTTTTTGCCCTCTGACACTATTTTCCATGACTAAACATGCAGTCCATTTTAAAAAATTAATTTCTGTTGGCGCATAGCTGCTTTACAATGTTGTATTATTTTCTGCTGTGCAGCAGAGTGAATCAGCTGTATATATACATATATTCCTTCTTTTTCAGATTTCTTTCCCATTTAAGTCACCACAGAGGATGGTGAAGAGTCCCCTGTGTTAGGTTCTCATTAGTTGTCTATTTTATGCTCAGTGTCAATAGTGTATATACGTCAGTCCCAATCTCCCAATTCATCCCACTCCAGCATCTCCCCTCGGTAACTATAAATTTGTTTTCTACATCTGTAGTTTCTGTTTCTACTTTGCAAATAAGTTCATCTCTACCGTTTTTCTAAATTCCATGTAAAGTGGTATTATATCAATGTAATATTTGTTTTTCTCTTTCTGACTTACTTCACTCTGTCTTATAATCTCTAGGTCCATCCATGTCTCTGCAAATGTCACTTTTTCATTCCTTTTTGTGGCTGAGTAGTATTCTTTTATCTCTTCTTTATCTATTCCTCTGTTGATGGACATTTAGGTTGTTTCCATGTCTTGGCTCATGTAAATAGTGCTGCAAAGAACACTGAGGCACATGCTTCTTTTCAGATTATAGTTTTCTCTAGATATATGTCCAGGAATGGGATTGCTGGATCATATGGTAGCTCTATTTTTAGTTTTTTAAGGAGCCTCCATCCTGTTCTCCATAGTGGCTGCACCAATTTACATTCCCACCAAAAGTATAGGAGGGTTCCCTTTTTTTTACAACCTCTCCAGCATTTATTATTTGTAAACTTTCTGATGATGGCCATTCTTACCAGTGTGAGGTGATAATTCATGCAATTTGATTTGCATTTCTCTAATAATTAGTTATGTTGAGCATCTTTTCATGTGTTGTTTGGCTTTCTATATATCCTTTTGGAGTAGTGTCTATTTAGTGAGCACTCTATTTAAATGTAGGTGTTTTAATTAATGCTTTTGTCATCTATATTCTTAACCTTTCTACATAGATTCTCTTGTGTATTTCAAAGCATTTATTTCAAAATTAGAAGCTATGGCTTTAAAAATACATTCCTTGAGTGAAACTTTTATTTGGATACGCTATATTATTTTAGAACAAAGTATTTTTCAAAATGTTTAATTTTTAAAAAAATTCAAGGCAGAGATAAAAAGTTATCTTTAACTATTTTAATTAGGTAAAAAAGTATAATATTTCAAAGCATCCTCAAAGTTCTCTTGAATCATAAATATTGTGGTTTATGGGTACCTTTTTAAATGAATTCATAGGGTTTGTAGCAGCTATAATACATTTTTAACTCTAAAAAATTTAATAGTTGCATGGAAATGATTTTTCAATAAATAAATATATTTAAATTTTTTTCTGCTTAGTGATCATAAGGATATATATTTTTTTCTTACAAGGCACCTTCTGATTTTCTCCACCTTAAGTTCTAAAGCAGATTTTTCTAAGGGAGGATCTGGTCTTTTGTGCTTACTGAATTTTAAAGTAAGAGTGATATTTTTTCTCCTGTAGGAAAGTTTAAAACATATATAAAAACATTTTATTTGAGAAAAAGTTTAAATATTAACCTAGCCACCTAAGTTTAGATTTTAAAGCATATAAATAGATTTGAAAAGAATGGAAAAAGAATGATAAGCAAACTCCTGTGGTCAAGACTTTTATTAACACAAATGTGATTTTATTCCTTAAGCTGAAAATATAATGTCTCTGTTTATTAGCAATAAAGGTTGAACTCACTTTATTGTCACAAATACAATTTTGTGCTTTGCATGGGCTATACATTTCTCTGTGTACCCAGAATAAACTGAAATATTTAGTTTTTTCAACATTAATATTTTGTGGTAATGTGGCGTCTTTTACTTTTTGAAAGTTACATTGCAGCCATTCCACGCTGGCAGTAGCCTGGTCTCAGTAAGTTACTCTGCCTTTGCTCTTGCTGTGTGTGCCAGGGAGTCCATGTCTGCATCCTTTGGCATTCTTACGTGTCCAGAGACCTGGAACGGGGTTATTTCTGATTGATTTTGCAGCAGCAAACCATTTTCTTTATGAAAGTCTGATGGTTTTCGCATGCAGAATTTGTATAATTCAGCCTGATTATAGAAAGCCATGTGCCTAAGGACTCTCATTTTGTGCCTGAAGTTTCCCAAATTGACGGGCATGAACAGACTTCTAGGAGTTAAGTCTGTGTCACAGGCTCACTCACTTCATACTCCCTCTTTACTGCCTCCAAAAGAGAATTTAGTCCTGTGCCTGCTTAGCTTCTAGAGTGAATTCGAGGATGTATACAGCTTCTTATGGTAGTCCAAGTAGGTTTGAGAGATAATTAACCATTATTCAAATATTTTACAGAAGGTCAGTTACTTAAAAGGTTAGTTGCTTAGAGGCAAACCGTTTATTTCATTCCAGTAGCTGTGAGGATTTCTCTACTCCCAGTTATATTCCATTGTTTGTGTGTACCACAGTTTATTTATCCACTCACCCACGACTGAGCGACTAAACTGAACTGAACTGACCCATTGAAAACATCCTGGTTGCTTCCAGGTTTTCAGTTCAGTTCAGTCGCTCAGTCGTGTCCGACTCTTTGCGACCCCATGAATCGCAGCACTCCAGGCCTCCCTGTCCATCGCCAGCTCCCAGAGTTTACCCAAACTCATGTCCATCGAGTCCGTGATGCCATCCAGCCATCTCATCCTCTGTCGTCCCCTTCTTCTCCTGCCCCCAGTGCCTCCCAGCATCAAGGTCTTTTCCAGTGAGTGAACTCTTCGCATGAGGTGGCCAAAGTATTTGAGTTTCAGCTTTAGCATCAGTCCTTCCAGTGAACACCCAGGACCTTTAGGATGGACTGGTTGGATCTCCTTGCAGTCCAAGGGACTCTCAAGAGTCTTCTCCAACACCACAGTTCAAAAGCATCAATTCTTTGGCACTCGGCTTTCTTTCTAACCCAAACTTCCCTCTCATATGGTTGTAAATAAAAATGTTAACATCTGTTATAATTCATGATGCATAACCACCTCTACTCATTTGGAACATTTTTATTTTCTACATGAAGCTCCTCTTTTATACTTTAAAAATATGATGTGGATATAGTTCAGAAGAGAAGTAAAGGTCCTTTTAATTATCCAAATCTACATTTCCTGTTAACTGCTTTTCACTCTGTATGTCAGGGTTCTTACATGCAGAGATTTCTGAAGGGAGGAAATTAAACCTTTCTCACTAGGGAGAATTCAGCTCTTAGAAAATAGTAAATGCTGCTGAAGTTGAACACAGACATAGTGTTATTAACAGAGAAATCACTAGTGATTGTTATGTTTTAAAGTGTTACATCAGCGTTTTCCTTTGACATTTGAATTAGAGTGGTTCTGTTGCACTGGGAGACAGTTCTGCAACTTTTGAGTGTAAAAAGTACTTGAACAACAGTTTGGATGTTTCTGTTCCCAATTCATCTCCCTACTGGATGTTTTACTTAAGAATTGCTTACGTTTTGAGAAGAAACGTGAATTCTGTTCTATCATCATTAACTCTCAGTATATGATCAGGGTCTTTTGGATCCAGTTTTAGTCTTTTTGTGCAGTTTAGCTATTTGTACAGATTAGCATTTCATTGTGATTTTTATTATTGTCAGAGGGCTTCAGAAGAACAGGGAAATTTTTTTTTATTCAACAAAGTATGTTCTAAATTGTAACTACTACCAGGTCTCACTGGGCCCTTAAATCTGAAATGCATTGTGGAATTTCAACCATCTTATTTTTCCCTCTCGAAATATTTTGCTATTTTATCATTGCTCATCAATTATTCCCAACTGTTTGAAAGACAAATAATTATTTAAATGGAAGAATGATGAAATTACTTGAAAAGATGAGACAATAGTGAAATATATTACTGACAAACTATTTTTCCTAGTATTACAAGGGTTAAGATCTCTCCCTCACTCTCTAACACACACACACACACACACACACACACACACACACACACACACACACACACCAATTAGCTAAAATGGAAGAGAACATTGTTATCTAAAATCTACCAGACATTGTTTTAGGAACGTTATTTTATGTAGATTATATCATTTAAATCACAGTATGCCAATATATTACTCCTGCTTTATCAGTTAAGAAACTAAAGATCTGAGTGACAGTGTGCAGTATTTTATATTTTACATTGTCTAGTATAGTGACTTATGCCACGTAAATATTCTGTGTGTTTCAGTTAATTATATTAATTTGTTTGGGTACAATGTATATTTCAGATCCATATACTATTTTGCATAAAATCCATATACCTTTATTAAATGTAAAAAAACTGAGCACCTGCTGCATTGAAAAACGGTCCCTGCCTCAAGGCATATCCTGGCCTTGCAGAGTGCTTAGATATGTATCGAAGAAGCTGTTAAGACAAGGAAAAAAATTCTGTGACCTAAGATGACTATGAATTTGCGAAAGAGGTGGGTATTTCTCCTAGCTGAAGAATCATCTGTGGTGGTGGGTCATCTTGTACGTTCATCAGGAGGGAAACATACTCCAGAACGGGTTATTTCAAGCACCAGCTGAACATAGGAAAAAGGGAAATTTACACCTGGCAGCCAGTTGTAGGTATAAATATAATAACCTACTCCTCTAGTTTTCTGTTTTGTGAAAATAATTTTGTACTGCAAAATTTGCTCTTAGATGGCAAGCATTTATTTACTCTTATCCTGTTTGTTTTACATGCTCATTGTGATTATATTCCCATATCGATAAATCTCTTTTGTTCCTTTTTTAATTTTAATTTTAATTGAAGGATAACTGCTTTACCGCTAGTGTTACGTTGGTTTCTACCGTACAGCAACGTGAACCAGCTGTGTGTGTGTGCTTAGTCACTCAGTCGTATTTGACTCTTTGCAACTTCATGGTCTGTAGCCTGCCAGGCTCCTCTGTTCCTGGTATTCTTCAGGCAAGAATACTGGGGTGGGTAGCCATTCCTTTCTCTAGGATGTTTTCCTGACCCAGGGATCGAACCCAGGTCTCCTGCATTGCAGGAGGATTCTTTACTGCTTGAGGCACCAGGGAAGTTCTCAGTTTAGTTCAGTTCTATGTATACACATATCCCCTCCCTTTTGAACCTCCCTCCCACCCCACCTTCTCACCTTTCTAGGTCTTAACAGATCACCAGGCTGAGCTCCCTGTGTCATATAGCACCTTCTCACTGGCTGTGTATTTACCTGTGGTAAAGTATATATTTCAAAGCTACTCTCTCATCTTATCCTTGCCTTCTGCCACTGTGTCCACAAGTCTGTCTCTACATCTCTGTCTCTATTCCTGCCCTGCAAATAGGTTAATCAGTACCATTTTTCTAGATTTCATATGTATGAATTAATATATGACAATTGTTTTTCTCTTTCTGACTTATTTCACACTGTAAAATGGGCTGTAAGTTCATCCACGTCAATTCAACTGACTCAAATTCATTCCTTTTTATGGCTGAGTAATACACCACTGTATATATGTACCACAATTTCTTTATCCGTTCATCTGTTGATGGACATCTAGATTGCTTCCATGTCCTGTCTATTGTTGGTAGTACTGCAATGAACATTGGTACAAGTGCCTTTTTGAATTATTAGTTTTTCAGGGTATATGCCGAGTAGTGGGATTGCTGGGTCATATTGTTGTTGTTGTTGTTGTTGTTCAGGCACTAAGTCCTATTTGACTCTTTGCGACCCCATCGACCACACCACACCAAGCTTCCTTGTCCTTCACTCAGAGCTTGCTCAAACTCATGGCCATTGAGTCGGTGATGCCATCCAACCATCTCATCTTCTGTTGCCCCCTTTTCCTCCTGCCCTCAATCTTTCCTAGCATCAGAGTCTTCACATCAGTTGACCAAAGTATTAGAGGTTCAGCTTCAGCATACGCCCTTCCAATGAATATTCAGGGTTGATTTCTTTTAGGATTGACTGGTTTGTTCTCTTTGAGGTCCATGGGATTCTCATGCGTCTTCTCTAGCACCACAATTCAAAAGCATTATTTCTTTGATGCTCAGCCTTTTTTTATGGTCCAGCTGTCACATTGATACATGACTACTGAAAGAAACATATATTTGACTGTACGGACCTTTGGTAGCAAAGTGATGTCTCTGCTTTTAATACACTGTCTAGGTTTGTCATAGCTTTTCTTCCAAGAAGCAAGTGTCTTTTAATTTCAAAGGTCATATGGTAGCTTCATTCCTAGTTTTCTAAGGAATTTCCATAGTGTTCTCCATAATGGCTGTATCAATTTACATTCCCACCAACAGTGCAAGAAGGTTCTCTTTTCTCCACGTTCTCTCCAGTATTTATTGTTTGTTAGCCATCTGTATGTCTTTTTTGGAGAAATGTCGGTTGAAGTCTTCTGCCCATTTTTTGATTGGGTTGTTTGATTTTCTGATATTGAGCTGCATGAGCTGCTTGTATATTCTGGAATTTAATCCTTTGTCAGTTGCTTCTTTTGCAGTTATTTTCTCCCATTCTGAGGGTTGTCTTTTCATCTTGTTTATAGCTTCTTTACTGTGCAAAAGCTTTTAAGTTTAATTAGGTCCCATTTGTTTATTTCTGTTTTTATTTCCATTATTCTTGGAGGTGAGTCAAAGAGGATCTTTCTGTGATTTATGTCAAAAAGTGTTCTGCCTATGTTTTCTTTTTAAGAGTCTTATAGTTTGTGCTTACATTAGGGTCTTTAATCCATTTTGAGTTTATTTTTGTGTATGGTGTTATGAAGTTTTCTAATTTCATTCTTCTACACATAGCTATCCAGGTTTCCCAGCACCACTTATTGAAAAAGCTATCTTTCCATTGTATATTCTTGCCTGCTTTGTCAAAGATAAGGTGCCCATAGGTGTGTGTTTTATTCTAGGCTTTCTGTCTTGTTCCAGTGATCCATATTTCTGTTTTTGGCCAGTACCATACTATCTTGATTACTATAGCTTTGTTGTGCAGTCTGAAATCAGGAACATCGATTCCTGCAGCTCCATTTTTCTTTCTCAAGATTGCTTTGGCTATTTGGGGTCTTTTGTGTTCTCATACAAATTGTGAAATATTTTATTCTAGTTCTGTGAAAAATGCCATTGGTAATTTGATAGGGGTTGTATTGAGTTTGTAGATTGCTTTGGCTAGTATAGTTATTTTCACAATGTTGATTCTTCCCATCCTAGAATGTGATATATCTCTCCATCTGTTTGTGCCATCTTTAATTTCTTTCATCAGTATCATAGTTTTCTGTATACAGGTCTTTTACAGGTTTTTATCTTAGGAATAAACCTACCTAAGGAGAGAAATTAAGGAAATGATCCCATTCGCCATTGCAACAAACAGAATAAAATACCTGGGAATACTTCTTTAAATTTCAAAGGTAATATGGTAACTTCATTCTTAGTTTTCTAAGGAATTTCCATACTGTTCTCCATAGTGGCTGTATCAGTTTACATTCCCACCAACAGTGCAAGAAGGTTCTCTTTTCTCCACATCCTCTGCAGCATTTATTATTTGTAGATTTTTTGATGATTACCATTCTGACCAATGTGAGGTGATACCTCATCGTAGTTTTGATTTGCGTTTCTCTCATGATGAGTGATGTAGAGCATTTTTTCATGTGTCTTTTAGCCATCTGTCTGTCTTTTTTGGAGAAATGTCAGTTTAGGTCTTCTGCCCATTTTTTGATTGGGTTGTTTGCTTTTCTGATATTGAACTACTTGTGTATACTGGAGATTATTCTTTCATCAGTTGGAATATTCCTGGGTATTTTATTCTGTTTGTTGCAATGACAAATGGGATTGTTTCCTTAATTTCTCTTTCTGATTTTTCATTAGTAGTGTATAGGAATGCAAACAATTTCTGTGTATTAATTTTGTATCCTGAGACTTTACTAAATTCATTGATTAGCTCTAATAATTTTCTGGTGGCAACTTTAGCATTTTCTGTATACATACATTATCTTGTCATCTGTAGACAGAGTTTTACTTCTTTTCCAATCTATATTCCTTTTATTTGTTTTTCTTCTCTGATTGCCATGACTAGGACTTCCAAAACTATGTTGAATAACAGTGGTGAGAGTGCGCCCTCTTACCTTGTTCCTGATCTTAGAGGAAATGCTTTCAGTTTTTCACCATTGGAAATAATGTCTGCTGTGGATTTGTTGTACGTGGCCCTTGTTATGTTGAGGTAGGTTCCTTCTCTGTTCATTTTCTGGAGAGATTTTTTTTTTTTTAACATAAATGGGTATTGAATTTTGTTGAAAGATTTTTCTAAATCTATTAAGACTATCATGTGATTTTTATCTTTTATCAGAAGCCTTTTATCTTTCAAATTGTTAATATGGTATATCCCACTGATTTACATATATTGAAGTATCCTTGCATCCCTTGGATAAACCCCGCTTGATCATGGTGTATGATCCTTTTAACATGTTGTTAGATTCTTTTTGCTACTATATTTTTGGGGATTTTTAGATCTATATTCATTAGTGATATTGGCCTGAAGTTTTCTTTTTTTGTGATTTCCTTGTCTGGTTTTGGTACCAGGGTGATGGTGGCCTTGTAAAATGAGTTTGGGAGTGTTCCATCTGCAGTTTTTGGGAAGAATTTGAACAGGATAGAATTCACCTGTGAAGCCTTCTGGTGCTGGTCTTTTGTTTGTTGGAAGATTTTTGATCAGTTTCATTTTGTGCTTGTCATAGTTTTTGTCATCTCATGCTTTTTTTTTTTTGATGGGTGGGTCTATGTTCCTTTCTTACTAATTGTTTGGCCTGAGGTTTCCAGCAGTGGAGTTTGTGGGCACTGGGGTGAAGTGGGGTCTTGGTGTTCAGATGTGGATCTCTGGGATACCTCATCCTGATTAATATTCCCTGGGGCCTGATACTCTGGGTTAGTCTAGCAGTTTGAAATCAGTGCTCCCACCACAGGAGCTCAGGCCTGTTTCCTGGCCTGTGAGCTAGGATCCTGCAAGATGCAGGGTGCAGCAAAAAAAAAAAAAAAAAAGTAAAAACTAAAGAGCAGATCAATAACAGAGAATAAAATACAAAATAAATTTAAAATACTAACAGATATGTTAGAAAAGATATAAATCTATATGAAACAGGCTCTGGAGGGTAAAAGCAAACTTCAGTAGCAAAGAAGAAAAAAATAATAAAAAATAAAAAGGAGCAGAACAAAACAGAGAATAAAATACAAAATAAATTTAAAATACTAACAGATATGTTAGAAAACATATAAATCTATATGAAACAGGCTCTGGAGGGTAAAAGCAAACTTCAGTAGCAAAGAAGAAAAAAATAAAAAATAAAAAGAAGCAGAACAATAACAGAGAATAAAAATAAAAAGGATTTAGAAAACTAACAGATATATCAGAAAAAATGAGAGTATATATGAAACAACCCCTAGAGGGTAAAACAAGACACCAATGGCAAACAGAGAAAAAAAAAAGTGTGTGTGTGTGTGTGTCTGTGTGTGTGTGTATATATGTTTATGTTTATGTGTATATATATAGTATATATGTTTCAGTTCAGTTCAGTCGCTTAGTCGTGTCTGACTCTTTGCGACCCCATGAATTGCAGCACGCAAGGACCCCCTGTCCATCACCAACTCCCAGAGTTCACTCAGACTCATGTCCATCAAGTCCGTGATGCCATCCAGCCATCTCATCCTCTGTCATCCCCTTCTCCTCCTGCCCCCAATCCCTCCCAACATCAGAGTCTTTTCCAATGAGTCAACTCTTCGCATGAGGTGGCCAAAGTATTGGAGTTTCAGCTTTAGCATCATTCCTTCCAAAGAAATCCCAGGGCTGATCTCCTTCAGAATGGACTGGTTGGATCTCCTTGAAGTCCAAGGGACTCTCAAGAGTCTTCTCCAACACCACAGTTCAAATTCATCAATTCTTCGCACTCAGCTTTCTTCACAGCCCGACCCTCACATCCATACATGACCACTGGAAAAACTATATATAGCCTTGGCTAGACGGACCTTAGTTGGCAAAGTAATGTCTATGCTTCTGAATATGCTATCTAGGTTGGTCATAACTTTTCTTCCAAGGAGTAAGCGTCTTTTAATTTCATGGCTGCCGTCACCATGTGCAGTGATTTTGGAGCCCCCCAAAATAGTCTGACACTGTTTCCACTGTTTCCCATCTATTTCCCATGAAGTGATGGGACCGGATGCCATGATCTTCATTTTCTGAATGCTGAGCTTTAAGCCAACTTTTTCACTCTCTTCTTTCACTTTCATCAAGAGGCTTTTGAGTTCCTCTTCACTTTCTGCCATAAGGGTGGTGTCATCTGTATATCTGAGGTGACTGATATTTCTCCTGGCAATCTTGATTCCAGCTTGTGTTTCTTCCAGTCCAGCATTTCTGATGATGTACTCTGCATATAAGTTAAATAAGCAGGGTGACAATATACCCCTTTGACGTACTCCTTTTCCTATCTGGAACCAGTCTGTTGTTCCATGTCCAGTTCTAACTGTTGCTTCCTGACGTGCATACAGATTTCTCAAGAGGCAGGTCAGGTGGTCTGGTATTCCCATCTCTTGCAGAATTTTCCACACTTTATTGTGATCCACAGAGTCAAAGGCTTTGGCATAGTCAATAAAGCAGAAATAGATGTTTTTCTGGAACGCTCTTGCTTTTCCATGATCCAGCAGATGTTGGCAATTTGATCTTTGGTTCCTCTGCCTTTTCTAAAACCAGCTTGAACATCAGGAAGTTCACGGTTCACGTATTGCTGAAACCTGGCTTGGAGAATTTTGAGCATTACATTACTAGCGTGTGAGATGAGTGCAATTGTGCAGTAGTTTGAGCATTCTTTGGCATTGCCTTTCTTTAGGATTGGAATGAAGACTGAACTTTTCCAGTCCTGTGGCCACTGCTGAGTTTTCCCAATTTGCTGGCATATTGAGTGCAGCACTTTCACAGCATCATCTTTCAGAATTTTAAATAGCTCAACTGGATTTCTATCACCTCCACTAGCTTTGTTCGTAGTGATGCTTTCTAAGGCCCACTTGACTTCACATTCCAGGATGTCTGGCTCTAGATGAGTGATCACACCATCGTGATGATCTGGGTCGTGAAGATCTTTTTTGTGCAATTCCTCTGTATATTCTTGTTACCTCTTCTTAATATCTTCTGCTTCTATTAGGTCCATACCATTTCTGTCCTTTATCGAGCCCATCTTTGCATGAAATGTTCCCTTGGTATCTCTAATTTTCTTGAAGAGATCTCTAGTCTTTCCCATTCTGTTCTTTTCCTCTATTTTTTTGCATTGATCGCTGAGGAAGGCTTTCTTATCTCTTCTTGCTCTTCTCTGGAACTCTGCATTCAGATGCTTATATCTTTCCTTTTCTCCTTTGCTTTTCACCTCTCTTCTTTTCACAGCTATTTGTAAGGCCTCCCCAGACAGCCATTTTGCTTTTTTGCATTTCTTTTCCATGGGGATGGTCTTAATCCCTGTCTCCTATACAATGTCACGAACCTCATTCTATAGTTCATCAGGCACTCTATCAGATCTAGGCCCTTAAATCTATTTCTCACTTCCACTGTATAATCATAGTGATTTGATTTAGGTCATACTTGAATGGTCTAGCGGTTTTCCCTACTTTCTTCAATTTAATCTGAATTTGGTAATAAGGAGTTCGTGATCTGAGCCACAGTCAGCTCCTGGTCTTGTTTTTGCTGACTGTATAGAGCTTCTCCATCTTTGGCTGCAAAGAATATAATCAATCTGATTTTGGTGTTGACCATCTGGTGATGCCCATGTGTAGAGTCTTCTCTTGTGTTGTTGGAAGAGGGTGTTTGCTACGACCAGTGCATTTTCTTGGCAAAACTCTATTAGTCTTTGCCCTGTTTCGTTCCTCATTCCAAGGTGAAATTTGCCTGTTACTCCAGGTGTTTCTTGACTTCCTACTTTTGCATTCCAGTCCCCTGTAATGAAAAGGACATCTTTTTGGGTGTTAGTTCTAGAACGTCTTTTAGGTCTTCATAGAACCGTTCAACTTCAGCTTCTTCAGCATTACTGGTTGGGGCATAGACTTGGATTACTATGATATTGAATGGTTTGCCTTGGAGACGAACAGAGATCATTCTGTCGTTTTTGTGATTGCATCCAAGTACTGCATTTCGGACTCTTTTGTTGACCATGATGGCTACTCCATTTCTTCTGAGGGATTCCTGCCTGCAGTAGTAGATATAATGGTCATCTGAGTTAAATTCACCCATTCCAGTCCATTTTAGTTTGCTGATTCCTAGAATGTCAACGTTCACCCTTGCCATCTCTTGTTTGACCACTTCCAATTTGCCATGATTCATGGACCTGACATTCCAGGTTTTATGCAATATTGCTCTTTACAGCATCGGACCTTGCTTCTATCACCGGTCACATCCACAACTGGGTATTGTTTTTGCTTTGGCTCCATCCCTTTGTTCTTTCTGGAGTTATTTCTCCACTGATCTCCAGTAGCGTGTTTGGCACCTACTGACCTGGGGAGTTCCTCTTTCAGTATCCTATCATTTTGCCTTTTCATTTTTCATTACCACAGTATTAAGGTTTCTAAAACAGATCTATGGATAAATATTTACATAGAATCTATTCAATTATGGAATTCCAGATTGAAAATTTTTTTTAAAAAGATGAGTTTTGCCAATGATTGTTACTAATACACACACATACATATTTTACACATATCAAAATGATCTTTAAATAATTTTCTATACAGTTGACCCTTGAACAACATGAGTTGAAACTGAGCAGGTTCACTTATACACAGATTTCAGCGAATTCACTTAATAAATATATGAAAAATGTGGGGAGATTGGTGACAATTTCAAAAAATTTACAGATGAACTGCATAACCTAAAAAAATTTGAGAAAAGTGTATATCATAAGTGATTAAATTATATGTAGATAGCAGGCTATTTTAATCATTTACTACCATGAAATACACACAAATATGTTATAAAAATTAAAACTTATTAAAATGTACATAGACACAGATTGTATATGGTGCCATTTGTAGCCGGATGAAATGTAAACAAACATAAAAACGCAGTATTAAACCATGATTGCATACAGGTAAGTATTGTGCACACACTGTGCTATGTTAATACTTTCCCAGCTACCTCCTGCTGCTGTCACAGTGAGCACAGATGTAGTGCACACCTGTGCAAATGCTGTGACATGGGTCACCTCTGCACAAGCACTTCATCTCTCCGCTAAAGTTCCGTATCACAATGGAAAGTGTTCTCTTGCAGTTCTCACATATTTTCCATGCAATACCATAAGCCCTGAACAATACCATAGAACCCACGAAGTGCCACTAATGATGCTGAAAGTGCACCCAGGAAATAGGTCATGATGTTCCAAGGAAAAACAGAATTACTTGATACGGACCATAGACTGAGGTCTGCAACTGAAGTTGCCACCATTTCAAGATGGATGAATCCAACCATGGTAAAAAAGTGAAACAAAAGGAAATTTGTGAAGCTATCACTTTAGCTACACTGCTGCTGCTGCTGCTAAGTCACTTCAGTCATGTCCAACTCTGTGCGACCCCATAGACGGCAACCCACCAGGCTCCTCCGTCCATGGGATTCTCCAGGCAGGAGTGCTGGAGCGGAGCGCCATTGCTACACTAGCATGCACCAAAACCTTTCACTTTAGTGCAATGCCCTTTTTACCTTGCATTGAAATTGCAGCCTGAATGTGAGTACAGATTTGCTATCAAAAAGACATACCTTAGACTCTAGTATGATTCAAGAAAAAGTGAGGTTATTAAGTGACAACATAAAGCAAAAGGAAGGTGAGGGATCTGAATTGGAGAATTTACTGCCTGCAAAGGATGATTTGATAATTTTAGAAAGAGATTGGGCTTAAGAAATGTCAAGATAACAAGAGAAGCAGCTTCTGCTGACCAAAAGGCAGGAGATGAGTTTCCAGATGCCATTAAAAAAGTCACTGAGGAGAAGGGATGCCTGCCTAAACAGATTTTTAATGCAGATGAAAGTGTCCTATTTTGGGGAAAAAAAAATACTGCAAAAGATATTTGTTAGTAAAGAAAAGAAGCAAGTACCAGTCAGCACTGAGGGTGTGAAAGTGGTCTGCTTGCCTTCCAAACACGTCTTCTCTTATTCAGTCTCTGAATTGCTGGGAGAAACATCAGTAACCTCAGATATGCAGATGACACCACCCTTATGGCAGAAAATGAAGAGGAACTGAAGAGCCTCATGATGAAGGTGAAAGAGGAGACTGAAAAAGCTGGCTTAAAGCTCAACATTCAGAAAACGAAGATCATGGCATGCAGTCCCATCACTTCATGGCAAATAGATGGGAAAACAGTGGAAACAGTGACAGGCCATATTTGCTTAGGCTCCAAAATCACTACAGATGGTGACTGCAGCCATGAAATTAAAAGATACTTGCTCCTTAGAAGAAAAGCTATGACCAACTGGAACAGAATATTAAGTAGCAGAGACATTACTTTGCCTGCAAAGGTCCTAGTCAAAACTATGGTTTTTCCAGTAGTCTGAATGTGAGAGTTGGACCATAAAGAAAGCTGAGCAGCACTGAATTGATGCTTCTGAACTGTGGTGTTGGAGAAGACTCTTGAGAGTCCCTTGGAAATCAACACTGAATATTCATTGGAAGGACTGATGCTGGAGCTGAAGCTCCATTCCTTTGGCCACATGATGCAAAAACCTGACTCACTGGAAAAGCCCCTGATGCTGGGAAAGATTGAAGGCAGCAGGAGAAGGGGATGACAGAGGATGGCATGGCTGGATGGCATCACCGACTCGATGGACATGAGTTTGAGTAAACTCCAGGAGTTGGTGATGGACAGGGAGGCTTGGTGTGCTGCAGTCCCTGGGGTCACAAAAAGTCGGGCACAACTGGGTGACTGAACTGACCTGAATTCAGTCTGTAGATTAGGGATCATAGGACTTTTAAGGCTCGTTACACATGGAAAGGATTGTCAACACTCTAGAAGAGAACCCTGATAGAACATTGTGAAAGTCTGGAAGGACTGATTACACCATTGAAGATGCCTTTGTTACAGAAAAATCCATGAAGCCCATCAAGCCTGAAATAGTAAATCCCTGCTGGAGAAAACTGAGCAGATGTGTATGACTTCACAGGACTTACAATGGAGCCAGTTGAGGACATCACGAAAGTGGTTGTGGATATGACAAAAAGAGTAGCAGGTAATGAGTTTCCAGACCTTGGAGAAATTCAAGACAGCACACCAGAAGAATTAACAGATAACTGCTTCTGGATCAGGGCCAGATTATGAGGAAGAAGATGTAGAAGAAGCAGTGCCAGAAAACAAACTGGCATCAGACGCTCTGGCAGAAGGCTTCAGATTACTGAAGCCTGGTGTTGGCTTTTTACATCGGGGACTCCTCTATGATACAGGCACTGAAACCGAAGCAAATGGTGGAAGAAGTGTTAGTATCATTTTGGAGAAATGAGAATGCAGAAAAGCCAGACAAAAATGAAGATGCATTTGTATAAAGTGACACCAAGTGAGCCTGTCTATCCTGTCTCCCCTTCCACCTCCTCCACCTCCTCTGCCTCCCATAAGGAAGGCCAACCCTTTCTCTTCCTCCTCCACAGCCTAGTCAAAATGAAGCTAATGAGGATGAAAACCTTTATGATGACCTACTTCTACTCAATGAATAGTGAATAATCCTCATGCCATACAGTCCATAAATGTATTTGTTTTGTATCCTCGTGTGAAAGTCTAATACTTGCAGTGGAGTACTGTATGGCACTCTGTGTCCTCACCATTCATGCCCAGGTATTCATCATGTAGAACATTGTGTGCAAGACCTATATTGAAGTGAATAGACGAGCCTTACATAGGCAAAAGGTGAGTGATAGGTAACACAAATTTAATGATGTGTTAGTTTTCTTACTGTCTTATAACTTTGCTTACAAAGAATTATATTACATACAGTACCTCTCTCTCTAATAATTGGGGAAACTGCATATCAGCCTATCATCACAGGTAAGGGGTTGTAAAAAATATAAGTGTGTCCCATTCTGTCTTATGAATGTGACCATAATATTGTCTGCCATAAAAATGGTATTATGGTTTATCCATTAACGTAGAGGCTGGGCTACCGTGAGCAATCATATCCATTACACTGGGCAGCCATGTTACTGTTTCTTCATGAAACATTAATTTTGTTTTCATATTATCTTTTCATATTTGATGTCTAGTGTTAGTAATACATGTGACATCTACAGTATTTTGTATCATAGAAGACAAAATTGCTATAGGTGGTGACAGACAGATGATTCATCTTAAAAGCAAATCACAAACTTACAGCATTGAGATATATATGCAGTATACTTCTGTGAATATTTTTTCCTTTCATGATTTGCTTAAAGACATTTTCTTTTCTCTGGCTTACTTTGTTGTAAGAATATAGTATATAATACATAATAACATACATGATATGTGTTAGTCAGCTGTTTATATTATCAGTAAGGCTTCCAGTTAACAGTAGGCTACAAGTCATTAAATTTTAGGGGAATCAAAAGTTATATGTGGATTTTTGGCTGCACAAGGGGTTAGCACTCTAAATACCCATGTTGTTCAAGATTAGCTGTACTCTTGTTTGATTAGCCTCTTCACTCTTTCTGCGTCTTTCTTGACGGCACTATTGGCAGCCCCATTCGGGGCTCCGAATGGGGCCCATTGCAAAACCTCAGGCTGTGAAGTGGAGACAGGGCACGCACCTTGATTAAATAAGACGTTGTCTCTTTGAAGTCTTTATTCCTTGTCTGGCATGTAGTAAGATGTGCGTGTAGAAGTAACTGGGATTTAATTCCTGATCCTACATACCCCAGGGCACTCAGGCTGACCGGAGCTTAGAAATGAAATGCACTGGATGCTTGCTGGAGGGCATCCAGCCAGCCAATCAGATTTAGGGGCAGAGGTTTGTCAAATAAGTAGGGGAATCCCTGATGTTACTTTTGGATTACTTTGTTTTATAATCAACTCTGGGAGCTGAGTTTGTTAGCATTTTTATTGAAAGGACCATAGTAGAAAATTCTATGTAATGTTGCATTTACTTGAACAGGAGTGTAGGCACTTTTCTGAAGCAGCCGTTCTTTATTACCTTACAGACAAATCCAAAGCAGCTGGCAAAGTTACTGTGGTGGCCAAGAAAAGGGTAAGATCATGTTTTATTAAATATACAGAAGTTAAATTCAGTCTGATTAATACAATTTTAAAAGAAAATTAATATTCTAAATCAAAATGACATAATTGATTTTTTTATTCTAAGTGTTTGGTTGACACTAGGAATTTAATATTTATATTTAATATTAATGGTTAATATTTTAATTTTTATGGTTAATATTTATGTTGCTTATATCAGTATAATAGAATTTTCAGATATTAGATAATAAAAATTTTAAGTTAAGAAATAAACAATTGCCTTCATTTATACATACTCATATTTTAATATTTCTCATACTGAAATATTTTATGTCGTATGAAATCTTCATAGAAAATTGAAATAATTAAAATTCACAGCTCATTGTGGACTTTACCTTAAAGTTAAGTAGAGAACAACATCAGACATTTGTTTGAATCTTTTTAATGAAAATTTGTAAAGTTAATAGCATTTTAAAGCAATTTTTAAAATTTAATGTCATTCTATACATTGTGTGTGGAGAGATATTTAACTCTACTTACTGTCAAAGCTATGGTTAGAATAGGAGAAGCCTTGACAGTGTTCTAATGTGACAATATTCTCAATAGGACACCACTAAAAAAGAAAAGGAGTCAATGCTTTAAAACAAATTCTTCTGGACAAGTAATGTATTAGTGTCATAAGTAAGTGGACCATGATTAAAAGCAAAGCCTATCCTTGTGGTCCTTCCTGTGTTGAGTGATGGGGCAGGCACAGGGTGAACTCTCAGGAAGTCAAGTGTGACGTGGGGAAATGGGAAAGGCTGATGGGCAGGAGCCTCCACTTGGACAGGCAGTGAGAGGACCATCATTTTCGTGTTCCGTGTATGTATATTTTTATGAGTCCTGTTAAAATCAAATTTTGTTTTTATCCTTTTGCTTTTTGCTCGTAAAAGGAATCTGGACTTTTCACTCTGATAGTGTAGATGCACCTTTGCAAAGAGAAATTCAACATCAGAAGACAAGGTTGCCCTTTAAAAAAGGAATGAACTAGGACTTGTGTGCACGTCTGAAGATTTAGACAGGAGTATGTGAAGTAGTGCAGGGTTGTTTATCGGGATACTATTGTTTGTTTCAGTCTCTACTAGAGGATATTTAGCATAAAAATTTTAAAGGTAATATTAACTACCATTCTTATGTATTGCTTTATTTTTACTAGTGATTTTCAGCAAAGGTGGTATTGTCTCTAGGTCAGTGCTATTCAAAATGTGGCCCACAAACCAGAACTGGTCTGTAAACTATCTATTTATTGGCCTGCAATGAGATAAGAGCAAAAACTGACAGTAACCATTTAGACACTTGCATGGTAATTTTTGTCTGTCAAATGCAATAAAATGGAACTTATATTCTGTATGTTTTAATTTTTTGTTTCATTTTCCCCTAGTGACTTTTTTTTAAATAAATGTATAAATATTGGACAGATTATGGAGTTGGGGAAAGTAACTGGTTTTTTACCACAGGTAGTTTGAGAGACACTGCCCTAAGAGATATTTTAGGAATGTGTGGAGGTGTTTGGGAGAATACAAGACATTCTGCTTCCCTTGTGGCTCAGCTGGTAAAGAATCCACCTGCAATGTGGGAGACCTGGATTCTGTCCCTGGGTTGGGAAGATCCCCTGGAGAAGGGAGAAGTTACCCACTCCAGTATTCTGCGGAGAAGGCAATGGCACCCCACTCCAGTACTCTTGCCTGGAAAATCCCATGGGCGGAGGAGCCTGGTAGGCTGCAGTCCACGGGATCGCAAAGAGTTGGACACGACTAGGTAACTTCACTTTGACTTTTCGCTTTCATGCATTAGAGAAGGAAATGGCAACCCACTCTAGTGTTCTTGCCTGGAGAATCCCAGGGATGGGGGAGCCTGGTGGGCTGCCGTCTATGGGGTGGCACAGAGTCGGACATGACTGAAGTGACTTAGCAGCAGCAGCAGCAGCAGCCAGTATTCTGACCTGGAGAATTTCATGGACTGTATAGTCCAGGGGGTTGCAAAGAGTTGGGCATAACTGAGCAACATTCACTTTCACAAGATGTTCTACTGAGCAAAGATTGAGGGGCAGTAGATATCTTGCAGTGCATCAGACAGGACTGTGTAATGTCTGTCCGACGTTTTGGTGTGACTTTTGAATGTCCTGCTGAACTCAACAAACTACCAATATAATTGCAGAGTGATTTAATATAAAATAATAGTGAAATATTACAAATCAGACCCAAAGCCATGAAATTTCAAAGACTTCTTATGGAGAGGAAAATGGAAATAAACACGTTGTTCTTGAAATTACTGGATAATTTACTTATTTTCTACCATACATACTGAAACATTTTCGGCCGTATATTTACTTGTAAAGGGGATGGAGTCCTGGTCTGTCACCTACCACTGCTATGACCTTCAATTTGGCTGCTTAACTCTCTATGCTCTCAGTTTCCTCCTGTTAAATGGGAAGAATGAAAAAGTCTTATAATATAAAAATTACTCTTGACAATTTATATAAAGTACATAGCACAGCGCTTGGAAAATAGGAAACATTTCATAAATGTTAGCTATTATTGTGGGAATATGGATTTATTTTTACATGTGGTACAATGATAGAATATAAAAAATTGCAGCAGCCTTATAGTGATAAGATTTAGGACGTGCTGCCCCAGAATACAGCACCTTGGTGTATTGAGTGTTCTCAGGTGAAGGAGTTTGTGAAACACCAGGTAGGAAGGACTTTCTGACCTTCCCCTGAAGCAGGTCATAAGGGCCTCATGGGTTGTCTTCCCTGTACGTGGAAGACAGGAGCCTTCTGTCTCCAAAGACAGAGGACACAGAGTCCTCTGAAGCAGGCTCCCCGTGTAGCCCGTGCCCCTTCCTGTCCTGTCACATCCCTGTGACTTTCCACGCCTTATCACACCCAGAGTCACAACCCTGAGGTTGAGTTGCTTCTCTGGGTCTTCATTTCCTGTGGAGGCTCCCCAGTCACATAAAACTTACATTAGATGATTTTGCATGCTTTTCTCTTTTTCTTCTGTCTTTTGTTATAGGGGCCCCAAATGAGAACTTAGAAGGGCGGTGGAAAAAGACATGTTTTCTCCCTGCACTCCTTATCCCAGTACCATTTATACTAATAAATAATCTTTCCCTACTTTCCTGCTTTTCTTTTGTTTTCTTCTCTATAATAGATAGTATGGGGCTTCCCAGGTGGCTCAGTAAAGGATCCGCCTACCAATGCAGGAGACAAGAGTTTGATGCCTGGGTTGAGAAGATCCCCTAGAGAAGGAAATAGCAACCCACTCCAGTATTCTTGCCTGGAGAGTTCCGTGAACCGAGGAGCCTGGTGGACTGTAGTCCACGGGGTTGCAAAGAGCCTGAGGTGACTGAGCAACTGAGCACACATGCTGTGATGTATCGCATACCTTCTTCATGATACAACATGCAGCATTCTGCATGACGGAATATCCATTTCTGTATCTGTTTACATATGTAGTCTTAAAATGAATTCCAAATTGCTGTAATTACTCTCTATCTTTTCTTTAATGTGTGGGTTAGTGATCCTTCATTACTTTACTTTTTCAAAAAGTTTTTTCATAGTTCTTCCTTTCTCAGACTCTATGTATATATGTATATCATGTTGATTTGACATTTAAAAAAGCCTTTTTGTCTGGGGAGGGACTAACCCTCTGAAGGCTAGCCAGTGCTTCAAGATGCACAGGGTACCTCCTTCATATGCACTAACCAATTCCAATTCCACATCTCCCAGCTGTCTTCTTAACATATTCTAAAATACTGAGCCAGCATTGCCCCTGCCCTAAATTATCCCCAGGCCAGGTTCCAGCCAAATGAAGACCCTTCCTCCAGCCCAGAGCATTCTTGAATTATTCAAAGTAGCCAAAGTTCTAAATCCTTTACTCTGTCCTGTCTTGTGGCAAGGGGAAACCCCAATAAAAGCGTAATTTACATCCTGGAATGTGAAGTCAAGTGGGCCTTAGAGAGTATCACAGCGAAAAAAGCTAGTGGAGGTGATGGAATTCCAATCAAGCTATTTCAAATCCTGAAAGATGATGCTGTGAAAGTGCTGCACTCAATATGCCAGCAAATTTGGAAAACTCAGCAGTGGCCACAGGACTGGAAAAGGTCACTTTTCATTCCAAAAGAAAGGCAATGCCAAAGAATGCTCAAACTACCGCATAGTTGCACTCATCTCACATGCTAGTAAAGTAATGCTCAAAATTCTCCAAGCCAGGCTTCAGCAGTACATGAATCGTGAACTTCCAGATGTTCAAGCTGGTCTGAGAAAAGGCAGAGGAACCAGAGATCAAATTGCCAACATCCGCTGGATCATCGAAAAAGCAATAGAGTTCCAGAAAGACATCTATTTCTGCTTTATTGACTATGCCAAAGCCTTTGACTGTGTGGATCACAATAAACTGTGGAAAATTCTGAAAGAGATGGGAATACCAGACCACCTGACCTGCCTCTTGAGAAACCTATATGCACGTCAGGAAGCAACAGTTAGAACTGGACATGGAACAACAGACTGGTTCCAAATAGGAAAAGGAGTATGTCAAGGCTGTATATTGGCATCCTGCTTATTTAACTTATATGCAGAGTACATCATGAGAAACGCTGGGCTGGAAGAAACACAAGCTGGAATCAAGATTGCCGGGAGAAATACCAATCACCTCAGATATGCAGAAGACACCACCCTTATGGCAGAAAGTGAAGAGGAACTCAAAAGCCTCTTGATGAAAGTGAAAGAGGAGAATGAAAAAGTTAGCTTAAAGCTCAACATTGAGAAAATGAAGATCATGGCATCCGGTCCCATCACTTCATGGGAAATAGATGGGGAAACAGTGGAAATAGTGTCAGACTTTATTTTTGGGGGCTCCAAAATCACTGCAAATGGTGATTGCAGCCATGAAATTAAAAGACACTTACTCCTTGAAAGGAAAGTTATGACCAACCTAGATAGCATATTTAAAAGCCAAGACATTACTTTGCCAACAATGGTCTGTCTAGTCAAGGCTATGGTTTTTCCAGTAGTCATGTATGGATGTGAGAGTTGGACTGTGAAGAAGGCTGAGCACCAAAGAATTGATGCTTTTGAGCTGTGGTGTTGGAGAAGACTCTTGAGAGTCCCTTGGACCGCAAGGAGATTCAACCAGTCCATTCTGAAGGAGATCAGCCCTGGGATTTCTTTGGAAGGAATGATACTAAAGCTGAAACTCCAGTACTTCGGCCACCTCATGTAAAGAGTGGAGTCATTGGAAAAGACTCTGATGCTGGGAGGGATTGAGGGCAGAAGGAGAAGGGGACGACCGAGGATGAGATGGCTGGATGGCATCACGGACTCGATGGACACGAGTCTGAGTGAACTCCGGGAGATGGTGACGGACAGGGAGGCCTTGTGTGCTGCGATTCATGGGGTCGCAAAGAGTCGGACACGACTGAGTGACTGAACTGAACTGACTGATAATGAGTGATGTTGAGCATCTTTCATGTTTTTGTTAGCCATCTGTATGTCTTCTTTGGAGAAATGTCTGTTTAGTTCTTTGGCCCATTTTTTGGTTCGGTCGTTTATTTTTCTGGAATTGAGCTACAGGAGTTGCTTGTATAATTTTTAGATTAATTCTTCATCAGTTGCTTCGTTTGCTATTATTTTCTCCCATTCTGAAGGTTATCTTTTCACCTTGCTTATCGTTTCCTTCGTTGTGCAGAAGATTTTAATTTTAATTAGGTCCCATTTGTTTATTTTTGCTTTTATTTTGCTTTTATTTCCTCCTAGAATACTAGGAGGTGGGTCATAGAGAATCCTGCTGTGATTTATGTCAGAGAGTGTTTTGCCTATGTTTTCCTCTAGGAGTTTTATAGTTTCTGGTCTTTCGTTGAGATCTTTAATCCATTTTGAGTTTATTTTTGTGTATGGTGTTAGAAAGTGTTCTAGATTCATTCTTTTACAAGTGGTTGACCAGTTTTCCCAGCACCACTTGTTATAGAGATTGTCTTTAATCCATTATATATTCTTGCCTTCTTCGTCAAGAATAAGGTGTCCATAGGTACATGGATTTATCTCTGGGCTTTCTATTTTGTTCCATTGATCCATATTTCTGTCTTTGTGCCAGTACCATACTGTTACTTGTGTTAATTAATAAGCTTCTTATTAATATAGAATTCATATACAGCACCTCACTGAATTCACTTAGTTTTATATGCATCTTTACACAAGGATAAATATTGTAATTGATCTTTACTGCTGGCTTCTAGCCTCAGGCAAAGAGATATCTCAATAAAGAATGGTAAGAGAGGAATCCCTTGGGAAGAGTCACTGTCAGGCTTCAAAACTCACTTAATTTCCTTTGGATGTTACTTTTTTTCACCTTTCCATAAGCCAGTGTTTCCAAAACTTGAATCAATTCAGATATTCTGTCAAAGTTTGCCATTTTCTATACTGTTAGTTTTTATAGCTTTCTTGCATTTGATTTACCTTTTTTGCAATTTAGTTTTTTTAATTGTTGTAAAACTTAAACACAATGAAATGCACAGACCTTAAGTGTAGAGTTTGATGAATTTTTCTTAAGCATATACACCCATGTAACTACCAGTCCAGATTAAAATAGAAAGCATTTTCATTACTCCCTAAAATTTTCCTAATAAAATTTTGATATAAACATATTCTTTTGATGTTAGTTACATTTTCAAATATAAATAAAATATATATTAATACATAAATTTGTCCATTCATCACTTTAAGTCATCAGTGGAAGTCTTCATAGAGAAAGTTCTTTTTGTGCTAATTTCAGTTTCCCTGAAAAACTCTGAGCCACTCTAAGGCAATGTTATCAAACTTCCTTCCAGGGGAGTGATTTTTAACAAGATATTTTTTAGTAACTTAAAAACTAAGCCTGCCCTTTAGGTTTCAAGCTTTACCTCTTTTATCTTAAATTAAAATCTATAGGAATTCTGTAGGATAACTATTAGTAGAAAGTATTAAAATCAGGCAAAATGGATTAGTCGTTGATATCCAGAACCTTTTATATATTTGTAAGAACAAGGAGTACCCTTGACTTAGTGTACCTCTTTTCTGGTGTGGATGATTCTGTTTGTTTCTTAAATAGAAAAGCCTACTTTCAGACTTGTATATTTGCTTAACCCTTTTTCTGACTTGACTTTCAGTTTATGGATCTGATTTCAGCCAAACTGATCTCCTGGTAGTTTTCTTAAGATGGTTGATGGGAGTGAGAGGAGTGGGGAATAGAGGGTAAGTGGGCATCAGAGTGCATGTAGCAGAGATGAGCACCTCTTTGTTTTTGTTCCCTGGACAGAAGATGACCACTTCCTAGCGGGAGGTACTGTTCTCCAAGAGGGCGGGTTGTCATTTAGCAGGCAGCTTACACAGGGCAGGTTTTCCACCACAGGGCTGTTGGGCGTCTCTTGGTGCCATTTGGGGGTTGCAGGTCCCAGGAGTGCTTTGGGAGGTGGAAGTGGCATGCCCTAAACTAGTGACCTGTCCTGGTGTACTGATTTACCTGAGAAAATTTAAAATCTAGTTATGCAGTAAACAAATTCATCTCTATCAGTAATATCCTCTCAACTTCTAAGAATTGTTTTCATCCTAATTATTTTTTAAAGTCTCATTTTTTAAAATGTCATCATTTATAATAATAGAAGGTTGCCTTAATTTTTCTTTCTCGACATATGATGCCTATTTGAAAATTCACTCAAGATATTAGTTCACTTGGAATTCAGGTTTAGTAATACTTAAAATCCAGTGTCATAGATTCCAGAAATTCAAAACTTTTCAACCATAACTCTCCACATTTTCTATTCTGTAATTTAACTTTGAGCTAGAAAGCAAAAAAAAAAAAAAGAGAGAGAGAGAGAGAGGACTTCTACAAAATGTGATTGCTCTTTTGTTAAGAAACAAAAAGCTGTTCAACTTGAGTCCTACTAATCATATGAAGAACGGGTGTTGTCCTTTGCTATTTGGGACTAAAGGTTGTTATGTAGCTCTCTTCAGTTATATTGATTATATTCATTGCCAGAATAGTTCTTTCTCTTAGCCAGAGACACATCTCCAACATCAAGCTACACACGATGAGTCTGGGTTTCTTCTCACTGTCACCTTCCTCACCCCATTTCATTAAAACCAAAACCAGTATTACTAATCCATAGAAGCATGGTTATTGATATGCAATTGGAGTTTGAATAATGAGTATATTTTATAGATTCTAGCTATTGCCCTAAATATTAAAAATTATCTTTCTATGCCTAATAGAAATAACTACTATTTTCTAATTGGCAAAGGAAAATTGTTATCACTGGAAGAAAATATGCCAGTGAAAATCAGTAAAGTTTACATAGAACTTATTAGAATTAATCTATAATTTGATATAATAATTATAGATTATAATTATAATCTATAATTTGACCTCTGCCCACAGATCTTCAAATTTTACATTTATTTATATGTTGTTTATAGGTCTTTAAAAACCTATAAATGACTACTTTAACATTCTTTAAAATATTACTGATTTGGGGGTGATATTTTTGTTTTTGTTTATGTATTAATGCTTTCCATGCTTAGTCACTCAGTTGTGTCCAACTCTGTGACCCCATGGACTGTAGCCTGAAAGTTCCTCTGTCCATGGGGATTCTCCAGGCAAGAATACTAGAGTGGGTTGCCATGTGCCCCTCCTGGGAATCTTCCCAATTCAGGGATCAAACCCAGGTCTCCCACATTGCAGGCAGATTCTTTACTGTCTGAGCCATCAGGGAAACCAATAAATACTGAAGTGGGTAGCCTGTCCTTTCTCCAGGGGATCTTCCCAACCCAGGGATTGAACCGAAATCTCCTGCATTTACAGGTGGGTTCTTCACCACCTGAGCTACCAGGGAAAGCCCAAATGGAGATGATAATATCAAACTCAAGAAGGTACTGTAATACTGGAATGGGTAACCATTCCCTTCTCCAGGGGATCTTCCCAACCCAGGGATCGAACCCAGGTCTCTCACATTTCAGGCGGATTCTTTACTGTCTGAGCCACCAGGAAAGCCCAAATACTTTCACTTTGCTTCAAAAATAATTTTCTCTGTTATGAAATATGTATTTTAGGTACACATCTTAAATCTGTACTCCCCTACATGCTGGAAGCATGTCACCCAGATCAAACAAAAGGAGTTGTAGCTTCTACATTCTTCTGTGAATCTAGATACAAGAATGTCTTTCATCTCAACCTCTGGAATCCTCAGAGATCTGATGTAAAGACTTGGATGCAGACAAAATATTTTAAAGAATAATCTTTTTTTTAAATTATGCTATTGTACAAAGTCTGTCTGTCCCTGTATAGGAGAAATACAATCTTCTTTTGCATGTTGCTGAGGATAAATGTTCAGAACATTTGACAGTGATCATGGGTCAGAGATTCAGACCAACTATCCTCACTACTCAAGTTGATGGAGGGAAAAATGGTAAAACCACTAATGAAGGTCTCAACATTTGTTCTTTAGTCCAGAAAAAAATGTAATATGGGTCCTGTAATCATTGAATGTTCTCAGAACATCTGCTTTTTAGAATTTAATTGAAATAGGTAAATTCTAGAAAGTATTACTGAGAAACCTTATCTTTTCCCAACATTCCTCTTGCTGAAATTTCTAATGACTTAGAAAAAACTGTATAGAAATAGGAATTGTTTTCAACAGACTTGGATTTTTAGACACTGTCCAATTGCAGGGCAAATAATCTAAGTTACCAGCTTCATTCAGTCAGATTAGCAGCTGACGTAAGTTCTGCTTTCTTCTGATTTCCATAGGACTCTTTCCTCCGTGTTCCTATTAATCCTTCATTTTCTGAAGCTCTCTATAGATATAGTGCAATTTGTTGTTTTTTTTTTTTAAAGAAACTCCCTGAATTGCTATGCTCTACCTGTGGTATAGATAGATGGTCAAAGATTGTTAAAAAAAACAATCAAGTGCAAGACTTGAAAGTTTATCAGTGAAGTATAGAATCATTGGCGTTCCCTGAGGTGTCCGGTACTTCTGTCCTCAACCAGGACTGCGAGGTGTTAACAGCAGACCTTTTCTTGGCTTCTGTCTAAGGTGGTCTAGCAGTCAATTTCTATTTTAGTGGGAAACAGTCTCCCATGAATGCCGAAGAATTGATACTTTTAAACTGTGGTGTTGGAGAAAACTCTTGAGAGTCCCTTGGACTGCAAGGAGATCCAACGAGTCCATCCTAAAGGAAATCAGTCCTGAGCATTCATTGGAAGGACTGATGCTGAAGCTGAAACTCCAATACTTTGGCCACCTGATGCGAAGAACTGACTCATCTGAAAAGACCCTGATGCTGGGAAAGATTGAGGGCAGGAGGAGAAGGGGATGACGGAGGTTGAGATGGTTGGATGGCATCACCGACTCAGTGGACATGAGTTTGAGTAAACTCTGGGAGCTGGCAATGGACAAGGAGACCTGGCATGCTGCAGTCCACGGGGTCTCAAAGAGTCGAACACAACTGAGTGACTGAACTGAACTGAACTGATTCTCCCATGCCTCAGGTCACTGCTTGAGCATACACTCCAGTGTTTTCTCTGGTAAGCTCCTCACGCAAAGAAATCCACAGATCAGTAGTATGAACTTACACATGGCTGAAGAGAGTGCAAGGGACAGCTAGAGGTTGATAAGTCATGTTGCCAGGGACTGGTCTCTGATACTGTCCAAACCTCACAGGAATCTCCTCTGCTGAAGACTGACCTGACTGAAGCATTGGTCATTGGCTGCCATCTATGTAAGAAACACCAGATTTGTAGATGATCTGTTGAAATCATGCTTAAAATAAGGCTAGAAAGTGATCATTTCAACCTTCCCTTCTTTTCAAAGAAGTGTTAAAAACAAATATTCTCTGGGCCCGAAGACTTAACTTTATTATTTGTTCTCCCAAGATACTCAGATTAAGTAATAACCATCATTTACAATGTTTCATGAAACCAGTTTTCATCCTATTCCAAGCATATATTTCCCAGAAGATTTACCAAAGGGGAGTGAGAATATTGGCTTTTCCTTCTATATAATGACTTTTGACAGGAGTTTATGTACATTATTCAAGGTACAGATTCATTCTTCTGTCAAAATAGGCAGCTCTTTAGTGATTATTGACTGACAATTATTCTCAGAAGATTACAAAACATATTTATGTATTCAGTGAACATAAAATGCTGATCAGAATTTTACTCCCTCAGATTTAATACAGCTAACAAACTTGTTCTTCTCACTTAAAGAGATTTTTAATTTTGGGGCTTCCCTGGCCGGCCAGTGGTCACCACTTCATGTTCCCACTGCTCGTTCAATCGCTGATCATGGAACTAAGATCCCACATGCCATGTGGCCAAAAAAAAAAAAAAAAAAGATATTTAATTTAATTTAGATGAGGAAATGGGCAATGTCAAGTCAGTTTTGCAGGTTATATGAATCTGATATAAATACAGTTCTTACAGATTTTCTGACCTTTGCAATTAAAGGCAATTCTATCATTTGCCATTCTAGTTTGCAATCCTAATTATCATTATGTATATATTTTTCTTTTCAATAAATGGCATATATTCTGTATACATACACTTCTTTGTTTCACATCCAAGAAGAAAAGAGTTAATACTTGCTTTGTTTTTGTTAAAATCAATGATCAGTCACTTCCTTCACTCAGTCGTGTCCGACTCTTTGCGACCCCATGAATTGCAGCACGCCAGGCCTCCCGGTCCATCACCAACTCCCGGAGTTCACTCAGACTCACGTCCATCGAGTCCGTGATGCCATCCAGCCATCTCATCCTTATCTAGTAATACATTTGTTTGGAGGGTGCGGGCTAGATCAGTGCCTGGAAAACTTGAGTCACCTGAGAGCTTATTTAAGTACAGATTCTGGGCTCCACTCCAGACTGTCTGATTTGGGATGGGTACACTTGCATTTCTAACAAGCTCTCAGGCATTACTGATTCTGCCGTGTCATGGCTTTAGTTCTGAATAGCATTGGGCTGGACAACATAGGTCAATCAGCTTTGCAACACAGGAGGAGAAGGAGAAGACATGGAGTAGATAAAGTAGATCTTTCATATCTATTTGTAGTGGGCTGGGTGGTAGCCTTCAAAAGATATGTCCCCCGGGAGCCTCAGAATGTGACCTGATTTGGAATAAGGATCTTTGCACATCCTTTGGGTAAGGATTGTGAGATGAACTCATCCTGGTTAATGTGGGCCCTCCATCCAATGACAGGTGTTCTTATAAGAGACACACATCTATCCTTCAGAACAGTAAGAAAATAAATTTTTTGTACTTTACCAAATTTGTGGTAAATTGTTATGGCAGATTTGGAAAATTGATCTATGACCAAAGTCCAACCATATCAAAGTGCCAAGTACCCTCTGTCATATGGTTTAATGAAAAAGGAGAATCCTGACTAGGTGGACAAGTATAACAGTGAAATAGTGACTGCACATCACCTAATTTCTAAGCACTGTTGGACACTTTCTGGCATGTTATTTAATTTAATCTCCCCTCATATGCCTTGAGGTAGTTTTTGGTTTTTAGCATTATTTAACAAAAGAAGACCCTGAAATACAAAAGTCTCATTTAGTTAGAAAATATTTAATAAATATTTTTATTTATTAAAAACAAAGGAAATAAAAATCTCCTTTATGCCAAACTCTTGCTGGATGTTAGAGAGGTCAGTATCTCACTGAAGGTGACCTTGGTGGTAGGTGCCAGGGTCTAGACGAATCCTTCCAGATTCAGTGCCTATCCCCATCCACTGTATGTTGTCAAAGGCAAGAGGAAGAGGCACAGTTCGGTTCAATTTAGTTGCTGTTGTGTCTGACTCTTTGAGACCCCATGGACTGCAGCATGCCAGGCCCCCCGTCCATCACCAGCTCCTGCAGTTTACTCAAACTCATGTCCATCGAGTCAGTGATGCCATCCAACCATCTCATCCTCTGTCGCCCCCTTCTCCTCCTGCCTTCAATCTTTTCCAGCATCAGGTCTTTCCAAATGAGTCAGTTCTTTGCATCGGGTGGCCAAAGTATTGGAGTTTCAGCTTCAGCATCAGTCTTTCCAATGAATGCTCAGGATTACTGTCCTTTAAGATGGACTGGTTCATTCTCCTTGCAGTCCAAGGGACTCTCAAGAGTCTTCTCCAACACCACAGTTCAAAAGCATCAGTTCTTCGGTGCTCAGCTTTCTTTATGGTCCAAATCTCACAGCTATACATGACTACTGGAAAAACCAAAGAGGCACAGGGCATCTGACGAGTGTTAAAGTAGAGAGGAATTTATTATCACCAACACAACTCACCGTCATTTATGGAAGTTGTCTAATAGTATTTCTCTCTACTAATACCTATAAAACACTTTGCACTTTGTTACCTATGATTTTTCCAGTAGTCAATGTGGATGTGACAGTTGGATCATAAAGAAGGTTGAGCACCAATAAACAGATGCTTTTGCATTGTGATGCTGGAGAAGACTCTTGAAAGTCCCTTTGAAAGCAAGGAGATCAAACCAGTCAATCCTAAAGGAAATTAACACTGAATATTCATTGGAAGGACTGATGCTAAAGCTGAAGCTCCAATACTTTGGCTACTTGATGCACAGAACCAATTCATTGGGAAGGACTCTGATGCTGGGAAAGATTGAAGGCAAGATGAGAAGGGGACAACAGGATGAGATGGTTGGATAGCATCACTGACTCAATGGACATGAGTTTGAGCAAACTCTGGGAGATAGCGGAGGACAGAGGAGCCTGGTGTGCTACAGTTCATGAGGTTACAAAGAGTCTGACATGACTTTGCGGCTGAACAACAACCTTGTTACCTGAATTTCATTTCCATTTGTGACCACCCTTTCGCTTCATATTCAAATATGTGTGTAATGTGAGCTGATCTTTAATAGCAAGATAGAAATAAAGTGTTACAATGTCTTTGTGGATGTAGATCACTGATTTAAACAACAGATTTCTATATGCTTTTTTTTTTTTACCATATAAATATGTAAAGCAGTCTTGGAAAAGCTATATGAATATTGTGTGTGAAAGCTGCCCAGTCGTATTGGACTCTGCAGTCACGTGGGCTATATACAGTCCGTGGAATTCTCCAGGCCAGAATACTGGAGTGGGTAGCCATTCCCTTCTCCAGGGGATCTTTCCAACCCAGGAATCGAATCCAGGTCTTCTGCATTGCAGGCAGATTCTTTACTGTCTGAGCCACCAGGGACCTTGAAGTTAAGATCACAAAAAGAAGACCACTTGATCTTTAGTATCATAATAATATGAACTTCCTGAATGTTTCATACAAACTTCTTTTGAGAGATTATTAAGATATAACTTTTTAATGAGAAATAAATTTAATCCCATTTTACCTGTAAATTCTTCATCAGGTTTCTCCTTGTAATTCTGTTTCTCTGTGTATATTTTAAGGCTAAGAGTTTGGTATATACAGGTTAAGGACTGTTATATTTTGATGGTAGATTGTTTCTTTTAGCATTAAGGAATAGCCCTTTTTATCTTTGATTATGCTTTTTGCCTTAACATCTGCTTTTTTCTAACAGTAGTATTGCTACACCAGGTTCCTTTTGTTATTAATCATTAATATATTCTATCTGTCTCCTTTCTTTCAATTTTTCCAAGTCACTGTATTAAAAAATTTTTTTTACCTTCATTCTTGCCAGGAAGGCGTAACTTAATTTTAAACCGTAAAACTCAGTGGTTTTTAATATATTAACAGTTGCACAAGCAATACTACTATCTGATTTTAGAACATTTTTTCATACTACCAAAAGAAAACCTAACATTCGTTAGGAATCACTACTCATTTCCACATCCCCCAGTCCTTGGCTATCACTAATGTACTTCTGTGTTTGTAGGTTTGCCTTTTCTGGGCATTTCAAATAAGTGAAATCATTCAACATGTGGCCTTTTGCGTCTGACTTTTTAAACTTCTTATTTCGCATAATGATCTCAGGATTCATCCGTGTTGTAGTGTGTGTCAGTACTTCATTATTTATAAAAGCTAGATCGTATGTCATTATATGGATAACCAGGCTTCCCCAGTGGCTCACTGGGGAAGAATCTGCCTGCAATTCAGGAGATGCAGGAGATGAAGGTTCAGTCTCTGTCAGGAAGATCCCCTGGAGGAGCACAGGGCAACCCACTCCAGTATTCTTGCCAGGAAGATCCCATGTCCAGAACAGCCTGGAAGGCTGTGGTCCTTGGGGTCACAAAGAGTCAGACGCGACTGAAGTGACTGAGTACACGTGTGGATATACCACATATTAGCTATCCATTAATGGACGCTTAAATCCTTTCTACTTTGGGCTATCATGAATAATGCTGTTATTCACATTTGTAGTTTCATAGTTATGACCAGACACAATCTTTTATGATTCATTTATGTTGGGCATAAACCTAGGAGTGGAATTGCTGGATCATAGGGTAACGCTACACGTAACACACTGAGGAATTATCACACTATTCCACAGTGGCTCTCCCATTCCACATTCCCACCAGCAGTTTATGAGGGTTCCCATTTTCCCACCACCTTCTTGTCCTTGCTGAGACATTAAGGCCCCATCCCAAGCCCCTTTGGCCCTTTTCTGGCACAGATTCCCTGGACGCCTTCCACATGTCAGTTCCTAACATACAGATTTACATTCCACATGTTTCTGGCATTTGAATATTTCTTTCTTTAAAGATCATAAGTGTATTAAAATTTAAAAGTTGTCTTACTTAGTGTTTTTGTATGTTTGTGAAGTGAGGAAGGGAGAGTCTATATAAGGGTAGGCATTTATATAGATCAGTCAGTTGTTCCTGGAAGTTGAGCAGGTGAGTGCAATTACAGCAATTTTTGACTTGGAATTACAGGTGTGTTTACAGCTGGGAGCCAGAGTTTCTCTTCTGGGCTGAATTACTCAGACTGTATGCTGCTGCTGCTGCTGCTGCTGCTGCTGAGTTGCTTCAGTCGTGTCTGACTCTGTGTGACCTCATGGACTGCAGCCTACCAGGCTCCTCCGTCAATGGGATTTTCCAGGCAAAAGTACTGGAGTGGGGTGCCATTGCATTCTCCAACTCAGACTGTACAGGATACATTATTATGCTGAGCTCATCATATCCCATGTGAACTAACACATCTTTTTGTTAACGGTTATTTTACAGGTGCGAATTTCCAAAAATAATGCTGAAAAGAAAAATCCAAAATTTAGAAAAAGGAAAAGGTATGTTTTTTAAATGAAAAATTATTATGATAAAATTAAATTATATATATGGTTTAATTTTTATATGACATTTCCCCTGATTCTTTTTTTTAATATATTTATTTTAATTGGAGGCTAATTACTTTACAATATTGTAGTGGTTTTTGCCATACATTGACATGAACCAGCCATTGGGTGTACAGGTGCTCCCCATCATGAATCCCCCTCCCACCTCCCTTCCCATCCCATCCTTCAGGGATCCTCCTAGTGCACCAGTCCTCAGCACCCTGTCTCATGCATCGAACTTGGACTGGCGATCTGTTTCACGTATGATAATATACATGTTTCAATGCTATTCTCTCAAATCATCCCACCCTCGCCTTCTCTTTGGCTATCTCGCATATAGGGTCATTGTTACCATCTTTCTAAATTCCATATATATGCGTTAATATACAGTATTGGTGTTTTTCTTTCTGACTAACTTCACTCTGTATAATAGGCTGCAGTTTCATCTACCTCATTAGAACTGATTCACATGCATTCTTTTTAACAGCTGAGTAATATTCCATTGTGTATATGTACCACAGCCTTCTTATCTGTTTGTCTGCTGATGGACACTTAGGTTGCTTCCATGTCCTGGCTATTGTAAACAGTGTTGTGATGAACATTGACGTACATGTGTCTCTTTCATTTCTGGTTTCCTCAGGTGTATGCCCAGCAGTGCAATTGCTGGGTCGTGTGGCAGCTCTATTTCCAGTTTTTTGAGGAATCTCCACACTGTTCTCCGTAGTGGCTGTACTAGTTTGCATTCCCATCAACAGTGTAAGAGGGTTCCCTTTTCTCCACACCCTCTCCAGCATTTATTGCTTGTAGACTTTTGGATCACAGGCATTCTGACTGGTGTGAAATGGTACCTCATTGTGGTTCTGGTTTGCATTTCTCTGGTAGTGAGTGATGTTGAGCATCTTTTCATGTGTTTGTTAGCCATCTGTATGTCTCCTTTGAGAACTGTCTGTTTAGTTCTTTGGCCCATTTTTTGATTGGGTCGTTTATTTTTCTGGAATTGAGCTGCAGGAGTTGCTTGTATATTTTTGAGGTTAATTCATTGTCAATTGCTTCATTTGCTATTATTTTCTCCCATTCTAAAGGCCGTCTTTTCACCGTGCTTAGAGTTTCCTTTGTTGTGCAGAAGCTTTTAACTTTAATTAGGCCCCATTTGTTTATTTTTGCTTTTATTTCCAATATTCTGGGAGTTGGGTCACAGAGGATCCTGCTGTGATGTATGTCTGAGAGTGTTTTGCCTAAGTTCTCCTTTAGGAGTTTTATAGTTTCTGGTCTTATGTTTAGATCTTTAATCCATTTTGAGTTTATTTTTGTGTATGGTGTTAGAAAGTGTTCTAGATTCTTTCTTTTACAAGTGGTTGACCAGTTTTCCCAGCACGACTTGTTAAAGAGATTGTCTTTAATCCATTATATATTCTTGCCTCTTTTGTCAAAGATAAGGTGTCCATAGGTGTGTGGATTTAATTGTGGGCTTTCTATTTTGTTCCATTGATCTATTTTTCTGTCTTTATGCCAGTACCGTACTATCTTAGTGACTGTAGCTTTGTAGTATAGTCTGAAGTCAGGCAGGTTAATTCCTCCAGTTCCATTCTTCTTTCTCAAGATTATTTTGGCTATTCTAGTTCAGTTCAGTTGCTCAGTTGTGTCCGACTCTTTGCAACCCCATGAATCGCAGCACGCCAGGCCTCCATGTCCATCACCATCTCCCAGAGTTCACTCAGACTCACGTCCATAGAGTCCGTGATGCCATCCAGCCATCTCATCCTCAGTCGTCCCCTTCTCCTCCTGCCCCCAATCCTGCCCAGCTTCAGAGTCTTTTCCAATGAGTCAACTCTTCACATGAGGTGGCCAAAGTACTGGAGTTTCAGCTTCAGCATCATTCCTTCCAAAGAAATCCCAGGGCTAATCTCCCTTGGAACGGACTGGTTGGATCTCCTTGCAGTCCAAGGGACTCTCAAGAATCTTCTCCAACACCACAGTTCAAAAGCATCAATTCTCTGGCACTCAGCCTTCTTCACAGTCCAACTCTCACATCCATACATGACCACAGGAAAAACCATAGCCTTGACTAGATGGACCTTAGTCGGCAAAGCAATGTCTCTGCTTTTGAATATACTGTCTAGGTTGGTCATAACTTTTCTTCCAAGGAGTAAGCGTCTTTTAATTTCATGGCTGCAGTCACCATCTGCAGTGATGTTGGAGGCCAAAAAAATAAAGTCTGACACTGTTTCTACTGTTTCCCCATCTATTTCCCATGAAGTGATGGGACCAGATACCATGATCTTCGTTTTCTGAATGTTGAGCTTTAAGCCAACTTTTTCGCTCTCCTCTTTCACTTTCATCAAGAGGCTTTTAGCTCCTCTTCACTTTCTGCCATAAGGGTGGTGTCTTCTGCATATCTGAGGTGATTGATATTTCTCCCGGCAATCTTGATTCCAGCTTGTGTTTCTTCCAGTCCAGCGTTTCTCATGATGTACTCTGCATAGAAGTTAAATAAGCAGGGTGACAATATACAGCCTTGACGTACTCCTTTTCCTATTTGGAACCAGTCCATTGTTCCATATCCAGTTCTAACTTTTGCTTCCTGACCTGCATACCGATTTCTCAAGAGGCAGATCAGATGGTCTGGTATTCCCATCTCTTTCAGAATTTTCCACACTTTATTGTGATCCACACAGTCAAAGGCTTTGGCATAGTCAATAAAGCAGAAATAGATGTTTTCTGGAACTCTCTTGCTTTTTCCATGATCCAGTGGATGTTGGCAATTTGATCTCTGGTTCCTCTGTCTTTTCTCAAACCAGCTTGAACATCAGGAAGTTCACGGTTCACATATTGCTGAAGCCTGGCTTGGAGAATTTTGAGCATTACTTTGCTAGCATGTGAGATGAGTGCAATCGTGTGGTAGTTTGAGCATTCTTTGGCATTGCCTTTCTTTTGGAATGAAAAGTGACCTTTTCCAGTCCTGTGGCCACTGCTGAGTTTTCCCAATTTGCTGGCATATTGAGTGCAGCACTTTCACAGCATCATCATTCAGGATTTGAAATAGTTCAACTGGAATTCCATCACCTCCACTAGCTTTGTTCGTAGTGATGCTTTCTAAGGCCCACTTGACTTCACATTCTAAGATGTCTGGCTCTAGATTAGTGATCACATCATCATGATTATCTGGGTCGTGAAGATCTTTTTTGTACAGTTCTTCCGTGTTTTTTATATTTCCATTCAAATTGTGAAATTATTTGTTCTAGTTCTCTGAAAAATACCGTTGGTAGCTTGGTAGGGATTGCATTGAATCTATAGATTGCTTTGAGTAGTATACTCATTTTCACCATATTGATTCTTCCAGTCCATAAATATGGTATATTTCTCCATCTATTTGTGTCCTCTTTGATTCTTTCATCAGTGTTTTATAGTTTTATATATATAGGTCTTTTGTTTCTCTAGGTAGATTTATCCCTAAGTATTCTATTCTTTTCGTTGCAGTGGTGAATGGAATTGTTTCCTTAATTTCTCTTTGTTTTCTCATTGTTAGTGTATAGGAATGCAAGGGATTTCTGTGTGTTGATTTTATATCCTGCAACTTTACTATATTCATTGATTAGCTCTATTAATTTTCTGGTGGAGTATTTAGGGTTTTCTGTGTAGAGGATCATGTCATCTGCAAACAGTGAAAATTTTAGTTCTTCTTTTCCAAACTGGGTTCCTTTTATTTCTTTTTCTTTTCTGATTGCTGTGGCTAAAACTTCCAAAACTACGTTGAATAGTAGTGGTGAGAATGGGCACCCTTGTCTTGTTCCTGACTTTAGGGGAAATGCTTTCAATTTTTCACCATTGAGAATAATGTTTGCTGTGGGTTTATCATATATGGCTTTTATTATGTTGAGGTATGTTCCTTCTATTCCTGCTTTCTGGAGGGTTTTTATCATAAATGGATGTTGAATTTTGTCAAAGTCTTTCTCTGCATCTATTGAGATAATCATATGGTTTTTTTTTTTTTTAGTTTTTTATTTTTTAAATTTTAAAATCTTTAATTCTTACATGCATTCCCAAACATGAACCCCCCTCCCACCTCCCTCCCCATAACATCTTTCTGGGTCATCCCCATGCACCAGCCCCAAGCATGCTGCATCCTGCGTCAGACATAGACTGGCGATTCAATTCACATGATAGTATACATGTTAGAATGTCATTCTCCCAAATCATCCCACCCTCTCCCTCTCCCTCTGAGTCCAAAAGTCCGTTATACACATCTGTGTCTCTTTCCCTGTCTTGCATACAGGGTCGTCATTGCCATCTTCCTAAATTCCATATATATGTGTTAGTATACTGTATTGGTGTTTTTCTTTCTGGCTTACTTCACTCTGTATAATCGGCTCCAGTTACATCCATCTCATCAGAACTGATTCAAATGAATTCTTTTTAACGGCTGAGTAATACTCCATTGTGTATATGTACCACAGCTTGCTTATCCATTCATCTGCTGATGGACATCTAGGTTGTTTCCATGTCCTGGCTATTATAAACAGTGCTGCGATGAACATTGGGGTACATGTGTCTCTTTCAATTCTGGTTTCCTCGGTGTGTATGCCCAGAAGTGGGATTGCTGGGTCATACGGTAGTTTTATTTGCAATTTTTTAAGGAATCTCCACACTGTACTCCATAGTGGCTGTACTAGTTTGCATTCCCACCAACAGTGTAGGAGGGTTCCCTTTTCTCCACACCCTCTCCAGCATTTATTGCTTGCAGATTTTTGGATCGCAGCCATTCTGACTGGTGTGAAGTGATACCTCATTGTGGTTTTGATTTGCATTTCTCTAATAATGAGTGATGTTGAGCATCTTTTCATGTGTTTGTTAGCCATCCGTATGTCTTCTTTGGAGAAATGTCTATTTAGTTCTTTGGCCCATTTTTTGATTGGGTCGTTTATTTTCTGGAGTTGAGCTGCATAAGTTGCTTGTATATTTTTGAGATTAGTTGTTTGTCAGTTGCTTCATTTGCTATTATTTTCTCCCATTCAGAAGGCTGTCTTTTCACCTTGCTTATATTTTCCTTTGTTGTGCAGAAGCTTTTAATTTTAATTAGATCCCATTTGTTTATTTTTGCTTTTATTTCCAGAATTCTGGGAGGTGGATCATAGAGGATCCTGCTGTGATTTATGTCTGAGAGTGTTTTGCCTATGTTCTCCTCTAGGAGTTTTATAGTTTCTGATCTTACATTTAGATCTTTAATCCATTTTGAGTTTATTTTTGTGTGCAGTGTTAGAAAGTGATCTAGTTTCATTCTTTTACAAGTGGTTGACCAGTTTTCCCAGCACCACTTGTTAAAGAGATTATCTTACTCCATTGTATATTCTTGCCTCCTTTGTCAAAGATAAGGTGTCCATATGTGTGTGGATTTATCTCTGGGCTTTCTATTTTGTTCCATTGATCTATATGTCTGTCTTTGTGCCAGTACCACACTGTCTTGATGACTGTGGCTTTGTAGTAGAGCCTAAAGTCAGGCAAGTTGATTCCTCCAGTTCCATTCTTCTTTCTCAAGATTGCTTTGGCTATTCGAGGTTTTTTGTATTTCCATACAAATCTTGAAATTATTTGTTCTAGTTCTGTGAAAAATGTGGCTGGTAGCTTGATAGGGATTGCATTGAATTTGTAAATTGCTTTGGGTAGTATACTCATTTTCACTATATTGATTCTTCCAATCCATGAACATGGTATATTTCTCCATCTATTGGTGTCCTCTTTGATTTCTTTCATCAGTGTTTTATAGTTTTCTATATATAGGTCTTTAGTTTCTTTAGGTAGATATATTCCTAAGTATTTTATTCTTTTTGTTGCAATGGTGAATGGAATTGTTTCCTTAATTTCTTTTCTACTTTCTCATTATTCGTGTATAGGAATGCAAGGGATTTCTGCGTGTTGATTTTATATCCTGCAACTTTACTATATTCATTGATGAGCTCTAGTAATTTTCTGGTGGAGTCTTTAGGGTTTTCCATGTAGAGGATCATGTCATCTGCAAACAGTGAGAGTTTTACTTCTTCTTTTCCAATTTGGATTCCTTTTATTTCTTTTTCTGCTCTGATTGCTGTGGCCAAAACTTCCAGAACTATGTTGAATAGTAGCGGTGAAAGTGGACACCCTTGTCTTGTTCCTGACTTTAGGGAAATGCTTTCAATTTTTCACCATTGAGGATAATGTTTGCTGTGGGTTTGTCATAGATAGCTTTTATTATGTTGAGGTATGTTCCTTCTATTCCTGCTTTCTGGAGAGTTTTTATCATAAATGGATGTTGAATTTTGTCAAAGGCCTTCTCTGCATCTATTGAGATAATCATATGGTTTTTATTTTTCAATTTGTTAATGTGGTGAATTACATTGATTGATTTGCGGGTATTGAAGAATCCTTGCATCCCTGGGATAAAGCCCACTTGGTCATGGTGTATGATCTTTTTAATGTGTTGTTGGATTCTGATTGCTGGAATTTTGTTGAGGATTTTTGCATCTATGTTCATCAGAGATATTGGCCTGTAGTTTTCTTTCTTTGTGACATCTTTGTCAGGTTTTGGTATTAGGGTGATGGTGGCCTCATAGAATGAGTTTGGAAGTTTACCTTCCTCTGCAATTTCTGGAAGAGTTTGAGGAGGATAGGTGTTAGCTCTTCTCGAAATTTTTGGTAGAATTCAGCTGTGAAGCCATCTGGACCTGGGCTTTTGTTTGCTGGAAGATTTCTGATTACAGTATCAATTTCCATGCTTGTGATGGGTCTGTTAAGATTTTCTATTTCTTCCTGGTTCAGTTTTGGAAAATTGTACTTTTCTAAGAATTTGTCCATTTCTTCCACGTTGTCCATTTTATTGGCATACAACTGCTGATAGTAGTCTCTTATGATCCTTTGTATTTCTGTGTTGTCTGTTGTGATCTCTCCATTTTCATTTCTAATTTTATTGATTTGATTTTTCTCTCTTTGCTTCTTGATGAGTCTGGCTAATGGTTTGTCAATTTTATTTATCCTTTCAAAGAACCAGCTTTTGGCTTTGTTGATTTTTGCTATGGTCTCTTTTGTTTCTTTTGCATTTATTTCTGCCCTAATTTTTAAGATTTCTTTCCTTCTACTCACTCTGGGGTTCTCCAACTCTTCCTTTTCTAGTTGCTTTAGTTGTAGAGTTAGGTTATTTATTTGACTTTTTTCTTGTTTCTTGAGGTATGCCTGTATTGCTATGAACTTTCCTCTTAGCACTGCTTTTATAGTGTCCCACAGGTTTTGGGTTGTTGTGTTTTCATTTTCATTAGTTTCTATGCATATTCTGATTTCTTTTTTGATTTATTCTGTGATTTGTTGGTTATTCAGAAGTGTGTTGTTCAACCTCCATATGTTGGAATTTTTAATAGTTTTTCTCCTGTAATTGAGATCTAATCTTAATGCATTATGGTCAGAAAAGATGCTTGGAATGATTTCGATTTTCTTGAATTTATCAAGTTTAGATTTATGGCCCAGGATGTGATCTATCCTGGAGAAGGTTCCATGAGCACTTAAAAAAAAGGTGAAATTCTTTGTTTTGGGGTGAAATGTCTTATAGATATCAATTAGGTCTAACTGATCTAATGTATCATTTAAAGTTTGCGTTTCTTTGTTAATTTTCTGTTTAGTTGATCTGTCCATAGGTGTGAGTGGGGTATTAAAGTCTCCCACTATTATTGTGTTATTGTTGATTTCCCCTTTCATACTTGTTAGCATTTGTCTTACATATTGTGGTGCTCCTATATTGGGTGCATATATATTTATAATTGTTATATCTTCTTCTTGGATTGTTCCTTTGATCATTATGTAGTGGCCTTCTTTGTCTCTTTTCACAGCCTTTGTTTTAAAGTCTATTTTATCGGATATGAGTATTGCCACTCCTGCTTTCTTTTGGTCTCTATTTGCGTGGTATATCTTTTTCCAGCCCTTCACTTTCAGTCTGTATGTGTCCCTTGTTTTGAGGTGGGTCTGTTGTAAGCAGCATATAGAGGGGTCTTGTTTTTGTATCCATTCGGCCAGTCTTTGTCTTTTGGTTGGGGCGTTCAACCCATTTACGTTTAAGGTAATTATTGATAAGTATGATCCCGTTGCCATTTACTTTATTGTTCTGGGTTCGGGTTTATACACCCTTTCGTGTTTCCTGTCTAGAGAATATCCTTTAGAATTTGTTGGAGAGCTGGTTTGGTGTTGCTGAATTCTCTCAGCTTTTGCTTGTCTGTAAAGCTTTTGATTTCTCCTTCGTATTTGAATGAGATCCTTGCTGGGTACAGTAATCTGGGCTGTAGGTTATTGTCTTTCATCACTTTAAGTATGTCTTGCCATTCCCTCCTGGCCTGAAGAGTTTCTATTGACAGATCAGCTGTTATCCTTATGGGAATCCCCTTGTGTGTTATTTGTTGTTTTTCCCTTGCTGCTTTTAATATTTGTTCTTTGTGTTTGATCTTTGTTAATTTGATTAATATGTGTCTTGGGGTGTTTCGCCTTGGGTTTATCCTATTTGGGACTCTCTGTGTTTCTTGGACTTGGGTGATTATTTCCTTCCCCATTTTAGGGAAGTTTTCAACTATTATCTCCTCAAGGATTTTCTCATGATCTTTCTTTCTGTCTTCTTCTTCTGGGACTCCTATAATTCGAATGTTGGAGCGTTTCATATTGTCCTGGAGGTCTCTGAGATTGTCCTCGTTTCTTTTAATTCGTTTTTCTTGTTTCCTCTCTGATTCATTTATTTCTACCATTCTATCTTCTATTTCACTAATCCTATCTTCTGCCTCCGTTATTCTACTATTTGTTGCCTCCAGAGTGTTTCTGATCTCATTTATTGTGTTATTCATTATATTTTGACTCTTTTTATTTCTTCTAGGTCCTTGTTAAACCTTTCTTGCATCTTCTCAATCCTTGTCTCTAGGCTATTTATCTGTGTTTCCATTTTGATTTCAAGATTTTGGATCATTTTCACTATCAATATTCGGAATTCCTTCTCCGGTAGATTCCCTACTTCTTCCTCTTTTGTTTGGTTTGGTGGGCAACTCTCCTGTTCCTTTACCTGCTGAGTATTCCTCTGTCTCTTCATCTTGGTTATATTGCTGCGTTTGGGGTGGCCTTTTTATATTCTGATAATTTGTGGAGTTCTCTTTATTATGGAGCTTCCTCACTTTGGGTGGGGTTCTATCAGTGGCTTGTCAAGGTTTCCTGGTTAGGGAGGCTTGTGTTGGAGTTTTGGTGGGTGGAGCTGGGTTTCTTCTCTCTGGAGTGCAGTGGAGTGACCCGTAATGGGTTATGAGACATCAAAGGTTTTGGGATAATTTTGAGCTGCCTGTATATTGAGGCTCAGGGGAGTGTTCCTGTGTTGCTGGAGAATTTGGGTGGTATGTCTTGTTTTGGAACTTGTTGGCCCTTGGGTGGAGCTTTCAATTTGTTAATGTGGTGCATCACACTGATTGATTTGCAAATGCTGAAGAATCCTTGCATCCCTGGGATAAAGCCCACTTGGTCATGATGTGTGAGCTTTTTAATATGTTGTTGGATTCTGTTTGCTAGAATTTGTTAAGGATTTTTGCATCTATGTTCATCAGTGATATTGGCCTGTAGTTTTCTTTTTTTGTGCTGTCTTTGTCAGGTTTTGGTATTAGGGTGATGGTGGCCTCATAGAATGAGTTTGGAAGTTTACCTTCCTCTTCCCCTGATTCTTGATTCTGTTTCTCTAGAGAACTATGTTTTAAATTTTTAAAAAGAATTAATAATATAAGTAGTAGTCTTAGAAGTATGGAGAAAGTTTTATGTTTGTATAGATATATTGAACTGTTAAGTTTCAAAGATTAATATCATGTGAGCGACCAGAGGAGAAACAGGTTTTAAATTTAAACATAGGTAGTACAAACCAGAAACAAGCTTTTATAATAAGTCACAGATAACAAGTTTCAGTGTTTGTCATTGAACCAACTGTATAGGTTTTTTATTTTTTTTATTGAATGGTAAGCAGTGCTATGTGAAAAGGAGTCCTGCTTAAAGACTGGCTTGATATGATAGTCCTTCTTTTCTTTTTTGTCCTTTTTTTGAAGATGAATAATTGCATTTTATAAAGGACTTTCACTTCCTAATCTCAGTTACCCTTCACAGTAACCCTATCAAATAAATACGAAGTGTATCATAATTATCTCCATTTAAAAGATAAAGAATTTTTGGCTTAAAGAAGTTACGTGACTTTCTTAGGATCTTCTGGTTAGAGAAGATGTGCCTGGAGAAATGTTTTCTGACTGTAAATCAGTAGCACAGTATACCGGGAAAAGCATGGATTTTGCAGTTTGACAGAATTCAGTTCTGTCATGTTCAAGCATTTTCTGATGTTGTCAAATGTTCAATTTCTCAGGGCCTCAGTTTCTTCATAAAATGAGAGTAACAATAACTTAGTAGGTTTTTGGAGGGAGGATTATATGAAATAGGTTATGTAAAGTGCTGGGTAGCTTGTTAGTGCTTCTCACCTAGTGAGAGCTCCAATCAATATTATTATTCTTTGGTTTTTCACTGCCCTGCTTACTGTGTAAAATAACCCCCCAAAAAAGATACTTCAAAGTAAGAAATATATATTCATAATTTACTGTTGCCAGTATTCATGAATGATCATTTAAATATACACGCTTGTTCTTAAAAAGTAAATCTGTCAAATTCTTTTTCCAGGAAAGCTGTTTTAAAATCTTCTTTTGAAAATGTTTGTTCAGATGATGCTTTATCAAAGGAAAACATGGGTATGTGAAGGCCTGTCTTGCTTTTAGTTTTTTTACCTATATTTAATTCCACCAAACGTAATTTTAGTCCTTTGAAGAAAACTAAAGGTACATGTATATGTATATGAGAAACATTAGTGGCATTCTGGTATTAATTTACATACTAGGGCTTTTCCATTGTCTTTATTTTTTTAAATTTTTTAAATTTATTTATGTTTTATTTTTGTTTTTACTTTATTTTACTTTACAATACTGTATTGGTTTTGCCATACATTGACATGAATCCACCACAGGTGTTCATAGTGGGAACTCATGTACATCCATTGTCTTTATATTTCTATCCTCTCAAATTAAATTTTGTCTGGCTTTGTCATATGTTTGATTTCTTTTTTAATAAAGCACTAGCAGTTATAGGAGGAAATACCAACATCAGTACATTTCAGTCTAGAATAATCTATTCCACATTTAGTCAGGGCTGCCAAAGGAGGAGAAGGAAGAAAAGCAGAGCCTGGGGCTCCCAGCTGAACTTGTTGCCGTGGGTGCTAGAGCACTGTAGGGAGAAGGTGGCCTGTAGGGGGAAAGGCTCTTCTTTCAGAAACACTCTACTCTTTCTACATTTTCCTTGGTCTTGAAAAGAGGCACATGCTTGTTTGCAAGGTGGAACTTTGGCAGTCACACAGGGAGGTTTCATAGCAGATTAAACCCAGAGAAGCTGTCAGTCCTCATTTCCTCTCCTGTAGCCACCCCCACATCCTATGGGGCCAAATGTGCCATTTGTACATAGTCTCATAGAATGGAAGGAAGGACAGAGTGGTTATTTTATATCTTCCTTTTCTGTCCTAAACCACTACAGAATTCTGTTGTTCTCTTCTTAGTCTGCTCCTGCTTTCCTGCTGATTAAGGTACCTCCTTTGTTGGCAAGGGAATGCAGCTTTGTTCCTTTGCCTCACATGATCAGCTCACATATTCCTGTAAAAACAAAAGTCATTTTATCCCTAGAGTGAGTTCCCACTAGGTGACCCTGACACCACAGCTGGATCCTCCTCCCCTCCAACTGGCACAGGATCCTTCAGGAGAGATCCTAGGGCACCAGGGATCCGTGGACCAGAAGTGACTGCCTGGTCAGTAGTCTCCCTGCTGCCTGGCTCTGAAAGCCTCAGGAGTTCACTGTCCCAGTGGCTTCACGGGTCTGAGTCTCACTCCTCCAAAGCCACTTGAACTGAAGAGCAGAACCATCTCATCTTCTGTGTTCTCTGTCCACTTCCTGAAAGAGTGGTGCTTTTTCAGTAGTTTGCATCCTCTTCAAATTCTTTATTCACTACTCATATTTCTGTGGCTTCCTTGATCCAGGTCTCTGATGTCTCTCATTTCTTCTTAGCTTAAGTTAGAATCAGTCCTAGATCAAACAACAGAGAAAAATGATAGCATCTGACTCTTGAGTCTCTGCTCCACTTTGAGGCCCTCTTTCTTTACGCTCTGGGTGCTCATGTCTCCCCTGTGTCCTCTGCCCCAGCTGTGATGTGCCCTCCTGGCTTCATGCTCTGCAGTTGCTTCTCTCTCCCTTAGTTCTAGATCCCAGGGAGAGTCAAGTACATGCAACTGCCCTACCTTTTCAGACATCAGTTTCTCCATCTGTAATAAAGAAAATGCAAGAGAAGCTGTCTTATCCAAGAGAGAAAGGACTGTTTCTGGAAAACAACAGAAAAAGTTGAGGAATCGTTAAATAAATGATTAAACTGTATGTTCGTGGGTGTGTAAAGATTTAATCTAATTCTGGGGTGGGAGATAAATTATGAGTTTGGGGTTAACATTTATACACTACGGTATATGAAATAGATAAACAAGGACCTACTGTATAGCACAGGGAACTGTACTCAGTATTTTGTAATTTTTCTAATAATTTATAATGGGAAAGAATCTGAGAAAGAATATGTGTGTGTGTGTGTGTGTGTAACTGAATCACTTTGCTGTACACCTGAAACTAACATAACATTGTAAATTTACTACAATTTTGAAAAATGGTTATAAAAAAGGATTTGATCTAAGAAATAACTATTTGTGGGATATGTCTGTATTTTCTGGGAAATTGCTACCAGGAATATCTTGTATTATGTTTGATTGTCCCTGTAACCCATTTTTTGGTCAGTGTTTAGGGACCAAAAAAATCCATCTATGATGGTGAAATAATAATAGAATAATAATGATGATAATGATAAACGACACCTGTAACAGTTACTGTGTCTTCACTTTTCTAAACATTTCATATGTATTAGTTTAACCCTCACAAGATCTGCATGAGATGAATAGGTATATTTTATTACAATTCCTATGGTATCAGTGGAAAAACAGAGGCAGTTAATAGGTTATATGCCTTTTCTAAGGTCACATAGCTTCTTAAAATTAATCAGTGTTTGCAGCTATTTCCTTGGTTGCTTTAGCAGAAGCTTAAAGCTAAATTTATGGTTTTTCAGTGTGGCTCAGTGGTAAAGAATCCGCCTGCCAATGCAGGAGACGTGATTTGGATCCCTGGGTCAGGAAGATTCCCTGGAGTAGGAAATGGCAACTTACTCCTGTATTCTTGCCTGGAATTTCCCATGGACAGAGGAGGATGACGGGCTGCAGTCCATGGGGTCACAAAGAGTCAGACATGACTGACCACACGTGCAGTCACAGTCACATACAGCACTGCTAGTTGGTCTAAGCATCTTTTTAAAATGTAATCATTGCCCTCCACATCCCCCTTAATGAACAGATTTTTTACTTCTCTTATTTTTAGTCTTTGAGCTTTTGTCACTTGTTTTATTGTATCTGTGTTGTCTGTTGGTAAATACCTCATTTCTCTTTGTGGAGTAGGCAGTCTATAAAAGTTTTAATAAAAGATTAACATATCATCAGTATCAGCTGAGTCACTCAGTTGTGTTTGACTCTTTGCAACCCCATGGACTGCAGCATGCCAGGCTTCCTTATCCATCACCAACTCCTGAAGCTTGCTTAAACTCATGTCAATTGAGTTGGTGATACCATCCAACCATCTCATCCTCTGTCGTTCCCTTCTGCTCCTATATTGACATATAACCCTGGATTAGTTAACAGTCTACTAACATTCATGAGTAATGCAGGGGATGTGTTCATCATCCACCTGGGACAGGTGAGCATGGCAGAGAATGGCTGATACAGAAAAGATCTGGATGCTGTCTGGGTGAGCCAGGCAGGAGGTAAAGGCCTTAGGCCTGGGTTGGGGCAGAAGGCTGATGGAGGAGAAGGCTGCTATCTTGCTGTTGAAGGCAGACTTGGCCTGCCTGGTCTGGGTTGGAAGTTATCTTTATCCTCTGGGCCCTCCTGCCCCCCATGTCTGTTTATTCTAGGTAGGCACTTCTTCTTCATTCACTTGAGCCTGTAGTTCCCTCATCTCTACATTTACATCCTAAGCTGATAGAAGAGGCTTTGTGGTTACTTGAAAACAAATCAAAACCACGTGCTTTTTCCTCCTCTTCACCTTCCCCCTCTAGAAGAATGGCTTCAAAATTTCAACATTGAAATGACCCTGAAAATTTAAGATGCTGTTTTTCAGTGCCAAGTTTGAAGTAACTGAACCAGTGGCCTCTTTATATAAAAGAGGAAATAGCTTCTTTAAACATTAATAGAGAAGTAGAGAATAAAGAAAACTTCGTAAATATATTATACATTGAAGGATTTTTCTAAAATAGTGACTGATTTATTGAGATAAACAGTAAGTTATTTCTTACCAGGAATGAAAAACAGCACTAATTTATTTTATAAAAATTCATTTAAAAAAGCCAGATTCATACTTCAGTGGGAGAGATACCTTTTTTCTTTTTATTTTTTTCTCCCACTTTCTCTGAGTGATAGAGCAGCTGTAATGGTACCACTTTACTCTCGACAACAAATTGAAGCAAGTCAGAAAAACTACCGGATAATCAGGACTGATAGAAGATGATTGGTCATGCAGTCAGCACAGACCTGCATTCTGTCTGTATCTTTGGAGATCATTGACCAATTTTGATAACCTCGTTTGCAGATTACAGTAACTGCAATTTCTGAGAATTATTTTTGGATTCTCTGTGTTTACAGTGTAGGAATACCTTTTAGAAAAGCAACCCTCGTGTTCTGAAAGCAGAATTTGACATCAGTCAAGTTGGTGTTATGAACCCTACTTGATTTACGAAGCCATCCATTACTTTGTCTACCCTTTGATCGAAAGGTAGAATACATGTTTATCCAGGTCACTTGAAAACAGAGAGCCTGCAATGGCACTCGGCAGTGACATTCATTATCATAAATTGACTGTATTTTAGTCTAGCCTTAAAAATATAAGGGCTTCCCTGGTTGCTCAGCTGGTAAAGAATCCAGCTACAATGCGGGAGACCTGGGTTTGATCCCTGGGTTGGGAAGATGCCCTGGAGGAGGGCACAGCAACCCACTCCAGTATCCTTGCCTGGAGAATTTCATGGACAGAGGAGCCTGGCAGGCCACAGTCCATGGAGTCGCAAAGAGCTGGACATGACCAAGCGACTTCAACACACAACTTGGAAATGTAAAGATGTTTGTGTGCCATTTTCCTTCACAGCAGAGCTCAAAATTCGTCTTCTCAACAGTGCATTAAATGTCATTATCAATTTCCATAGACTCAGAATGTAAAATAAGAAAACAACGTCCATGAGTGGGACTGGGGAATTGATGTGAACATAGTCACTGTCTTGTTAAGTGACAAGTTACTAAGTAAGAAATCTGTCACAAAGAGAGCTGACTCTCAACAAAACTGCTTCCATGAAAATGGACTTTCCTGTGGAAAATTCCAATTCAGAAGCCATGGTGTTGCATTCGTGTTTTTTAATCATCTTCAGGTGATTCTTATGCCCCAGATTTGGAATACGGCTGTTCTAGAATGTGACAGCTTATACTCGGTGTTCTTAGGCGTTAGCAGTTACCACAGAGCACAGATCTACATGCTGACAATTCACGTGTCAGTCTTGGTGTTTCGTTTGTGTTGTTTCTGAACACAGGAACTGATTTTGAGGTGTAGAATGGCTTATCAGCAAACCACTTTCAAACTGTTTTGAGAGTTTTCCTCAGAGGAGACCTGAGCCTGGCTGGGTGGAGATGATGACCAGGAAGGCTGGTCTGTGGCTCTTCTCTCAGACCCTTAGCAGGCACAAAATAAACATTTGTCAGTTGAATAAAAGAAAATGATAATAAAAATGGATTTTTTTGAACTGGAATGTTTCACATTAATAATCTCTATTAACCTTATAACATGCCTAATTTATACGGATACCTGTCTGTGTAAACTCACACACAAATGGATGGATGTGTACATCATATTACACAAACCAAAATTAATGTTATTGCTGGGAACACCTTGCTTCCATATTCACTGATAAAATTTTAGCCCTGAAGGGTATGTCCTGCTTGGGTTTCCATGAACTTTCAGCTGCTCTACATCTGTGATGTGGTTTTTGATGACCTGCCAATGTGTAGTGGATGATGGGGTGTATGTCAGATTTGTATAACCAGAGTGGAAGATGATGGGGCGTGTGTCTTTCTCTCTGAGTCATGCTGCCCGTGGAAGACTTTTCAGGGCCCCATCTGTCTGCTGTGCAGGAGCAGGTCACTAGCCTCCTCCCTTGATCTTTACTTCAGAAAGATTCAATATCAATTGAAAATGTTTGTTTTATTTAAATAGGAACTCAGTTGATATTGTTAATCAGCAGTCGGGTCTATAGAGTTATAATAGGTATTTATATCTTTGTTGGGAATATTATCTTGTATCAGCAAGTTCAACAAATTACCAGATATTTTGCTTACTTACATATTTCTGTCACAGTAGCAGAAAAATCGCACAGCCTTTATAAGTATGTGAATTTTTAAAAAAATTAGATTAGGCAGTTAAGATGCATTGATATTTTGATTAAGAATAGACTAGGACTTCCCTGGCAGCTTAGATGGTAAAGAATCTGCCTGCAATGCAGGAGAACTGAATTCAATTCATGCCTGGAGAATTCCATGGACAGAGGAGCCTCGTGAGCTATAGTCCCTGGGGTTGCAAAGAGTCAGACACGACTGAGCAACCAACACTTTCACTTTACATACTCAGCCTGGATTTAGCCTTGACACTTAATTACTTGGCTTCCCCTTTTAAACAGTAGTTTTAATAGTTTATTGCAGGGCTTAACAAATTGTGTGTCACGATTATCAGTTGCTGCTTGTTCTTGTAAATAAAGTTTTATTGGGACACAGCCACTCCCATTTGGTTGAAGGTGGCGCTGTGGTAAAGAATCCGCCTACCAATATAGGAGGCGCAAGAGACACAGGTTCAATCCCTGGGATGGGAAGTTTCCCTGAAGGAGGAAATGGCAATCCACTCCAGTAGCCTTCCCTGGAAAATCCCATGGATAGAGGAGCATGGTGGGCTGCAGTCTGTGGGGTTGCAAAGAGTTGGAAATGACTGAGCATGCACTCACGTACGGTTTGCTTTCTAATAGCAGAGTTGAGTAGTTGTGACGGAGACCATCTGGCCCACAAAGCCTGGAATATTTACTCTCTTGTCCTTCATAGAAAAAAAGTTGCTGACCCCTGGTCTATAAGTAACAACTTAATTTGGTGCCCTTGCCTTCTTATTTTAAAAATACAGATGTACACCCATGGCTGATTCATGTGAATATATGGCAAAAACCACTACAATATTGTAAAGTAATTAGCCTCCACTTAAAATAAATAAGTTAATTTTTTAAATAAATAAAAATAAAAGAATAATTTAGTGTCAGGGATACTTATAGTCTACATATAGCAAGAATGTCACTTACATTTGTCAAGGAATAATTATAAAAGATTCAACTGAAAATCCACAGTAATTTTGTATCAAGCAGAGGCTATAACTGAAAGTTATACAAAATACTTTTTATCTTGTTCAGTTCAGTTCAGTCGCTCAGTCGTGACCCCATGAACTGCAGCATGCCAGGCTTCCCACTCCATCACCAACTCCTGGAGCTTGCTCAAACTCGTGTCCATCAAGTTGGTAATGCCATCCAACCATCTCATCCTCTGTCGTCCCCTTCTCCTCCTACCTCATAACATTTAGAAAATGTCCTCTTTGAGGGTGGTTAAGATTATGAATTAGATAGAATTACTTAAGGTGTAATTTTTTTTTTCACTATATTAACAACATTTCTTTAGTTGTCTCTGAGACAGAATTTTTACTGAAAGAGCTGGAGCAAATGCTTGAGCAAGCCCTGGAGCACACAACCACTCACAAGGAGTCTGAAGAGGAGTGTGGGGAGGAAGTGAAGACAAGAGAAAAGGTAGGATCCATAGTGACCATCAGGCCTGAAGAGCAACCTCAGATCCTTAAATGGCAGAAATTGTTCCCAGATATTCATTTCCATTATATGGGAAGTTCCTTTCACTTCTAAAATGTGAGCCCTTGGTTATCATGAGGTGAACAAGAAACTAGTAGCCTGTGGAGAAATCAGAATGCATCTATCAGTCTTTGAAATATACTTGAGCCAAGGCTGCTGCTGCTGCTGCTAAGTCGCTCCAGTCGTGTCCGACTCTGTGCAACCCCATAGAGGGCAGCCCGCCGGGCTCCCCCGTCCCTGGGATTCTCCAGGCAAGAACACTGGAGTGGGTTGCCGTTTCCTTCTCCAATGCATGAAAGTGAAAAGTGAAAGTGAAGTCGCTCAGTCGTGTCTGACTCTTAGTGACCCCAATGGACTGCAGCCCACCAGGCTCCTCTGTCCATTGGATTTTTCCAGGCAAGAGTACTGGGGCGGGATGCCATTGCCTTCCCTGACTTGAGCCGAGGAGCTGTTTTATTTGGGGTCTTTGGGGCTGGAATGAAGAGGGATAGTGAGACTCACTGACGCCAGGGAGGTACTGATCTTCGCATTCAGGAGAAGCACTAGAGCAAGAGGACCCCTGGAAAGCTGCCCTGCCTGGTCATGCACAGGGCTGACCTCCATGGGGAATTTTTCACCAGATTCTATTTCACCATTCTTAACCAGATTGTCTTTTTTTTTTTCCTTTTGGCCAGCCAAGTTGGGCTGAGAAAGGCCATGTGTGCTTACTGTATTCAATACTTATCAATGACAGCAGAAATTCTAAGTTGGTTGACACATTGCTCAGCACAACAGCAAGCCCAGGTCATTAACACAGAACAGCAGGGTAGCAGGTGTGAAAGAAGTCAGCCGTGAGGCAGACACTTACACACGGTGGTCCAGCTGTTCCCTGTGTAGTTAGGAGGGAAATGGCAGTGAGGAGCCCTGGATCCTTCCAGTTTCATTCCTTTTCTCGTTTCTTGTTTGGCTATCCACTGTGCCTGGAGTCAGGAAGCAGGGGATGGGAGACGGGCTCAGCATACTGTCCTTGTGTCCCCTTCCTGGTCCAGGCAGTGAGGATTCAGGACTGGCTAAGGTTGCCTGTCACTTGCCTCAGAGGGTTGTTAAATGAGGCAAACCAGAAAAAGTGCTTTGCAGAGTGATTGACTCCTAAGACTGGCTATTATTACAGATGAGAATTGGCAGTGGCAGCCTCTGGAGGGAATAGGAGCTAAGAATTCCTCACCTTGTCTCTGTTAGCACATCCTCACTTTGCAAAACTACCCATCCCCAACTCTTCTGTTCTGAGGTGCAGAGAAGGTGGCTTTGTAAATGGACAAGATTGTTCATCCACTTTGGCTGATTTCATTCAGAACTTCAGCAAGAACAAAGATGATTCTTTGGGATTTCTTTGGAAGGAATGATACTGAAGGTGAAACTCCAGTACTTTGGCCACCTTATGTGAAGAGTTGACTCATTGGAAAAGACTGATGCTGGGAGGGATTGGGGGCAGTAGGAGAAAGGGACGACCGAGGATGAGATGGCTGGATGGCATCATGGACTCGATGGACATGAGTCTGAGTGAACTCCGGGACATAGTGATAAACAGGGAGGCCTGGTGTGCTGCGATTCATGGGGTCGCAAAGAGTCGGACACGACTGAGCGACTGAACTGAACTGAAACACTTCCTTGATTAAGTTACAAATCATGAAAATACACAAAATTTGCAGTTGAGATCAAACTGTAAAGGAAAATAAAATTTAAATAAAATTATTGGTAAAAACACTGAGTTGAAAAACATAATTGTTTTCTTGGTCAGCAATCTCAACTTGTTCTTGAATTGCCATGGATTGTGAATAGTATTTCTCTGATTAGAGTCCCTTTTTAAAAAAGCAAAAAAAAAATCTTGTTCTCTCTATAGATCTTACCCCTCATAGAACAAGAGCTATAGATTGGTGACATTTATTGTATACATGTAGTTAATATATAAATTATTCTTTTCTGGCAAATGTGTATTTTGTTTGAGCACCATATGGTTTTGTGCAGTGGTTTTTTTCAGTCTTAGCGGTTTGTCTATTCAAAAATACAGGCAGGTTGATTTTTATAGAAATGTCCTGGAGCTTTTACAGCCACAAAATTGGCTTCTATTTTGCCATTATAACTAGTAACTTGATAGAACAGAAAATTACTTCTGATTTTTATGTCTTAAGGTAAAATACATAGTTTTAATACATCACCAGGCAGGAGCTTGCTCTTTGTTTTAGATTCTTGTAATGTTTTATGCTTTCAAAAGGCATTTAGGAATTATAAAAATTAACTGTTTTAACTTGCTGGCAGGCAGGTGAGTGCTGCCTGCTGACTGGTTCGTAAGCCTCTCTCCACACAGAGCTCTAGAAGCCTGGAATTCATGCCAGGTTGGGGTACTTACTGCCTTGTTCATTTTTAAATGAGGAGAATAGCAATGAGACCAGCTGTCAGAGCTGGAGCAATTTCCAGCTTAAAGGTAAAGAAATGATCACCTAAGGGATTTCTTTTCTCCTTTCTTTTCTTCCTTCCTTCCTTTTTTTTTTTAATTAGTATGAAAAATAAATATGACTTCCAAAGGTAAGATGTATTTTGTTTTTAGAAAGTGGTTAAGTGTTTTGTTAAAGAAAGTGGTCTTTTATAAGCTAACACACCAGAAGAGGATATACCTGATAATTTTGAAGTTTTGAGCGTGTTTATTCTCTGGGCAGATGTTGTTTGAGCTGTTTTCAAAGTTGTGAATGTGATGTTTTCATCATGCATTTCATGTGTGAGGTTTCAAGTTGATTACTCTCAAGCACTTATACCAATGAATTGAGAATAGCAACATGAACAAAAGCATACACACATGGATAATCAAAATCCATTTTTGTTTGTCATTCAAGTACTCAGAGATTGTTTTCCTCAGTAGACTCACCTTTCTAATTATGTTCTTTTTTTTTTTTTTTGGTTTCTTAATCTACTAATTTAATCTTATTAAGGGAAAATTTTTAGGGTACAATTTTATTCAATTGCAAAAGTTAATTTTTTAGTAGTGTTTTCTTTAATTATTTTCATATTTACAAAATTGTACTATTTTTTCTTTTTTAGTTTTTTTATTTTTTAAATTTTAAAATCTTTAATTCTTACATGCATTCCCAAACATGAACCCCCCTCCCACCTCCCTCCCCATAACATCTTTCTGGGTCACCCCCATGCACCAGCCCCAAGCATGCTGCATCCTGCGTCAGACATAGACTGGCGATTCAATTCACATGATAGTATACGTGTTAGAATGTCATTCTCCCAAATCATCCCACCCTCTCCCTCTCCCTCTGAGTCCAAAAGTCTGTTATACACATCTGTGTCTCTTTCCCTGTCTTGCATACAGGGTCGTCATTGCCATCTTCCTAAATTCCATATATATGTGTTAGTATACTGTATTGGTATTTTTCTTTCTGGCTTACTTCACTCTGTATAATCGGCTCCAGTTTCATCCATCTCATCAGAACTGATTCAAATGAATTCTTTTTAACAGCTGAGTAATACTCCATTGTGTATATGTACCACAGCTTTCTTATCCATTCATCTGCTGATGGACGTCTGGGTTGTTTCCATGTCCTGGCTATTCTAATTATGTTCTTAGCTAACATTAACACTGGTTGACATGCCCTGACTTTGAAAAAAATGGAAGGGAATTAATTTCAGACTGTTATAAAATCCACCTAAATAATTCACAAACTAGATAATCCATATACAAATAAGACAGTTTACTGAATACCTCTTTGTATTAAAAGGTACATTTTTGATACATGAAAATAGAAAGTACTTGTATAAATTACATGAGTTTTGTTTTGTTTTGTTTTTTTTCACGTTGTATGCGAAGTTACCTCTGCCTTTAATGAACCTTGAAGTTGTAAATCTCGTGTGTGCGTGTGTATGTTTGCCTTGTTTTCACTTGTGTCCTTTCCAAATAAACCAGCGCATCCACTTACTATCCATAAGGAATGCAGGTGCTTATGAGAAGATGGTCACCGGAAGTGTGACTAAACAGTTTTCACTTGTATTCTCCGTAATGATCAATTTTAAAATAAAAAATTTAGAAAACTTGCAGAATTTTAATTTTAATGATCACATTTTTCCACTTCAAAAAGTTAAAGCTAAAAATGTATGATGTTGAGGGGTAGAGGACTAAGTATTCAGTTACTTTTACACTGACACTTACTGTACGTTATATTTTATGTGGGGATCATTATTTGACCACCAGCATAACAGAACACCTTGTTTAGGAGTTACTGACGGTTTTATGTTTTGTGCAGATAATTAAGCCTTGTCTTCAAGTAAATTTGATGACTTCTGTGGTTATTTTTACAGTTACCTAAATGTGGCCCTGAAGTTCCTGCAGGCAGCTCTCTTGAAAACCACTGTGAAGAGGAATGTCTTATAATTGATGGGCGAAGGTTAAAAGCTGGAGAATGTATTGAAAATATAACTAAGAAGTTTAAAGAAATAGATGCTTTGATGTCTGAATTTTAGGGCATTATAGATATTTCCAAAAGTTAATTATAAAAATCATTTACATCTTTACATTCTCCCAAAGTTTAAACTTAAAAATGTTTTGTGAAACATTTTACCAAAGTTGTTACTTATAATAACTTTCTACTTCGTATTTTGAGAATATCCATTGTTTTGAGAGATAATCAGGTGGTATTTAAATTAATGTAATTTTAGAATCTGAGAACCCTGATATTTATATTTGTAGATTTTTTTCTTGTTTGCCTTAATTTTAAAATAGTTTATGAAACTTACTTCACAAATACATGCTTTATAGTGATTTAATTTAGATCCTTTGTTCAGGTGTGGCTAACTGTTAAAATGACTGCTAATGCTATTATAATTCTTACAAATAATTCAGATCCAGTATTCTTAGAGAATGTATATTTGTAGTAGAAATAAGCTACGGCAAAATAAAAGGAAATAATAAAAAATAATTGTGTAATAGAGTTGGAGCTTTTCTTAAAAAACAAAAATGTTAATTGCCTTATTATTTTGGAAACAGTCATTTCAACCACAGTTCCCAAACTAACTGTTTAGTAGAGTCTGTGAAGGGTCTTTGGAAGATCAGAATCCTGGACCCTTCCCTGCTGAATCAGAATCTCTGGAAGCAAGGATAGGAAATGTAATTTAAAATATAGAGATAAGTTAAACATCTTCACTGTAGAAAAGTCTAAACCATATAGAAAAGTAAAAGGTACATCCTGCAATACCACTCCCCTAACACCCCGCTGGGACTCCTGTTCCTTAGGGGTCCCTGTGAACGCTCTGGTGGGTGTCCTCGACTGGGTCCTTTGCTCATCAGATGGTGTGTGTGCACAGCCACCTCCAGCTCTACACGCTAGCTTTGGCTCCTTCTCCCTGGGGGCAGGGGTGGGAGAAAGGGCATTCCACGCACTTGAAAACCTGGAAACAGAGACCGAAGCTTGAGGAGAGAGGAAGAGGGAGCATCCAGGACTTGCTGGTGATTGAAGTGGCTGGAGTGGCTTGTGATGGGGGAAGGTGAGCATCAGAGCTGAGCCAGGCTTCTCTCCGTCAATAGAGTGGAGGTTGCCATGCAAGGAAAGGTAATAATCTGCAGAGTGCAGGAGACAGTCAATACGTGGAAAATACGCAGCTTATGATGGTGACTGTCGTTGGCTCAGAGCTGCTCTCTTCTGAGCACCCTGCCATCTTCTCCAGTGCCTCAGGGACCAGCATGTCCCTTCCAGCAGAGCCAGTGGTGACACACCTGCTTCTGTGGGCCCTGGGACCAGGGCTTCTGTGTGGTCAGCTGCCTTCTAGGGCAGCCCATACCCTACCTTTAGAGCTAGAGCTTCTTGCTGGGCCAGAGGAAAGCTTTGTAAGGAAATTGTGTCTGCCTCCCAGGGGAAGTTAAACTCTTAAGTACGCTAGTTACACTATACCAAGTTTAATATATGAGATGTAAAGCAATATGGCAGGGCCTTCTGCTCAAGCTTTTGGGTTGGAATAAGAGCCTGTCTTTGTCCAGTTTGAGGAGGCTAACTGCTCCTTTTGGAATGAGTAGGGCCACACCATCCTAGTCTACAGCTTCTGTGAACTTAAGAGAGTCTGCATCCATTGGAAGCTGAGTCCGCAGTTAGATCTGCAGACCCTGGATGGCTGAGCACCAAAGCCAGCTTGTTGCCTGTGTTCCAGGAAGACCTGGCCCATTGGTCCCAAGAAGCTGAATTTATGCAGTGATTTGCATTGGTAAGAGGCTTGCTGCTGTTTAGTTCCTAAGCTAAGTCCTACTCTTTGAGACTCCATGGACTGTAGCCCGCCAGCCTTCTCTGTCCATGGAATTTTCCAGGCACGAATACTGGAGTGGTTTGCCATTTCCTTCTCCAGGGGATCTTCCCAACATAGGAATCAAACCCAAGGCACCTGCTTGGCAGGCAGATTCTTTACTGTGAACCACCTGGGAAGCCCGGTAAGAGGCTTAGCTCTATCTTTATTGGAGACAAACTGTGTACTTTTAATGGATTCATCTCTTTTGCCTCCAGTGCATGTATGTATTTGCAGAAATCTGTAGCGTCTATAGCCTTGGCCTTACTGGCTCTGCAGTGGCAGGCGATGGCCCACAGACAGGTAATGTATCCACTGTAGACCTAGGTGCTGTCATAAACTTTCTAAATCAGTCTAGTTTTTGTAGAAAGAATTGGCAGTTCACTCTTTCTAGAGAAAACTTGCATTCAGGTACCTGAGGTGACCTATGTAAGTGTTCCAGTTAGACCATTCTGCCATCTACTACCTCTATCAAATAGCTGGTAATACTTGTCTCCACCATATACTGGGGCTGACAGGTGGTAGACTTCTGTTCCAGATACTCCCAGACCAGTAGAATTTGCACCTGTGGCCCTTCCAAGGAACAGAGGTAAGATTTTGAAAATTCTCAAAATAATGAAGTCCTGTTCTGTCATTTCTCTCTGTTGGGTCCCAACAGGAGACACAGTACAATTTAAGAATTCTCATATTTCTTTAGGGCTGAACCAATTCTTGATGCCTCTCCATAGAGTTCTAGAAGAGTTGGTCAGTACAGATAAACTTGATCTTAAGGTCCAAGTGGGACGTTTGCCCAAATGGGCAAATCTGAATATTACGATTTTCCCACCTTGTGATTTGTTGCATGGTAAAAACACTCAAAGTGGTGAGCAACATAAAGAGAAAAATTTTGAAAAAATGAGTTGCTTTCAAATTAATATAGGAAGTTACTATAAGCAAGAGACATGCTCAAAACAAAAACCAAACAAAACAGTAAGAGAAAACCAAATGCTGTATACTGATGCATACATGTAGAATCTGAAAAAATTGATGTACATAACCTTACTTACAAAGCAGAAACAGAGACACAGACATAGAGAACAGACATACGGAAAAGAAGGGGCGATGAGCTGGGAGACTGGGTTTGACATATCTACACTATGGATACTATTAATATGGATAAAGCAGATCACTAATGAGAACCTAGTACAGCACAGGGGACTGTATTCACTGGTCTGTGGCGACTAAATGGGGAGGAAATCCAAAAAAGGGGGTGTATATGGATATGTATGGCTGATTCACTTTGCTGCACAGTATAAACTAATGCAACATTGTAAATAACTATACCCCAATAAAAAAAATTGCAAGCAGCAGCCCAGAAGTTGCTACTTAGAAAATAAAACTGTTACCTTCAGCCAATGAAGGCAGGAAAAGATTTTTTTAATTAAGATATAGTGTGGGGAGAAAGGTTTAATCCAGGAAATGGTTGTTGAATTGCATAGCAAGAGAGACAAAGACCAAATTCAGGTGACTTGCCGGAAAACATGGCTTCAGGGCAAAGACCCAAACCGGTGTGGCTGTAACACTGCAAAATATGACAGAGTGACATTTAGTAGATCTTCCAGTTGGACAGAGGCCTGGGTCCACTGCCACAGGATGTACTCAAAGTGCTAGTAATTCAATCTGGACAGAAGCGTGTCTTGGAAAAAAATGTGATTTTCACACATGGAATGAACTGCAGCCGAATACACAGAAAATCCACTAAGTTGTAGAGAAAGTGACGCTATCAAAGTCCTACAAGCCTAAACTAAGAGAAACTGAAATGTTTGAGAGGCAACAAAGACCTCTGAGCCCTCAATTTTTTACAGGTGGGAAGCAAGCAGGGAAAACTTAGCTACCCCAAACAGGTGTAAATTTCAATGTCCTCTTAGGAAGCAACAAGAAACATGAAGACAAAGTATCTCAGAGGACAGAGCATGGACTGGGGGTCTCACCCCTCCCCCTGACCCCACGGTCCCTCCCCTTCCTTGAAACAGAACCAAGAATCAAGAAACATTTCCTGTAATGATGTATCGGGAAACAATCTAAAAGGAATGGCTATATGTACAACTGATTCCTTTTCCTGTACACCTGAAACTAATATAGCGTTGTAAATCAACTGTATTTCAATAAAAAATATATATGTCTGTAAAAAATTTTAAAGCCACTTCCCGCTTCCATGCAGGGAAATTGGCCTACTGTGCCTAGAAGGAGTTCAGGTTTGCTGAAGACCACGTTTCTGCTCTTTGACTGGGAGTGGCTGCTGTGATTATCTGTCCCCATTGCACTGTTGCTTGTTGCATGCGTGAGGGGGGGGGCTGGCCAGTAACTTGCATATTAGTTCCCAGACCCAGTCCACATCTGTGCCGTGTGCTCTTCATGGAGTCCTGATGTCGCGCCTGACGCCACGACTGCGTGAGACTTCTGCGTGCCCTTGGGTGGAGGTGGGGGTGTTTTTCACGTTGAAGGGATATGAATGACGGCCATGGAGGTGGGCAGAAGCTGACTGGGCTATTGGCCCAATTCTTGGTGTCTTCTTGCGTGGCCTCCTTACGGGCAGCATGTACTTCCCTGCCCTGTGACACTAGGCTCGACCTTCTGCTCTTGCTCCATGAAACAGGGCTGAAGGGACGGTGCCAGTTTTTATCAAGGGACAGCCTTTTGAAGCTTTGTGTATTTCTTTTCCTCTTGTGCTTCTGCCATTACCCTGAGAGGAACAGGTCCCCCAGTAAGCCCTCTGGGAGGGGAGAGACCAAAGTGAGGACTCAGACCCAAACATCTGCAGAAGGAAGCAAAGCTGCCCCAGGGGCCCTCGGGAGCCACGGGATAAAGAGTTATTGCTTTCGGCCGCTGAGTTTGGGGTCGTTTGCCACACAGCATTGTTGAGGCCATAGATCTCTGACACTGTTGGCTTCTTGGTCCCAGCAATAATCCCACAGGCCAGCTGTGGTGTCTGCCTCCCAACTGTGCCCACAGCATTTTCTCCTTAGGCGGGAACTACTGTCAAAATAGTCCTGCCTCCTGGGTGGACCCCGGAATCCTGCCCGCGACCTGCTGGCAATGCCCGGACCTGGCCCAGACTGGCCCCTCAACTGGGAGGGCTCAGCCTGCCCCCACACTGCCCATGGTGCTTGTCATAGCCACGCGTTCCGGGAGACAACTCTCTCAGAAGGACAATGCAGATAGTGGAGTGCAGTTTATTACACCACAGGCCCAAGGCAGAGTCTCCTCTTAGCCAAGGACCCCGACCAGTTTTTGTGGAAACCTTATGTACCCTAAGTGTATGCGCCCAAATCCACCTCCCCAAATTCCCTGCAACTAGTCTGAACAAAGGAAAAGAAAGATACAATCAGAGTTAACCTGTGATTTGTATGCCTTAAGCCTAGGTAGTTAACAGTGGACATTTATCAATAGGCCTGTGGTCATACCCCAGTAAGCATAATAGAATGTATGATTCTATTCAGTTACACAGGTTATTAGGGTATTCTTTTAGGCTATGGAGAGTCTAGGTACGAGCCCTAGGGCTTTTCCATCCAGAGGGTCTGGTTTTTCAGGTGGTATGTCTTTTCCATAGATACTGGGCATATAGCTCAAAGTCCACAGTCCGGCCCAAGATGGAGTCCTGCTTTCAACATGAAGCCTGTTCTGTCTGTTTCCTCCTTCATGCTGAATTGTATTGGTTTAATTAAGGAGGCCAGCATAAATATATAGATATTATCAATAAATAGGATACTACCACCACCAACATATCACTAAGGGCTATAAGAGTGAATCACTTATTCCGTGTGAGTAGTTTTAGATGCTACAATAATCCCATAGAGTGGCGATATGCCCATAATGTTGCAGTGTCTCATTTGACAAACATTTCTATGCTTTTTCCCTTGCCTTTGCCCATGTCTTCCTTCTACTTTGGCATTGTGTCACAGGATTGTGAGTAGCAAAATCTGTTTGGGTCCAGATTTTACCTACTAACTTGTCTAAGTCATATAGCCAGTGAGTGGAAAGGGCAGAATTTGAGTACGTTTCTTTCTGGTTCCAGATCCCTTGCCCTAAATTACTGTCTGTATTATTTAATAGCCTGGTTATTAGCTGGGTAGTCGAATGATCATCTAATGTCCTTTTATGTAAAAAGGGGTGGGACTTTCTAAAGCAAAGCATTATTATGAGGAGTAAGTGAAAAATGTTATGTGAAAGTGCTCTGTAAATCAATTTTATCTTTTCTTCTGAAGGAAACCAAATATGTATTTAAGGATATTGCAGTTATAATTATTGAGATTAAATATAACTATACATTTGAAATGATCACTTGTCTTGGTTTTGAATTACTCCATCTGCTAGTCATCAGTATCAGATTTCCTTGTTTCTCTGTTTTAAATTAATCTTTAGCAGCACCGCAATCTTCTCTCTGACGGGTATGTGAACAGTGTCCGTCTTTTAAGAGGCATCTTAACTGTTGAACTTTAGCAATAGGTTTAAATCACCTCGCCTTCCTCACAGACACTCAGCTGAAAACAGAAAAGAGGTGGGGGTGGATCTTAACCCTGAAGGGTAGTAGCAGGATTCTGTGTTCGTGCCTCTCACACAGAGCCCGTGTGTGTTTTATCACATTCCAGCAAGGTGGAATTTGGACTCTGCCTCTGAAATCCTTTTGAGAGCCAGGAGGCTAACCAAAGTATTTGATCAGAATTAGTCTGTTTTAGCAGTGACACTTGCTTATTGTGACAGGTAATTAACATACATACATTTAAATTTTGTGAAACAACCCTCTTGCAATTTACAGAGGAAAAGGAGCCAGCAGGAGAGAAACGTGTGGCTGCGCCCTCCAGTCTGGAGTTTTCCACCTAGGGATGGGGAAGTGGAGACAAATAGAGGAGATCCTTGGAGCAGAAAGTACATGTGAAAACTGAACATCTCAAAGCAGAAAGGAGTTCTCTTCTCAGATAGCTACAAAACCCCTTCTCGTAACGCCTTCCTCCTTCCATGTGTCCCTGAGAAGCTGCACCTCACCGACCCTGAGGTCAGCAGACAGCTTTGGACCTGGGCTGTTCATGGAAGGAGTGTAGCCAAAACTAGGCTACCCTCTTAAACTCCCTTACAAAAAATGGTGTTTTAGTTGCTCAGTCGTGTCTGACTCTTTGCGACCCCATGGTCTGTAGCCTGTCAGGTTCCTCTGTCCATGGGATTTTCCCAGCAAGAATACTCAAGTGGGTTGCCATTTCCTTCTCCAGGGGATCCTCCCCACCCAGGGACTGAACCCGGGTCTTCTGTATTGCAGGCAGATTCTTTACCGTCTGAGCCACAAGGGAAGCCCTTATACCCCATAGGAACTGAATTGCAGAGAAGACCAGTGGCAGTGACACCTCATATTTACACCCACTAGGTCTTGTCCTGAGGGGACTCAGTGCTTTCACCACACAATTGGCTCAGACTCTAGGGCCTCCAGAAGACTACTGTGTCGTCTCTCCACTTCATGCCCAGCTGCCTGCTTGCACCCCATAAGCCCCTGTTCCTGCATAACCTCTGCAGCCGCACTTCCCACTGTGGTTGAAGCTGAGATTGGGGAGGCACAGGAGGGGAGGCTGGCGGGGAATCTGTATCTTGGACAGTGGTTCTAAGTGAGCCGGTGAGCTCTTGGAGCCCTTCACCCCAGGGGCAATGCTGTGCTTCTTCACGGTGGGGGCTGCCCACACCCTCCTGCCCCCCTTGCCCGTGGACTTCCAGGCCTGTCCAGCAGCCGCTGCTGTTGGCTGTGCCAGAGTTGGAGGACACCTGGTCTATGCAAGCCTGACCTTGTCCCGGCAAAGGAGTGCTAGATGGTGAAGGCACAGCAGTGCCTGACGGCAGGTTATATGGAAATCGAGCTCCAGTTTTATGAGGTGGAGCATGTTAAGGCAGAGATTTGAAAGCAAAGGAGGGTGCGATTAATTTTGCCTGCAGGAACAGCCTCCTGGAGAGGGTTCATTCATTCCTCTATTCAGTGCCACAGGCGTTGGTAATGTACTAGAACACGTGGCCCTCTTGCTGGTGCTCGTGCTCCCGACAAGTTGCCTCAGCCTCTCTGAGCCTCACTGTCCTTACCTGAAAACTGGGATACACAATCATGCTAATGATACTAATAGTAATGATGCTAATCTCCTAGATTGTGGAACAGGATAAGATGACCTAAGACCAGCAGAGCACCCAACAAAGTGTCTGGCTTGTTGCATATTATCTAACGATCATTTTTACAGTCTGCTTGGGGGGCAAATCCTAGGAAGTGAAGCCCAATTTGGAAAGTAGAAGGGGGAGAGCTGGAGAGAATGAGAGCCACAGAAAAGGAGAAGAGAGGAGTAGAGCTGAGAAAAGCAGGTGCAGCAGATACTTAACCTGAGTGAGCAGAGGGCAGCAGCAGAGGGGAGAATCCTGGGAGTTAAGGCTGGCCAGGCAGGCTCGCATCTGCTCGAGAAAGGCTTTGTCTGTTACACCAAGGGCAGCACTTTGTTCTACAGGACAACCAGGCTTGGCAACGCCTCCCAGCATCTCCAGGATGAACACAGAAGGGTGCGGGGTGCGGGGTGGGCTTGGGATGTCGACCATTCTGTGATGTGCAGGCATCAGGGGCAGGAAAGGACCCATGGGCGGGCATCGCTGCACCACCCTGTGCTCCGTGTCTGAGCACCTCCCTGCCCCGACGTTCACTCAGGTCGTCAGCTTCCTAAGTGAGTACCTTGGGACTGGCAGCAGGTGGCCTGGGACTGGAAGATTCCGTGTCTCCACTACATCTTGTTAAACTCTCGGCTGCATGGGAATGATGCTCCCCAGCCATGGAGTATTCAGTGACAATGAGTCTCTGGCTGTCAGAAAGGTTACAGGCAGACACAGTTCATTTATCCTCCATGAAAACTTAAGATTGTTTGGTCCCCCACTGTAGTGTATGTTCCAGGAGGGGGATGGTGTGTGTCCTTGGTTACCCTCCCAGACCATGGCACAGTGCCTTGCAGAAGTTAGGACATTGGTTCCTTTTTTATACTGATGTTAAACTTTCTGCCAACCTAGCCTATTCAAAAGTATTCTCTGGCAAGTTCTATACTATACCTTTGGTTTGAACCTGAGCTGGTTGTTGATTTTTCTTCCAACTCCCCTCACGCTCTCCCGGTTGCCTATGGCTACATGAACTCAAGCAGCCAGTGACCTTGAAATGCCAGGAGCAGACTGCAGAGCACGTGGCTGAGTGAGGAAACCTGCAAGGCTAGGGGCGTGGCTGCTTCCTGTTAGTGTCACTGCTGGCCAGAGTTGGCAGGTCTGCCTATGCCAGACTCTGCTGATCTCTCTGGGCTCAGTCAGGATTGGGGGACCAGCTGACCCTCAGGGGAGCTCACACAATCTTGGGGGGAAATGGGGCATCACAGCTCTGCTTCATGCACCAACTTTCATTTGCCAGTGGGCATGGGCTCATGGAGACAGCAGAGGGGCAAGAGCAAGAGTAAGATGGTCATGCCAGAGCTTCCAAACCTCTGTGTGCACCACGCCTGCTAACATCCAGCTGGCCAAGCAAGTCACGCAGACCCGGAGCCACTCAGTGAGCTCAGGGAGGACGCATCTGCTACAGGGGCTCGCGGACAAAGGAGAAAGTCTCAGTAAGGAGATGCAAATCGGGGATTCCCTGGCCGTCCAGAGGTTGGGACGCTGCACTTCCAGGGTACTGAGATCCCGCAAGCCTCATGGCATGGGCAACAAAAAAGAAAAAGCATGTGTAGATGATCTACAGTCCTACCAATTACAGCTACATCATTGCTGACACCTAAAAAATCCTTCCAAGCTCATTTCCAAGTAAGTGTGTACTCTGAAAAGCACATATGTGATAACTATCACACAATTGTTTCCGTTGCTCTTTTATGCTTTTTGTGTACTTAGGTATTTACATGCACACAATGAAATGCTCTCTTGATGGGCATTGAATTTGTTTCCATGTACACAAATATAAGTCATTCTGCCGTGAACATCCTTATCCTCCCATCTTTGGGTCACTTCACACATTTTTATCCTTCCTAGAATAAGAAGTAGTAAGTCAGAGTGTCTGCACTGTTGTTATGCTCTTATGTCTGTGCCTGACTCCACCAAAGGTGTGTGAGAGTCTTTTGCTATGCTGGAGTTTAGTTTTCTTTTTTTTTTTTTCATGTTTTAAAATTTATTTATTTATTATTTTTGAACTTTCAATCCTGTAAGTGTTTGGGGTTTGGTTTCTGCTTGAATTTTATATTACTTGTAATAGTGCATTGGGTTCACGTCTGTCTTAAAGCACATTGACCAAATGACTGTGAGATGGTAGTTTCTCCCTAATTCCTTAGAGAGTGAGGAAAATTTGCGTTAACCTGGGCCTGAAAGTGAGATAAGAATAACAAATCAAGCAATAGACAGGGAGAAGAGAAAACATTAAAAGAATCAGTGGTCGCTTGATTTAGATGTTAATGTCCTTTTGGGCAATCCTTGCTTTGACAAATACCAGTGGAGAACCGTTGGTCTGGAATATGGTTCGATGGCCTAAGAAGTTTAACCCATAAAAACAGGTTACTTTCCCTTGTGGGCAGGGCAAGGGAAGTAGAGGTGCTCTAGAGAACAGGATCAGTTTCTACTGATTCCTTCTCTTAAGACAGTCTTGGGGCTCCCCTTCACATTTTGTAATCATGTTTGGTGGTTTTTTTTATGTTCGATTACTTAACTGATTATGTCCAAAATCCGCCTTTCTTCTGTTAAATTGAAATTGCTTATAAGGAGAGGAAGATGACTATTTTATTCACATGTGAATATGAAACAGAGCAGGACCCTATGGACCTTCGCTGCTATGTCCTCAGCCTACCTTTTGTCTGTGGAAAAGCTTTAGCCAAAGAATAAGTTTAATCAGAGAAACGAGAAAATGCAGAAACAAAGGAAAACAGTCTAAAAAAATTAAATAATAAAAATTCAGTCATTAAGTCAAGGACTTTTAGTTCCTTCTTAAGGACTATAGAAACTCTTCTGAACCATATCCGGGGAGCTGTCTTACAGATACGGAAACGCTCACCAGGTGGAAGAAGTTGACTACATGATGAGCAGACTGTAGCCATTACGGAAGCTGCCACAATTCTGAGAAACGGCCTCAAAAGAAATGGAACAAACTGAGCCTGGAACTGAAGATTAACTGTACTTAAAACAGGTAAGATAACACTGGGCCGTCGACTAATGACCAATTTCAAGATGACTGTCAGAGCTGACTGCTGTTTCTGCACGTGGCTTGCACCCTCACCCTATAAAGACTCTTGGCCACCGATTGATAGCTGGGAGTGGGCCTTTGGACAGGAGTCTGCCCTCCCACCTAGTTTGCCGGCCTTTGAAATAAAGCAAACTTTCTTCCCCAGCAACCTTGCCTCTTTATTGGCGTTTGAGATTTTGCTAACCGATTTGGGCGCCCACGTGAGGCTGAGCTCTCGCGATATCTGGCTCCGCGGGGGGGCAGAGCCGCCACGATGAAGCCTCGCAGGAGAGGCTGTGAGGCGCCGCTGCTCGCGGCTCGCTGGCCAGGAGGGGTTTGAGGCGATATTCCTAACTGCTGCTGAAACCATTTGTTCCGGGGATCCTCCCTGTTTTTTACCCCTGCTTGGCACTGACTGCCAACCTGTGCTTTTCCTTGGTGGAACGGAAAGACACCTCTGGACAAGCTGACCAACTCCAAGACTCAGTAAGTCCGACTGGCGTTGGTGCAGCCGGCTGACTTCTCTTTCTAGCACTAAGTGCCATTTGAGCATTTTTGCCAGTGGGTTCTGATGTGTATCTGCCGTCAAGGCCCATTTGTGCTGGAAAATGTTGGTTTGGGACTCTGCATCCTCTGGTTTTTTGTGACAGGGTTTTGTGACAATTCTGGCTTCTGCTGTGTGTGGTTTCATTTGTATGACTGGTATTTGTGTTGCCTTTTGTAAAGTGGGGAATTCAGGTTCAATTCATTAGAAAAACTTAAGCTGTGACACTATGACTATGAAAAAAGAAAAATGATTTTTTTCAAGCACTGTGTGGCCACCAACATTATTCTTCAGGGCTCCCCTGGTGCTCAGTGGTTAAGAATCTGCCTGGCAGTGTAGGAGACATGGGTTCAGTCCCTGGTCCGGGAAGATCCCATATGGTGTGGGGCAGCTCAGCCGGTGCACCATAGCTACTGAGTGCATGCTGTCTAGAGTCCAGGCTCCACAGGAGAAACCCCTGCAACGAGGAGTCGGTGCTCCACAAGCAGAGAGAGCTCCTGCTCACAGCAGCTAGAGAACAGCCCGGGCACCAGTGAAGAACCAGCACAGCCACTAATAAAGTGAAAGCGTAATTTAAAAATGTTATTCTTCAAGCTCTGGAGAAAACTGGTTAAAGAGAAACTCTTTTGAAAATCCCAAACTGGTTCTTTTTGCATCTGTAGTTAGAGAAAACTAGCTTCATGACATAATACTTCCTTCAAAATTCTAACTCTGAGAGAACAAAAATATACTTACGAGAAAGTCTGAAGTTAACTCTTACCATGTCCTTGAAACAAACAGCCCACTTTGCCTGACACTTCAACCTCAATTAGTAAAACTTCAAGCCAAGGAAGGGAGGAGGGAGAAAAGATTTGAGTTTATTAATAAACACCCATCTTGTTCCACATTAAAGAGAAATTGTGTTACGAGAAAAGTGTAGGTTTTCAGAAGTTACGGAATATGTTCTCAAGTTTGCCAGTCAGAAAATGGTGATATAACAAATAATTCAGTTACTTGTTTTAAGATATTCAGGGGTTAAAAATTGTAATATTAAGAAATGATGAGGGAAGCATTTTAGTGTGTGAAGCAAGTAGGATATGCATTGCTGGCGAGAGAAGAAATAAAGACGAGGTATTTTTGTGGAAAAAAGAACAATACTTTTGTCTTTGGCTGGTTGCTTATGCATAGGGGGAAAAAAGCGACAAATTAATATGGATCCAGAAAATGATTTGTGAAAAAAAAAGAAACTCTGTTAAAAGAATTTTGTATACTCTCAGAATTAAAATGGATTAAATTTAATTAGATAAGTGAATTTTGTCATTAACAGTAAACTGATGCAAGACTGATTTTGGTTTTCTGTCTCTGTTAAGAAAACAGTTTTCCTGGAATATTGAGTTGCTTTTGATAACGGATTGTAGGTTTTTTTCCTCTATGAGTATTCCAGAGGGTCCGTGAGGCATTTCAGAGAAAAATATTAGTAAAAAGTTTTAACTCTAATGAAAAGCTATTGTTTTACTTCTAACTATACTTTTGATTCCAATGTTCAGGATAAAAAAAATTGATAAATCAACTTCTAGTGAACTTGTCATAGAGTGTAATTACTTATGATGTGTATCACTGCTGGCTTTAAGTTTACCAGTTGAAGCACATGTCAGAGCTGACTGTGCTGTCTCTGCATGTAGCTCCCTCCCTCCATCTGTAAAATCTCTTGCCCACATCACACATCGTCACTGTGATGGCATGGCATCAATGCATGTTGTTAGATCACCAGGCCATGTTCTAAAATGCCATGTTAGATCGAGATGTCAAGACCATGGCATGGCTAAGATCTCACATGCCATGGGGCCAAAAGGGTTATGGGAATCAGCCTTTCAACATGAGTCTGTGCACCTACCGCCCCTACCCTCTCTGCCCTGGTTGCTGGCATCCAAAATAAAGCAAGCTTTCCCTTTTTATTAGCTTTCGAGCAGTGAGCAGCCAGACCCCACCTTCAGTAAAAAAATATTTTGTGTATTTGTAATTTCTGTATTTAGTGTCCAGAGAAAAACTGGCTTTCAATGATGATCCTTGCCCTCCTGCATGAAGAATTTAAATTCACTTAAAACCATATGGCTCCAAAGTTTGGACCTTTACACTATGCAGTTTGAGTTCCCTCTTCCCAGAGTCTGGACTCTAGTCATAATCCTGGACCTAGGACAGCCAACAAGGGCTTAATAAATATTATATATAAATATTTAATGAATCATTATTTAATAAATACTTACTGAGTAAGTAAATGGGGTTTATGTTATGAAAACATCTGGAACCTTTGCCCAGATGAGGATTAAACTTGTCATCTAACTAAGCCTTTCCAACTACTAAGTCCAAGCCTTCAAAACAGATCGACTCTAGATGGCTTTCACAGTTCAGTACTCAATCATGCGTGGGCATGGATGCCTCGTTATTGATTCCACATGTGTGTGGTTGCGAGTCTCCAAGGTGATTCTCCCCTCCTGGTATTCGCATGCTTATGTGGATAGGGCTCACCTGTATGACCTTCAGGGAGTCACAAACATGGGGGAAGGTGGCCTCCGAGGCGGGTCAAAAAAGACACTGAGGCTTCCGCTTGGCTCTCTTCTGGGCCACTCGTCTGGGAGAATCCCACCACCGGCCATGAGCCCATTCAGGCAGCTTCCTGGAGAGGTCCACATGGTGAGCAACTGAAGCCTTCTGCCAACAACCAGCTCTTACTTGACAGTGTGTGGCTGAGATCACTTGGAAGTGGCCCTTTAGCCCTAGGCAACCTTCAGATGCCGAGCGCCGGTCAGTGTGTTGGCTGTGACCCCAAGAGACACCATGAACCAGGACCAAGTCACTGACAGATTTGGATCCACAGAAACTGTGTGTGATAATAAATGTTCATTGTTTTAAGTTACTGATATTTGATATGTGACAGGCTTGTCTCACTGAATAGATTATAAGCATCTCAAAGAAAAGAGTAATAGGACTTACCTGGAGTTACAGTGGTTAACACTTCCAATTTCCTGGTCAGGGTGCTAAGATCTCGCATGCCATGGGGCCAAAACAAAACATAATATGGAAGCAATACCATAACAAATTCAATACAGACTTAAAGTGAAAATGGTCCACATCAGAAAAAAAGAGAGAAAAGATCCATGTCTTTTATTTGTCACAGTGACCGGCATGATATTAGGATGATACTAGACAAAGTAAACGATATTACTGCTTCACAATTACCTTCTAGTCAAGTCAACAAGTATTTAATACCCACCAGACACTCTTCTAGGAGCCAAGAAAATCAGTAAACAAAAAGGCATAAATTCTAGTAGATTAAAACATATGTAATAAAACTAAAGTTATGGACCAGGGCAATGAAGATAGGAAGCTAAGAAGAAAAATAGAATGAAGACAAAGGATGCTGTTTTGTATATCTGACTTAGGGTATCAGGAAAGCTTTCTCTGGAGACTTGTGTGTGCATCTGGGAACTACAAGCTCAGATCATCGAGATGGATAGTGGGGCACAGCAAGCATGGCTGAGGCCAAGGTATCTGTTGCAGACTTCGCTAGTCAGTGAGTGAGTGTCTGACGGCCCATCTTCACATTTAAATCTCTCTCTCAGAGGCTTGGACCCCTCTTTCCTTGGTTCTTGAATTTCAACAGGACACTTGATAGTGGTTTATTTTACATAGATCGGCTTATGTAATTGAATCACTATGAAAGCCTGTCAATATGGCTAATGAGTCAAAATAGGCTAATGTTAGTCAGAAGAATAAGAGAGTTCACAGATCACACACTCTTTCATGACTTCTGTAACTTGAAGCTTTCTGACTTCACTGAAGCCATCAGCACCCTCAAATAAGTTATATAGGTAGTAACACAAATATGTCTGTGTGTTTCTGACCCAGAGGGAAATGATCTGCTCAATCAATATACATTTATCAAGACGTAAGTTTTCAGATTGACGTGTAATTAGCTCTCCCAACAGAAGAACAAAATTGTTTTTGAAATGTTCTGTCTGCTGTAGATTTCACCCCTTCTCCCTCTCGCTGGAAGAAACACAGTGACTGGAAGGATCACTGGGTGATGGGTCCTCCCCAGGTAGCAGGGTGATGGTAGTGTCTGTTGTTCAGAGCCAGCTAAGTCAGTCGCTCTCACATCTCAGCTACCTCACTTCAGAGAGACAAGCATGTCCTTATTTAACAAGCTGCCACTCCTCAGAGAGGCGTGATGCCCAACTGCAACTCACATCTGATATTAAAATGTTCAGTCATGGAGCTCCTGCCGTGTAGTGGCGGCAGCTGGCATTCTTCTTTATAAAACTGATTGATTCACTTGCTTTTTACTATTTGCTATCATTGTTTATTATCTGCTCCCTTTTAGCAACATATTCTTGGCAAATTAATTTATTTGTGCTTTAAATTCCTAAATGCCCTTAGAATACCAGAGTGAGTAGCCATTTCCATCTCTTGAGGATCTTCCTGACCCAGGGATCAAACCCGGGTGTCCTGCATTGTGGGTAGATTCTTTACCATCTGAGCCACCAAGGAAGCCTTCACTCTTTGCTTTAATTCTGCAGAGCAAGTTTCACTGAGAGCTTCACATAGAGGAAGTGAGAAGTAGGGTAGAGAGAAAGAATGGAGGAGAGGAAGCCAGAAAGAGACAGAGACAGAAGAACCCCCAAGTGTGTGTGTGCGGTGTGTGGTGTGGTGTTTGGTGTGTGTGGGCGTGTGTGCACTGTGATGTGTGTGGATGTGGTGTGTGGAATGTTTATGTGTCTGTATGTGTGGGGTATGGGCGAGAGACTGGAGAGGTCACCATTGAAATGTAACCAGAAGGAAAAAAGACAACTATTTACAGACTAGGATCTGTTTGTGAAAAGGAAGAAGAGTACTTTTTAAAAATACATATATATATAAAGAAAGTAATTACTGTGTGTTTTTTCTTCTTAAAAATAATAGAGCATTCAAGTTACAAGAGGCAGAATATTAGAGATACATAAGAGGAAATGCTCTTGGTGAATAGGTTATCCAGAAACCCACTACTAAACATCTTTATCAAAGCAAGTTAATTTAAAATATTTGAGGACTAGGCATGAGTTGCATCATGTATAATTAATTTTTCTCATCTCTAAGTGCATCTACTATATATCACAGGTTATAAAAACGAGTTTTTTAGGAATCGCCACAGAATTTTGTATTAGCCTAGTTATACCTAGACAAAAGTATTTTTGAAAAATCTTTCTTTGGTGCATATTTAATTATGATGAAGTATTTATGGAGACATTTGGATATGATAATAATTTACCCCCAAAATTATTTTAAACTTTGATGGAAAGCAAGAAAATAAATTTGGAAATGTAAAGAAATTTCAGTCTTTCTTAAAAATTGTTTTTCATGAGTTATAATATGAATTTGGCATAAATGTAAATATATGCTGAAGTCTGTTCATGTTAGATTGCCCAATCCTAAAAGATATTTGATTTTAGGACATTTTTTCTTTCGGATTGACAGAACCTTTAGAATTTTGTTCAAGTAATAAGAAATTTAAATAGTTATTGCTCATTGAAATGATTGTCTCTTAACAGCAGTTTTAAGAGCATTCAAGGGTACTTTGAAGAAAAAAATTTCAAAAGTCCTTCAAATGTTTAACAAAGTGGTACAACAAACAAACAAAACAAATCTGTAAATCCTTTTAAGTATTTTCTCCCAAGGATTCCTTTCTTTTGAAAACTCTCTATTTCAAAGGAAACTTAATCTGTGTGTTCCTGATTCATTTATACACCTCAGAGTCATTTCAAACACCAACGCATCTTATGAACCTTTCTATAAACCTTTTCAAAGATATTTTTATTTGAACTAGAAAGTCATGTTTTGTTGGCACTAAATGGAGCTTGGGGTACGGGAGAGAAAGTTAGCTCGGAGCCCAAGGGTTCAGGCGACTCTAAACAAGGTCAAGGTCACTCTTCTAGTCTCACATGAGATCGAAGTAAAGAATAGAATGTTCACTGTGTAGAGCATTTGTGAGCCAAAGATTTTTTAAAAGAAATAAAGTTCTCTTGAAGCCTTTAAATATCTAAAGCTCCAAACAAATTCTGCACAAAGTAGAAAATAAGTTGGAGTTGGATTCGATTGGTGTGTGTCTTAGTAATTTTAAAATTTGGAGACAAATATGTTTAAAGCCCATTTTTGCTAGCTTGTGTATTTATGTTGCTGACTGTCTGAGCTGGGGTTTTCCCCAGAATTAGACAAGGTTTGGGCTCGCGTAGTTTATTTGGATGGTGCCTCTAGACAGCACGCCCAGATGGCTGTGGCAGCAGGCCTGTGTGCTGTCAGCGGGTCTCCACAGTGGGCAGCTGGAGCTTGGTTTTGCTGGGGGACTCTGGGAGCCTCTGTGCCCCCAGGGGTGACAAGGCTGGGGCTTTCTGCACCAGTTGTCCTGGCCACTGGTTGAGGACCACTTCTGGGGCTGGTACCCCAGACCCCCGGCCCACCCGGCCCCAGAATGGAATGGATGGTGTGGACCATGGAGATGTGGGCGTGCAGATAGCATCTGTTCCTCTGACACACCTTCTGTTTGTTTCAGAGTAAGTTCACCGTGGGAAATCAAGGAAAGCTTTATTTAGGTCATTTTCCTTCCTTTTTTAAAATTCCATTTGGCCGTGCTCCGCAGTATGTGGGGTCTTAGTTCCCCAATCAGGAATCAAACCCAGGCCCCCTGAATTGGGAGCGCAGAGTCTCAACCACTGAATAATCAGGGAAGTCCCTAAGCCATTTTTCAAGCAGAAGACAGTTTGTGGTTGGTGGAAGTCATTTGAAGGCCTTAATTATGTAGAATTTAAAAACAAAACTCAATGTATATTTACTTTGACACTCCACTGTCCTTTACGTAAGTGATGATGGCTACCGTTTACTATGCTCTTAGTATGTGCTTGGCTCATAGCATAACATGAAATCCTCATGGGCACTCAGCGGGGTGCCTACTTAAAGGTTGTGATGAGGCTTTGCCATGACCTTGTGAAGGGTGCAGAACGCTTGAGATGAGGCTCGAGCACAAGGGAACAGCAGCTGCCTTTCCAGGCAGAATGATCAGCTCCCAGCTTATACCTGGAAGATACCTTTTATAAGAGGATAGAACTGTTCTGTGATCAATGGGTGGTAAACATCTGTGGTAAGGTGAAACAGTGGTTAATAAGAAGTCCCAAGAATGGGTCAATGGGTGCCAGAGATGACAACAGATTCTGGTCTCGTCATCATTTACTTTTCTTGATGCCGACAGTGTATTTGGAACTGAGTGGGTGTTTACTGATCATACAAAGAGGTGGGCTTCTCAGGTGGTACAGTGGCAGAGAATCTGCCTGCCAACGCATGAGATTCAAGAGACGTGGGTCCAATCTGAGTTGGGAAGATCCCCTGGAAAAAGAAATAGCAACCCACTCCATGGATAGAGGAGCTTGGCAGGGTACCATCCATGGGCTGGAAAAAGAGTTGGACACGATCTAATGACTTAAACAACAAGTACACAGAGTTACAGGCTGAAGGAAGATCACTCACTGTGTGTCCCCCAAGGCTCTGCTGCCTGCCCCTGGCTGTTTGTTCCTGATTAGGATGGCTTTATCTGCCCAGAGGAATGGGACTTTCTCTAATTCACACACAGGAGTCACTGAAGTTAACAGTAGCCCTGACTTTCTTAATTCTCCTCTGGCCATAATCCTAATGCTAAGTGCTTTTCTTCAAAATCAGGACAAAATTGGAGATGCCTTTGTGGTTCAAATTATTCAAAGAAACAACTTTAGCTTCTAAGATAGCTTGTAGGCCCCAGCTCTCCTTACGCTTACCTTTTTGTGTTTTTTCTTCTGACTCTCGTGTTTTGGTGCAACCCTGTTTTCCCTCAGAATGTTGCCTCTGCTTATTCCTCAAGTACTTGAGAAATACACTTGAACTTGAGGATACTAATGTATGTTACCTTCAGTTTTACTGTCCATCTCTCACTGTGACCAAGTCTGGTTGCTTACAGCAAAAGGACCTTAACTAATCCATTAGCCTAAGATGTTGTGCAAAGAAACACCAGGATCTCTTTTTGCAGCTCCAGCTGCAAAAGTTTTTTTTTTTTTTTTTTTAAATTTTAAAGAAAACACCAAAGTAGTCTTGGGGTATTAGCAACATGAGGCAATTACAGAATCCGCTGCAATAAATGGCCAAGGTTATGGCACCCGTAAAGTTTAATTTGCATTCTGAATATTGTGATGTGTTCACTGAGAATGCAAAGCAGGCTCCGCAGACGTGAACAGCTAAATTACAGAGCATTTCAGGATGTCTGTGATTCACGCGAAGGAAAGAGGGGGCTTGGTAGTGCAAGGCTGGCCCCCACCTTCAGCTCCTTCAGCAGGACACAAGAGCAGATGGCCCCCGTGGGCTGCTCTTGGGGGAGCCCCGTCACCAGATGGTCGGATGTAAACTGGGCCTGGGTCGCACCACAGCCAAGTGGGTTATCTGGGTCACTTGGGGGGTTTATGTAGAGGGCCAGGAGGCTGATCAGGTTGCTGTGCCTGGAACCCGCTGGCAAGAGGATGGAAATGATTTAGCCAATTGCACCAAGTACGTGTTATTCCAAGTCACCCTCTGAGAAAGCGAGTGGGTGTCACGAAGAGTCTCTGAAATTGGATGAGGGCCTCATTGGCAGAGAAATAAAGCACATAGGATACTGCATTCCCAGATCAACAAGATGTACCGGACTCACGCTCTTACACAGGGGAGGGGGATCTAAGCCCATCGCAATTCCATACGCCTCCCAGAGCATCCCTGGCACATTTGCATTGTTGGGGGCCGTGGAGGGGTGGAGGCCAGGGCCTGACTGATGCTAAGGAGCTTCTCTACCTGACTTTGTGATGGGTTCCTGCTCTTGCCTCCCTACTCCTGGGCACCCTCAATGTGTCAGGGGCCACAGAGCACACTCGAGCGGTGTCCTTCCAAGATGTCTTAGTTCCATGCCTCTTGGCTCTATAATGGCCACAAGCACAGTGGGTATCAGGTTGAGAAAATCAGCCAGAATCATTTTTTAGTGAAACAGGGTGGAGTTTTAGGACTTTAGGGGAGAGCAAGAGTGAGAGTGGCTAGAAGTATTGCAGCCTCCTTTCCTCCCTGGAGACGTGACCCAAGGGCAGCTGAGGCTCCTCAGTTGACTAAGGAGTCCCAAGTGTGGTCCCCGTATCCCTGCATGTAAGTGGGGGCAGGAGAGGGTGGAGAGCAGGGCTCTTCACCTGGGTCTGCAGCTCTGAGCAGCATGACTGGCCATTCACTCCAGAGGGACTGTCCTGGAGCCTTCCACTGATTGCATCACTGAAGGTGAGACCAGGGCACCAGCTTCAGTCCCTAGCAGTTCCTCCATCTCACTGAGACTAAAAATGTCCCCTCACATCTTTAACAAGTGCACTGGCATAACATTATTTTAAAAGAGGATTTTTTAACAGAAAAGAACCAGACTCACAGAGAAGAAACTAGTGGTTACCAGTGGGGAGAGGGAAGTGGGGAGGGGCTAATGTGGGTGGGGACTGGAAGGTGCAAACTAGCATGTGTGGAACCAGCTCTAGGGCTGTGTCCTGCTGCGTGGGGAATACAGCCAGTCTAGGGTTTTGCAGTGGCTGTGGGTAGGGTGTCACCTTTGGGAACTGTGGATCCCTGTGCTGTGTGCCTGCAACTTGTATGGGATTGTGCAGCACCAATACATCAATAATAAATACATACATTAATTAATTATTTTACAAAGAGGACTTTTTTTGGCAGGAATTTTAGTTGTAGGTAACTTCTGTAATAAGGCGGAACACACTGCACTCAAGTCCATACCAACTAGTTGTTCACCCTGTGCTTGAACAAACTGTCACATCATCCCCATTATCTTAGGAAAAGGTTCTAATGTCTTACACCTTAGTTTTCACACCTCAGTGAAGCGGTCACGGGTTGTTCCTTGATCTCTTTCTACCCTGATACGGTTAGGTATTCATGTAGGTTAGGACTGCAGTGGGCTGCACGTAACAGAAGCTGAGCGAAGCTGACCTGAACAAACAGGGCTCTCCTTTCTGTCATGGGTGGAGTGGCTCTGAGATGGGCTGCAGCTCTGAGATGGGCTGCTGCTCTGTCTGGTTTGGGGCCGGGATGGCAGGGGCAGGGATGGGGCAGTGCATGCTGTGCTGTGAAGCTCTTTGTTGTAGCACGTGTCGCATAGTACCAAGGTTACTTTCGAGGCAAGAATAGGGCAGTTACATCTACAACATTTTCTCAGGAAAATAGAGGCTTTTCCAGAAGGTTTCCATCTGCTTTTCAGGTTTTTTGTGTGTTTGTTTTTTATTGGTGGTGTTGCACGCATGCTCAGTCGCTTCAGTCGTCTTCGACTCTTCTGTGACCCTACGGACTGTGGCCCAACAGGCTCCTCTGTCCGTGGGATTCTCCAGGCAAGAACACTGGAGTGGATTGCCACGCCCTTCTCCAGGGGAGCTTCCCCTGGAGACTGAGAGCTTCCCCAGGTTTGGCCCAGGGACTGAACCTGTATCTCCTGAGTCTTCTGCATCGCAAGTAGATCCATTACCTCTGAGCCACTGGGGAAGCCCTTCCATCTGCTTTACACTTATGTCTCGTTGGCTAAGGTGATTGCCCTGTCCCCTTACGGTTCAAGGTTGGCTAGAAAATCTGAAAATGAGACTGTCGTGTTTGACATATTCCAGTAACAGTCCACGTTCTGGGGCTAGGCTTACTCCCCCTCCCCCAAGTATTAGGGTTCTGAATTTTCAGGTAGAACGAAAAAAAAATGAGTGTTGGGGGGCTGCATCACAGGCTATGTTCCTCCAGAGGCTGATCATGAGATAAGGTCACCAGAGCAAAGGGCTTACTTGGGAGGTGATCCTGGGAAGCACTGACAGGAGATGGGCAGGTGAGAAAGTGAAGGCAAGGATGCCAGATGTGCATTAGTGAGCAGGTCAGTACCGCAGGCACTGGGGGCTCAGGACAGCTGAGGATGGCTGTGGACTAGAGTTGCCCCACCCAGGAGTGCAGGGCCACAGAAGCTGGGGCGCTGCTGCTTCCTGTGCCCACACGTCACTGGTGGGGGGCTGCTGACAGGGACAGGGACTGCCTGGCACCTCCAGCCGCCACACGTGCAGACCAAGCACCGCCCTGAGCACACAGATGCTCGTAATCCCAGAAGCCAGGCCCCAGAATGTGGATGGCCAGGGCCAGGGCTGGGGCCTGCCAAAGGACCGCCTGCACCCGCCAGCATGCTCATGAGGCCAAAGGACCGCCCGCAAATGCCACCATGTTCACAAAGCCGAAGGACCGCCCGCGCCCGCCGCCATGCTCACGAGGCCAAAGGACCGCCCACGCCCGCCAGCATGCTCATGAGGTGCTCAAGAACACTTTAATCTGATGAGCATTATTGCGGACCTGCTACTTGCCAAGTACTCTGCAGGATATTTACTAATCGATTTGCTCTCAGATCGACTTCCTTGACACTAACGAAACAAGTGGTGTCTGCACTCAGTTCTTTTATTTTTATTTGATACTGGAGTATAGTTGATTAACAATATTGTGTTAGTTTCAAGTGGACAGCAAAGTGATTCAGGTATTGCTTAGATGTAGAATCTAAAAAAAAAAAATGATACAAATGACTTATTTACAAAACATTGGAAGGACTGATGCTGAAGCTGAAACTCCAATACTTTGGCCACCTGATGCGAAGAGCTGACTCATTGGAAAAGACCCTGATGCTGGGAAAGATTGAAAGCAGGAGGGGAAGGGGACGACAGAGGATGAGATGGTTGGATGGCATCACCGACTCAGTGGACACGGGTTTGAGTGAACTCCGGGAGTTGGTGATGGACAGAGAGGCCTGGAGTGCTGGGGTTCACGGGATCGCAAAGAGTCGGACACGACTGAGCGACTGAACTGAACTGAACTGACTGATTTTAAAACAGAAACAGACTCACAGACTTAGAGAATGAATTTATGGTTACCGGGGTGGGGGGAGCGTGGCAAGAGGGATAGGTTGGGAGATTGGGATGGACAAGCCCACACTGCTGTAGATAAAATAGATTACCAAACCTACTAATAGGACCAAACCTCCCAAATAGGACCTACTGTCCAGCACAGGGAACTCTGCTCCCTACTCGGTCCTCAGATCTTGACACCCTGTAAAGTGCACCTTCCTGGTGGCTGGGACCCTGACCCTCCCTGACTCGACACTGTGTATACTTCCTGTTCCCGTGGTGAAGGACTGGTCTTGGAACACTCTGTCCATGTACATTGTGCAGCTCTTAGGAAACAAGCTGTTTTATTTAATGAAATGTTCAGCGTTTCAGAGTTCTGCTTTGTCCTGAAGAGCAGACATTTACTAAATAGTCCATTAGATGCTTGCAAGGATGAATGCCTCTCTTTCTTATTCTAGAGCAGTGATTTACTGCAGCGAGCTCTCTGGCATTATAACCGTCATTGTTCTTTTCTTAATAATTAAAGTCAGGAAGTGACTATGGTGAATAGAGGTCTTAGCGGCAATCCTCCCTAAGGTGTTGTCCTCAGGCACCCGCATCAGCAGAAGAATGCAGTCAACCCGCCATCCCTGTTGGTTTTACTCTGGGATGAGGGTCTCTGGTGGGCTAACTCTGATGCTGCCGTAGTGACTGTTGTGCTTTCAGGCCCCTTTGCTCCCTCCTCCTGGGTTCACCTCCTGCTCTTGCTCTCAGTGATTGTGGATTCCTGTCCAGCATTCAGCTTGCCCTTCTTCTGCTGTGGCAGGCGTGTGGTTGGGTGGAATGGACCCCCAGCCCAGATCCAGGGCAGGACGGGATTGGCTTACATCACTCAGATTATCACACTTGGTTGGCTGTGGTGATTCATTCCTGGGAGGGTGTGTGACATAATGGAATCTAATCATTGTGGAGCCAGGATGAGGACAGAGATGTTATGGCAGATAAGATGGATCTGGGAGATCAGGAATAAATTAAGCAGTGCCCGCCTGAGTCTGTGCCAGGAAGTTATATTAATGCCAGACATTCTAGTTCCATGGACCAATAAATGCCCTTTGTGTTAAGATAGTGGAGTTGTGTTTTTGTTACTTGCAGCTCAAAACATTTTTACTGAAACTGATAATTCATATTCCTCTCTGGTTTCAGCCCTGAACTGGCTCCACATTTCCCTCCTAATCTTTGTTGTTTCACTGGGTTCCAACTCCAGATTTCCGTCACCTGATACCCACAGCGCAGCCTGCCAAAGGTCTTCTCAAAACGTGACCTATGCTTGACCATGGAAAGGGCTACTCATCCACTCCCTAAGACCTCTTTAAACTCGGCAAATTAAAACATAAGATAATTGTGTCCTGTAATAGTGTCTTTTAATCATATAATTCAAAATGGTTGCCTTATCCTGATTCTGTATACAAACTGTAAGGCCAGAGAATGGTGAAGATAAGTCTTCTATAATTGGTGTTCAGGGTCATTATTTCTCCCACTGCAAACCAAAGTTCATTTATTAATTTATGAATGGCAGATGATTAGATTTGGAACCTGGGAAGCATGATCTTTAGCAAATTATATTTAGTATAGTTCACCTTGCTTTGACCTCCGAGAGAGCAGTTGTCTCCATCCATACAATCCAGCGCATGTCCATGCCTTTGGTACAAGGGCTGTTTTGCCATGCTCTCCACATAACATGAGCGAGGGGCTCCCCTGGCCACAGGAGTGAGTCACCATGATTATGAGCATGGTTTGCATCACGGGAGGGGTTTTAAGAACTGGTGTGCGTTATTCTAGGAGGTTAGGGAACATTTCATTTGGCAATACGGAAAAATAGAACCAATGAATTCCATTGCTTGGACATGGTTAAGTGCAGAGTTGCTTAAAGACAGTGGAAAACAGAGTCTTGGATGTTTGAGGTTTGACACAGAAAATTATACTTAGTTTCATGACAAAGGACTCTAGCCAAGCTTCAGAATGAGCAACACTGTAAACTCAGAGGCAAAAATGTGCCCCATGTTGAAAGTTAGTTGCTCAGTAGTGTGTGACACTTTGTGACCCCATGAACTATAGCCCACCAGGCTCCTCTGTCTGTGGAATTCTCCGTTCAAGAATATTTGAGTGGGTTGCCATTTCCTCCTCTAGGGGATCTCCCCAACCCAGGGATTGAACCCAGGTCTCCTGCTTTGCAGGCAGATTCTTAACCATCTGAGCCACCAGGGAAGCCCCATGTTGAAGGTATGGGTTTTCCTTTTTTCTCCTCAACAGTGAATTTATTGGTTTCCTATATTCAGTGCATAGCTGATGGCACAGCAAGTCAGCTTTGGTTGAAATCTGACAATGGGCACATAGATTTTGCTCCTCCTTTGACCAGCTTTTGAAATCTAGCCTGGTGTCTTCATAGGTGGCCCAAGCGTATTTGTAATTTGCTCAGTGACCTTGAACTCTTAATTTAGAAGAAACAAGTACATCTAATGACTTACCCAGTCCTGTTGGCCATATTTTCTAATTCTGATTTATGATCCAAAGCTTTTCCTTCATTTCTGTGGCCACTTGACTTACTTAGAATCTTGTTTCTGAAACTGCTGTGGTGTGTTAGTTGGTTTCTCTGCCTTTCGGTCTTCCCTTCTCCACAGAGTGGTCATAGAATCTCCTGACTCTTTGAGTTCCAGCGGAAAACACCACCATGCCCCCCGACCGCAGCAGGCATGGCCTAATGTCTGGACGCATTACCTGGCACGGGCGTGCCTTCATGATCTGGATGCAGCCGACCTTGGGGTCCACCCCCTGTCCCTCCTGCGCCTGTGCGGGTGCCTGCATTGTGCCCTGCCACTCTCACCATCCATGCTCGCTGTCCTCTTGGAAAGCACACCCCTCCATGTTATTCTTCCTTGTTAAGGCCTCTCAGCCTTCCTGTGTTGGCCCAGCCGTCACTTCCTCGCTGACCCCCATGTTCCCCCCACATCTTGGGCTGGTGGTCAGCCCCTCAAGTTCCTGGAGGGCTAGACCTGTGCCTTGCATTTTTGTATCTCTGGTATCTTTATTTAGTACCTGGACAGGCCTCAGAAGGTTTTGCAGGATGAATGAATGAAGCCATAAGGTAGATATTACGCTTTGGTCTCCCTCTCAGAGAAGAAGTGAATGAGGCAGGCTCACTGTACTCTCCTGGGGGTTTTGGACTGTGATTGAACAAAAGCGCTGCCCTTGGAAGAAGACTGCTGTTGGCTCTGTAGTGGGTTGCTAATCAAAGTCTAGACTTCTGACTACACAAAAGGCAACACCCTGTGCACTCCTGCCAGTTGGGCACAGTGAGGGTAGGCAGGCCCCTGCAGCTGGCCCAGCCCACACCGACAGGCCACCCAACTTGACACCACATTACACGCACCCTGGACTTTGGGAAGGGCAGGTGGGAGTGGCAGATTGGGGCAGAAGCATCATTTATCGATGGGTCTTAATATCCCTGCACCAGAATCCTCTCTGTGGGATGAAGAGTTTCAAGGGCTCTTTCAAGAATGGGTCCATTAAGATTTTAAATTTTCAATTAAAATGGAGCCTGATTATTCCTCATGTACGTTTATCAATGTGAAAAGTAAGAGCTCGACATATTTTTTTCATTTCACCCCCACAACAACCCAAAGATACAGGAACTATTTTTATGCCCATGTTACAGGTAGGGAAATCAAGGCCCAGAGAAATGTAATAACTGACGTAACTCTCTAAAGGCACACACTTACTGGTGGTGGAGTTAAGATTTGAAATTATATTGTCAGGCGTCAGGGCCTTGTACTCTTAATTAATCACCTCTCTGAAGCTTTGCCACCAGGGAAAGCCATGTGCACGTTTTCAGTTCTTTTTATTGATACTGTGTCAACAAAAGCATATGCAGTTTTAACTATCTAAACAAGCTACTGAGATATGAAGCATCAAATATTTAAAACTGAGAATATGGAATAAAAGTAAATATGTAGGGAAAATATAATTCTTGGAGCTGTACAAAGGCAGGGGTTATGATTCACAATGGTGACAAAACTGAGGTGGGAGAGAAACCAGGCTGAGTTGTCCAAGGTCACAGAGTGGCCAACGTGGAATTGGAGAAGAGCCGTCTCACACTGAAATCCTCCCAGAGCTTCAGCTGCTGGTGGAGCTGAAGTTTGCTGGACGCTGGCAAGTCTCTTATTTAAACTTGTAATGAAAACTAGAGGATCAGTGGGCTTAATGCAGAAATCCTACTTATTACTCAGTATAGGATTAGAGGACAAGGCTGAGTCAATGATTTCTGCCACTGAGAGCCAGTTGCTCTGATATCCAGATGAGCTGCAGAGCACCATGAGATAACTTCGCACACCCGTTATGATGGCTACTCTCCAAAAGACAGAAGACATTAATACCAACTGTTTGCGAGGACGTGGAGAAACTAGAACGCTGTGTGCTGTCCGTGAGGATGTGGCATGGTGCAGCCACCGTGGAAAGCAATCTGGTGGGTCTTCAAAAAATAAGGATTACCATATGATCCGGCAATTCTGCTCCTGGGTGTAGGCCCAGAAGAGCTGAAATCGGGGACTCACGTATTTGTATATGTGTGTTCTGAGCAGCGTTAGCCAAATATCCATCTGCAGATGAATGGAGACACAAAGTGTGGTCTGCACATGCAGCCGAATAGTGTTTATTCTTAAAGTGGTGGGAAATTCAGCACCTGCTACAACACGGATGAAACTTTAGGAAGTTTCAACATGGGTGAAACTTGCACTGCGCTAAGAGAAATACACCATCCGCAGAAGGACACATATTGTGCGGTTCTGCTTACCCGAGGGACCCAGAGTGGCCCGATTCGTACAGAGCAGAGTGGCGACTGTCGGGGCTGGGGAGAGGAGAGCGGGGTCAGTGTTTAGTGGGAACAGAGTTTCAGTTTTGCAAATAAGAGTTCTGGAGATGGATGGGATAAATGTTGGACAGCCATGTGAACGTGCTCAGTGTCAACTGACCTGCGCACATAACTGTGATTCAGGCAGGCAGTTTTGTGGGATGTGCATTGCGCCACAATGGAAAAGGAGCTTTTGAAACCAGCTGGCTCAGTTCCTCAGTCAGGGTCCAGTCGGGAAAGCTGACACCACCCCCGCCTTTCAGATACAAGGGGCTGTGGTAGAAGGTGTCAGCTATGCGGTGGTGACCAGGCTTGCTGAGGCCAGCGGAGGTTGGCAAGGGCAGGAGGCAGGTGCAGTCTGGGCTGCAGGCCCTGGGGGAGGATGTGTTACCTACTCCAGAACTGGGCTACATGGAGGCAGTCAAAGCCCCTGGGAGGAGGTGTGCCCCAGTGGAAGGCTGGGGCTGGGGAGGAGGACAGGCAGAGAGCCCAAAGCCCACCTCCTGCACTGCTTGCTCTCCACAGCCTACCACAGCTTACGCTAAGATGGTGTGTGGGGAGTCCAGACACGTCACCTCCTGTGACGTGGGTAGAGCAGGGGGTATGGCAGACATGGTGAGGAACGCGTGTGAGAGGGAGCCGGCAAAGCTCGAGCACGCACCCCACGTGAAGCATCTTTCCCCATCACTGAAAAAACCCTTCCCATTTCTGTAAAATAAATGTTTAAAATCTCCCTACACTGATTTTCCAACATGACGATGCTCAGAGATGCTGGTTAATCTCAATTACATTAATTCACCTTCTACAGGTTGGACACATTCAAGTAGAGTCCATAGAGAGATATATTTGATCAGAGGGTTGACTTTGGGTGTCATTCAAGGCTTCAGAGACTGTCTCTTGGCAATCAACTTAAAATCATCCTGAGCTGAATGGCAGTCTGTTTCATTTCATTTTGATTTCTGTTTGTAAATGTGAGGCTCACATGGACCACAATTCCTACTATTCCTTCAAACTATTCCTCAAAACTCATACTATTCCATAAGAACTTGATCCCTTTCCCTTTCACTCACCCAAGTCTAGGTCAGTGTGCGTTTTCTTTGCAGCCTCAGCCTCCAAGTTTACTTGGTATCTAACTGTGGAAAATTCTGAAAGAGATGGGAATACAGACCACCTGACCTGCCTCTTGAGAAATCTGTATGCAGGTCAGGAAGCAACAGTTAGAACTGAACATGGAACAACAGACTGGTTCCAAATAGGAAAAGGAGTACGTCAAGGCTGTATATTGTCACCCTGCTTATTTAACTTCTATGCAGAGTACATCATGAGAAACGCTGGACTGGAAGAAACACAAGCTGGAATCAAGATTGCCAGGAGAAATATCAATCACCTCAGATATGCAGATGACACCACCCTTATAGCAGAAAGTGAAGAGGAAGTAAAAAGCCTCTTGATGAAAGTGAAAGAGGAGAGTGAAAAAGTTGGCTTAAAGCTCAACATTCAGAAAATGAAGATCATGGCATCTGTTCCCATCACTCCATGGGAAATAGATGGGGAAACAGTAGAAACAGCATCAGACTTTATTTTGGGGGGCTCCAAAATCCCTGCAGATGATGACTGCAGCCATGAAATTAAAAGACGCTTACTCCTTGGAAGAAAAGTTATGACCAACCTAGATAGTATATTCAAAAGCAGAGACATTACTTTGCCGACTAAGGTCCGTCTAGTCAAGGCTATGGTTTTCCTGTGGTCATGTATGGATGTGAGAGTTGGACTGTGAAGAAGGCTGAGCACCGAAGGATTGATGCTTTTGAACTGTGGTGTTGGAGAAGACTCTTGAGAGTCCCTTGGACTTCAAGGAGATCCAACCAGTCCATTCTGAAGGAGATCAGCCCTGGGATTTCTTTGGAAGGAATGCTGCTAAAGCTGAAACTCTAGTACTTTGGCCACCTGATGCGAAGAGTTGACTCATTGGAAAAGACTCTGATGCTGGGAGGGATTGGGGGCAGGAGGAGAAGGGGACGGCAGAGGATGAGATGGCTGGATGGCATCATGGATTCGATGGACGTGAGTCTGAGTGAACTCCGGGAGATGGGGATGGACTGGGACGCCTGGCGTGCTGCGATTCACGGGGTCGCAAAGAGTTGGACACGACTGAGCGACTGAAATGAACTGAACTGAACTGAATGCGTGTAGTAACTGTGATTTGTCTGTAACTGTAGTAACCGTGTTGATTTGTCTATTTTTTTCTGCATAAGTCTCAAAATTATTTGAGAGCAAAGACAGTATATTATATATGTATCTGGAAGTAAAAGTCAGTCGTGTCTGACTCTTTTCGACCCCATGTACTATACAGTCCATGGAATTCTCCAGGCCAGAATACTTGAGTGGGTAGCCTTTCCCTTCTCCAGGGGATCTTCCCAACCCTTCGGTCCCTGGGTTGGGAAGATTCCCTGGAGGAGGAAATGGCAACCTACTCTGTGTGTGTACCCTATTGAATCTCTACCACTAACTGATGATACCAAGGCAAGGCCAATTCCACATTGTTGAATCCGATCTGACTGTTTGCAACCCCATGGACTATAGCCCACCAGGCTCCTCCGTCCATGGACTTCCCAGGCAAGAATATTGCAGTGGATTGCCGTTTTCTTAATGAAAAGCTCTTTGATAAGTAGGAGAAATACAACCAGGCACCTACCTGTCAGGAGCCAGAAACAGAGGAGGCAAGCTTCAGGTGAGCTGGTCAGTGCTGGTGATGAGGAAGAGCAGAGCTGCTCATGCAAATTATGAAGACCAACTAAGAGCTGGTTTTAACAAAGTGCTTTGTGAATTTTTATTTTGAAAAATTCCAGTAGACAATCAGAACTCTGGAACTGGCTCCAGCAGAGATGTCGGGGCTTAGAGATAAAAGTTTAAATTGATAGGTGGGCTTTGTATAGGAATCCTGAAGCAGCAGCTTGTTTTTCCCACTGACAGCTGCCACAGGGTCTCCACTTGTCCTATAGTCCCTTCTCACATCATTGGCAGCTGGTGTCTCTGCAGCCTCCCCTTGGAGCTGGGGGTGCTTTGTGTTTGCCTGACCAGCGGAACACCACAGGAGTGACACTGTGACCCACTCATAAAGATGCTCTGTGTCCCCCTCCTTCCAGGAGGCTCCTTGCTCTTGGAAGCCGGCCTCCGTGCTGTGAGGAAGCCCAAGCAGCTCCCAGTGAGGTCCCAGTCATGGCCACCGCCCCCGAGCGCCCAGCCAAGCCACGTGACTCATGGTCCGTGGAGCGTCACTGCCGCCTGGCTCTGTGTGCACTGCAGGTGTGAGAGTGACGCAAGCGACTCTTCCCTGTGGGGCACCGAGCTCACTGATCGTGGACATGCACAGGTGTGCGGGAGGACCGTGACGCGAGTCAGGCAGGCCTGGGTGCAAGCTCTTATTCTGCCCCACCTGGGTGCTGCTTTAGTCCTGCTACCCATTCTGTCAGAACCCGAGTTCCCCTGGGCACAACATGAGGCTTATAATGGCTCTGCAGAGAGATGGCAGGGTCATTAAAAGAGATGCCGCCTATTGATGCCTGATGCTCTGCTGGGTCTTTCTGGTGATTGACAGGGATGCCGTTCCCCAAGATAAGGACGTTTTGTGAGCTCTCTGAAGAAAGGTCACATGGAGAACAGGTCTCTTGATGATGGGGAGGGAAAGAAGAGTGAGAAGGACAGTTGTGATGGGACACTCAGAGGACACGGAGGGAACGAAGACCGAGAAGCTTCCTGGGACGTTTGGTGTGAAACACGGGGCAGCTCAGGTCAGAAGCCAGAAAGGCACTGGTTTAGGCAGGGGCCGCACGGGGCCAGTGACCAGTGACATGTAACACAACCGTGCCCACAGAGCAGAGGGCCGGCAGCCTGCGTCCTGAACGAGAAGCCAGAAGCAGCAGTTTGTGCTCATTTAAGGCCTTCATTTCTAAGCTATAGGATATTCTTAAGAGACGTGTGCACTGTGGTAAAGGTGTACATCACCCAGTGAGATTTCAATTTTCTCACTGTGAGTGGTCCTTCTCTTTTCTCTGGAGATACATTAAGCTGAGTATTGCTGGTCATCACCCACACAATACTGGGTTTCCCTGTGAACTCGCTTATTCTGTTTATTGCTGTCTCTGTGGATTGTTTCCCATGTTTCATATTTGCATTTAAATTCCTGATTCCCCAAATGTCTTACCTGATTATTACTGTAGCTGCACATGTTACTTATACTCTGGTTTTGAAACGAAGAGCAACAGTGCAGCTAAAGGACATGATGACTCAGAGACCAACCGCCATGCCTAGAAATGAGGGAAGAGGCTTGCTATTGTAAAAAACTTTTAATTTTATACTGGAGTAGAGTTGATTTACAGCGCTGTGTTAGTTTCAGGTGTGCTGCAAAGTGATTTAGTTATATGAGACTGGCTACTTAATAGGTGAAAATGAACGTGTGTCATTAGAAGCTACAGAGGGATTCCCCATCCCTGGGTTAGTGGATCCAGTCAGTGTGCAGTTAATTGGTCAGAAAATATCTACTGCTGTTATCTCAGAGTCTTTTGGCTGAAAGGGCTTTCCAGTTCCTCAATTCACGAAACATGGAGATGGAGACTCAGACAAGGTCCCTGTGCCAAGTTGCAGTGACTTACCCACTTGCAGTGGTTCAGTGACATTGACACAAACATGACCACGGGAAGTCCACGGTGAAAGCACAGTTTCCAACAGTCTCTTGTCTTACTTTTCTGAAGACTAAATTTTCCAAGATGAGATGCAAAGTCATTCTTAAGCCTTCACGTACAAGGTTTTTAATATTCATTCTCAAACATTTATTTAGTCCTCACCATGTGCAGGGCACTGCATTAGGTGCGTCTTCTAAAATAAGCCATGTGAGGGAATGAAAGATAATTTCTGATTTAAAAAGCCAAATTATGAAAATGTAATATTTATTAGGCACTTGTAAGATAAAAGGCACTTGCTAGAGCATCACCTCTGCCAGCTTTACACCTCCGTGAAATTTCTGGTTTGCTCAAGTTGATATGGGTCTGATGCTAATGCGGACGAGGGCAGGAGTGTAATTCCTGAGAGCCTGGCATGACGAATGTTAATTCTGACCAATCATGTCTAACACTCGGTAAATGAGTTCTACAGTTGAGGGGAGTGGGGCTGGCAGAGCTGATGGTGATCTGGGGACCCCCAGGACCAGTGAGGGACGTAAGAGGCGGGAAGAGGAGCTGTGCAGGGTGGGCTCCCAGAGCTTTCCCACCTGGGCACCTGGCAGTGAGGGGGCCGGGAGACAGGACCTGGAACTGAGAGTGAGGCTGAGTTCATTTAGGGGAATTAACACTTCTTTTCTTCTGAGGGTTCTTTCCAGGCATAGGGAGTTTATAATGCACTCCTGCGGCCTCTACTCTCCTTCTCTCTCTGCTCCAGGAGAGGTGTCTGATTGGGTGGATGTGTCCTGTCTGGTCCAGATATCCGGAAATACTATCAGTTCAGTTCAGTCACTCAGCCATGTCTGACTCCTTGAGACCCCATGGACTGCAGCACGCCAGGCCTCCCTGCCCATCACCAGTTCCTGGAGCTTGCTGAAACTCATATCCATCAAGTCGGTGATGCCATCCAACCATCTCATCCTCTGTCATCCCCTTCTTCTCCTGCCTTCAATCTTTCCCAGGATCAGGGTTTTTTCCAATGAGTCAGTTCTTCGCATCAGGTGGCCAAAGTATTGGAGCTTCAGCTTCTGCATCAGTCTTTCCAATGAATATTCAGGACTGATCTCCTTTAGGATGGACTGGTTGAATCTCCTTGCAGTCCAAGAGACTCTCAAGAGTCTTCTCCAGCACCACAGTTCAAAAGCATCAGTACGATCACCTGCCTACAAACACCAGCTCCCTCCTCCCACCTAGATTCACCAGTAGTAAAGGGGTATTCTGGTGCTGGTCAAGTTTAGAACCAACTCAGCAAAGCTGTCATTCTGTACAAGCGACAGGAAGACACACAGACCCTCTTCTCAGCAGACTTGCCTCCGTATTGCTGGGCCTTTGCTATTAGTTACAATTTTTTTTTTTTTTTTTTTTTCTGCATAGGTCTTCGTTGCAGCATGCAGGCTTTCTCTAGCTGTGGTGTGTGGGTTCTCTAGATGCCGTGCGTGGGCCCTCTGAGTTGCGGTGCATGGCCTGAGTAGTTACCGCACCTGGGTTTCTCTAGTTTCATTGTGGAGGCTTAGTTGCTCTGAAGCATGTGGGGTCTTAGTTCCCCAGTCAGGGATCAAACCTGCATCCCCTGCATCTGAAGGTGGATTCTTAACCACTGGACCAACAGGGAAGTCCCTGGGCCTCTGCTCTTAATACTGCAATCTCCTGGAATGTTTTCAGGTCAAAGTCCCAAATCCCTGGGCTTTCTTATGTTCATAGACGAAACCTGTAAATTTAGCCAAGAAAAATGCGTGTGTTTGGGCAAGTGAAGGATGTAGAATCCTCCGAACATTGCCTAAAACAACAACTGGGGCTTGTGACTTAATTTCAATTCACTATATTGTTAGGCAGGGTCTCTGTGGAGCTATGTGAACACAGGATTTTAGGCCACCAATGAAGGGAGTGAGTATTTTCTTCTTTCATTGTCGCTGTTGCCACTCTCTTCTGAGCTGGATTGATGTGGATAATGAAGAAACTTACCCTCCATTTGTGAAGGCATGGAGAGCCTGGGTGAGGGCAGGGGGCTTATGTGCCTGAATGAGGGTCAGGGTGAGTGCTGAATGGCCAAACTTCCGAAAGCCTGTTGTCTGGAGTCCCCTGGAGTTTCTCTATTTATTGGTTTCGGTTGCTAAGAAGTGACCATCCTCAGCACTGAGGCTGTTGCCCTTGGCTACACGTTTCTTTGTGGCCATAATCTTACATCACATGATACCAGACCAGTAGCTGGCAAGGCAGAGATAATGAAATGTCTTCCTGGTGTTGGCCTCTTGGTATGAGGCAGCTTGTGTTAACTCACTTTCTCAAGCAAAGGGAAGAGCTGACTTTAGTTTAACAACATCCTCCCCCCTGTTAAGTAGGGATTTGCTATTTGTTTTCTGAGATGTGTCAGTTAAAATCATGTCCCCCGAATTATCTCTTTCTTGATCACTGCCCCTTTCATGGGGTTCCTGGGAGCCTGCCTGGAGGTGGTGCTGTTATGAATGTGGGTGGTTGTGCTGATCTTCTCAGCCTGGAGAAAGAAAGGCTGGAGCTGGTGCCTGTTTCAAACTATGTGTATTTTTGTCCCCTCACTGCCCCTCCCATCTCCCTGCCCATTGATTCCACAGATTAGATAGTCACATTCAAGGTAGCTATTGAGTGGATTTGTTTTCCTTTTTTTTAAAAAAAATCTTTTAATGAGTTTGTACAATATTGCTTCTGTCTCATGTCTTGGTTTTTCTGCCTGTGGGGTCTTCGTTTCCTGACTAGATCAAACCCGCACTCCCTGCGTTGGAAAATGAAGTCTTAACCACTGGGCTGCCGGGGACGTCCCTGAGTGCATTTCTAGTTTGAATTTCATTCGCCATCCTCTGGCTCCTTGACTTCTTGAGCCTTCCTTTGTATCTCATCATCCATTGCGAGAGGAATCTTGGTATTTATTTTCAACACAGACACCCTCAGAATTTAAGGAACTTCCTGAGGTGCACCAATAAAATGCTGAGGGAGGGGGTGTCTTTCTGTGTCTTATACCCTGAATCCATTTGCAACTTTTTGTCTCTTTTTCTCAAGGCAGTTCTAAACGCGCCCCATGTCTGCTGCTGTTTGAAAAGGCTGTAAAATTCAAGCTACGTGATTATGAATACTATGAAAAAGGTTTTGACAACTTTTGATGGGATTTAATTCAAGTTAAATTCCTCTCATTCAAAATAATAAGCATAATGTTACTTATTATGCAGATGAGGCAGCGAGGCAGATGTTTGTCATCTCAGCGCATTCACTGGGGATTAATAAGTACACAAGCTGCGGGGTTGGGGGGGAGCCTGGGTTCAACCTGGGAATTTGAAAAAGGGCTGAGGAAGGGTGATGACTCTGGAGCTGCTCTGTCCAGTAAAGGGAGTCGGGACGGGGGGTGGGCAGCAACCACAGGAGGCCATTTACATTTAGAGCAATCAAATGAACTCCAGTGAAAACAGAAAGTTTCCCGGTCACGAGGGCCATCCTGGAGCCACAGTGACCAGTGGCAGCTTATCGAAGAGCACAGACACAGCACATTTCTGTCATTGTTGGAAGTCCTGCTGAACAGCACTGCTGACCACAGGGTTGTTGGAACACCCGGGGATGCTTGCGGATTTCTCTCCTCAACGGGAACTTTACCTGAAAGCTGCTGGGCACATGTGATGATCTGTGAAGAGCCAAGTGGGAAGGAGTTACCATCAGTTTGTAGCTATTGGCGTGCCATCCCCATGGCCCATGGGCTACACTAGAGCTGTGCTTCTCAAACCTGAGATGTGCGGAGGCACCACTTGGAGAGCTCGGAGTGCAGAGACTGACCCGGTTGGGCTGGAGTGGTGCCCGAGAGTCAGCATTCTGATCCATCCCCTGGAGAGATGCTGCCGCCTTGGCCTTGGAAATGGCAGTTGAAGAAGCACAGATCGCCATCACTGATTCCCAGTCCTGGCTGCATGTCATCATCAGCTGGGGTCCAAACACCCCTGAGACCTAGAACTCAACCCCAGAGGTTCTATTTTAACTTGTCTGGAGTGTAATCTAGTCACTGAAGACTTTAAAAAGCTCGCCAACTGATTAAAATTTGAGAACTGTTGATGGAGGCAAAGCAAGTCTATTAGGTCTGAGGACCAGAAACACTGGCCTCATCTGGGAGTTTGTTAGAGATGCAGATTCTTAGGCGCCCATCCTGCTGAGTTCTAATCTGCCTTCCAGGGACATTTGCCTGATAATTTCATGTTCATTACAGGTGAGAACACTGTTCCAGGTAGCCTTTAAAAGTAACCATTTATTGATCTGTGTACATGTGCTTTAAAAAAGTGTTTTTAAAGCAATAAGCTGTTAATTTCTAAAAATATTATGGCATATAATTTAGTCCATTTGCACACCTAATTATTGTAGCTTTGACCGTCATGGCGCAGGCACCAACGGTGGTTTCTGCCTGCATTGTAAAAGAAGGTACCAGTCAATAATACCAGCAGAGTGGACACTGGACTTCCACGTCTGAAGTCAAGAATTAACCAAGTTTTTAAGGACTAAGTTCCACAAGTTTGCATTTAATGGTTATTCAAGGTAAAGTAGAAGTCCCCTTTTAGGTTAGTTCATTTTTTGATTTTAGAAAAGCATACAGTTCTAATTCATTACCAGAGATATACAGCATAGGCTCATTTTTATTTGATGTAATTTTTCATCATGAAACATTCAGGTCTCAGATCCTCGGTGGTGAGGGGAGAGTAAGAAGGGACTGTAATGTCTTGACCAAAACAAAAATGCATCTCATATTGTGTTTTTCTTTCCAAGTGGTATTTTAGAGGAACAGTGCCAAAGAATTATAAAGGAGAAAGGACAGCTATGCTGTGTGTTAGATCAGCGCTTCTCAGACTTGATTGGTAGGGATTGTGGTAAGGATCACTTGAAGAAGTTGTGTTAAAATGTAGACCCTGATGCTGTCAGCCTAGGACCAGGCCCGAGAGCCAGTATTTCAAACAGTACAGGTGGTGGGACGCGGCTTGTCTGTTGATGACATTTTGAGTAACAAAAGACTAGATGACTCTTCAGGACACCTTGTAAATCTCATTTCAGTGATTCAAAAAATCAAGTGGTCTGGTATAAACAATAATAATGGTGATTTTGTTGAAAGTGCTGATTTGCTCACTTGAATCATCCAAAAGAAAGATACCAAAAGGTCAGAATTATTCATAGCTCCATCATTAATGGAAAGCTTGTGGGGAAGTGAAGTCATTTAAGGCAAAAGCAAAATAGTAACATAAATACCTCAGATGACTACCAGGGCAAAATTTTCAAAATGTTGCAAGCTGTCTGCAAGCTTGAAGTAGCAATTTACATGCATAATTAGGTGCAATCAACAGTTTTGAAATGTAATATATTTTCTGAGCCCGTATTTACTTATGACAGACGCAAAAAAAAAAAAAAAAAATCTGTGTCCCCCAAAAAATAGAAGGGCAGAAAAAGGAAAAATATTTACCTTTAACAATGGGAGCCTGTATAAGCACTTGCCTAAATCTGGAACAAATTCAGTCGAAGTATTGTATCTTTGTTTTGATTTGCTCTTCATTGAAGTTCACAAACACATTTTGGAAGTAACAAGCATGGAAGAATAACCACCTTCCAGCCAGTTATTCCAGCTCCTGTTGGAACTGACGTATAAATTTTTATTTCTACAACGTAAAAGGAAAATCTGTCAAATTTAGAACTTTGTTGCACAGAATACCACTGACTTTCTTCCTGCCTTCAGAAGGGGCTTCATTCTTTGAAGATCCTAAATATCTTTTAGAATAATTTATAGAAAAAAGATTAATTAAACTGGCAATTTCTTCTTCCTAAATCAAGATCCTCAGAGGATTGCTCGTGGTGAATTTCTATCAGCTTACTATTTTCAGTAAAACAGGCACTGAGTGTTCCCTATGCCCTAAGGCACTCTGCTAAGCACTTTACACAGATCATCTAATTTACCATTATAAAAATACTATAAGGATTGATTGATTACAATGTACTGGGGAGGAAAGGGAGAGTGACTTCTTTAAAGGCAGAAGCTCTGTATTTTCTTGGCTGGCACATTATCGCATGAGAGGTCATAATGTCACTTACAAAGTATAGCGAATGTCAGACTTAAGCAAGCCCGTGTTATTTTGAACAAACTCCCAATTTAGAAAATGAGCTTGAAATCTAATTTTTCATAATTCTGAAGAAAAAGAATAATTTCACCCCTAAACTTTTCTTTTCAAAAGCACATTCACATTGCATTATCCAGATTGACTGTGTGCACTGATTAAAGGGGCAGTTGGCAACCCACTCCAGTATTCTTGCCTGGAAAATCCCATGGACAGAGGAACATGACAGGCCACAGTCCATGGGGTCGCAAAGAGTCCGACGCGACTGAGCGACTTCACTAGCTTCTATCATATGTAGAGTCAGATGCAGCGGCTGCGCGGAGGGATAAGACATAATATGTCCGTGTGTCACTGCCACTATTTGGACGGTGTGTCTTGAAATTGTCAAAGTTGTCTTTAAGGAATGCAAAGCCGTCACAAACTTTCCAGTTTCAGGAGGCAAGCATAGTCTGTGATACATCATATATGGGGTGGGGGTGGTGGGGGAAGCTAAGCTCCACTTAGAAATGCACGGAGAGTTCATTATCTGCTGATCCATGTGGGGGCATTATGGAACTCAAAGCCCGGAATAATAGCTCTATTTACTATTAAACAGCTTCTTAATAATCCTCTACTTCTCTCCACAGCTTCTGGAAGGTCCCTTCTGCGCATGCAGAGTCGCCTTGGCCTTGGCAGTTCCTGTGGAGTTGTAAACTGCTCCCCAGGACCAGGGAGTGTTAGTGTAGAAGTCCTCCTAATCAGCTGACTGTCGGTGAGCCCCGCTCTAAGAATTCCTAAGAATATCCTTGTCCTCCCCATCCCTCTCTCTAGATTTACAGATGCAGCTCACCGCCCGGCCTGGGGTCCCCGCCCCTCGGCGGATCCCTGCCTGGGGCCGGGCGCCCTTCCAGCGCAGAGGGGTGACTGGAAGCTGGCACCCACGGGGGCACCTGGCGGCCAATGCCCGGCCGCGACCCCTCGCCTCTCTCTCCGCACACCCCCCGCCCCCACTACCCTCCCATCGCCCACCCCTCCGCTGCAGACCTTTACGTGGAACTCAGGCTAGCCGCCAGACTCGCGCCCTCGCCCCGGGCGCGGGACCTCACCCCTTGCGGGTGCCGCCCGCGACCCGGTGGAGGCGAGGGTAGGTGGACTGCCGCCTGGCCTCTGCCACCGCCTGCCTGTCCTCGCCCTCCGGCGCTGAGGGCGGCTTGGGGCCACGGGAGCGCGGGGGTGCTCTGTGCGCGCGGGAGGGGTGACCCTGGGGACAGGCGCGGCCGCGGGAGGGAGCGGGGGAGGGGCCCAGGCCGCTGTGGCGGCGGGGGTCACCCGGGCTTGGGGCGGGGGCCCTGGCCGCCAGCCCCCCGCCGGCTCCCCTCCTCCCAGGGCTCCGCCGTCGCCCGGCACGGGTCGCCAAGCCCTGCCTGCCTCGCCCGGAGAGGGCGGGGTGAGGGGTCGGAGCCTGGGCAGGGCTGGGGGGGGCGGTGGGTTTCACTTACACCTGACCGGCCCCTCTCCCGACAGTTTCGCCAGCGGGTCCCGGAGACGCGATTGTTCTTCCAGTAACTTTGTTCCGAGGCGGAGGGGAGGGGAGACGCCGAGGGGCCCCCGGAGAGGCTGGAAAGCGCCGAGGATCTGGAGGCCGGGCTGGGCGCGCGGCTGGGAGGCGTCGCCACCGCCGGGATGCGCTCGGCTTAGCGGGACTGCCGGGGGCGCCCGAAGGCCACCACTCCGAGGACGCGCAGCCCCCGCTGCTCGCGCTCCCCGGGCCGGCGCTGCCGGTGCCCGAGCCAAGCAGCGAGCAGAGCTGCGGGGCGCGCGGGCGAAGGCTGGCGGGAGGGAGGGCGCGCAAGAGGCGGCCCCTCCTCGGCGAGCCATGCGTGCCGCGGGCAGCTAAGCCGCCGCCGGGCGCCGCTGCCAAGTCTGCGCTCCGCTTTTGTCTTGCCCTCCAGTGAATGGGAAGATGGAGATGGATGTGGAGGGAGTTTCTCCGCGCCCGGAGCCCATCCCCCGCTCCCAGGGGGCTGGAGGAGCCTGCCAGGCGCCGTCACAGCCGCCCCAGCCCCAACCCCAGCCCCCGCCGCTGCCTCCGCAGCATCCGGCTCCGGATGAACCGCTCGGAGAGAGTGCCGGCGGCGCAGAGGACAGCGACGATCCCGAGGCGAGACCCAGCGGCGACAAGGGCGAGAGCAAGGTAGGTCCCCGCGTTGGCGCTGTGACACCTTGTGAACAAAACCAAGACGCTCTGGTAATAGCTGTCACTTTAACCCCTCCACTCCCCACCCCCTCTCTCGTCCAGGTGGGGGTGGCAGTGGGGGTTGCAGATGTGGGGAAGGCGTGAGATGATGTGGGATCGGTGGGTGAGAGTGACTTTCTGACCTGGAAGGCGTGTGCAAAGTCCGTCCTGGTTTCCGTAGTCAAGTGTTTGTGCAGAGAAAAGTCTCCTGGTCCAGGCGATGTGATGCCAGGCAGGGCGCAGCATCCCGGGAGAGCGGGGTTGAGGACCGGTGCTCGCCCACACCGTGTAGCCAAGGCTTGTGCGGATGATCTAGGTCAAAGCGAAGCGTGTTTTCTGGAGCTGCCAAGTGCTTCCGAGACTCCTTGTAGGGAGGTGACATCAACCTAAAGATGACAACGGTGGGAGCAAAGTTTGGCTCTTCTGCAGAAGGGAGAGCTCTGCCTCACCCAGCTCCAAGCTAGAGGTCCTGCTTTGCTCCTCCCCTGGCATCCTCGTGCCTGGGAAGGGCAGGGACCAGGGGCCTGGCGGCAGGTGAGCCCTGGACACCTTTTGTAGCCCTGCTGTGTCATTGTAGACCCGAGGATAGAGGCTACTGACTGTGGAGAGAGGAGATCCTCAGGTAATTGGGTTCCAGGAAGAAATGGCTCAAATGCGTTTCTCTGGTGCTGATGTTTTTTCCTGTTGAAAAAATTGTAAAGGAGAGAAAGTGGCATAGAAAATAATGCCTTGTGGTAACGTTCTTAGAGTGTAGTTCCAGCCTGGTCCCTGAGCAGGGTGTTCTTTCTCCGTGCACACTTGGAGTTGAGTTTTGTGAACGCTGGTGTCGGCCAGTCATGTCTCGGCAAAGTCTGTACATGTGTTTCTTAATACATTTTGAAAGTGGCTGCAAATGTTGGGGGAAAGTTGGTTCAACAAATTAGAATATTGGAACCAAAGAGGAGTCAGTGGAAATACTTTCTAACTGTGGCTCACTTGAGGAAGTGTTCAAGAAAACAGCCCCTGTTCCTGGTGAGAAAAGAACTCAAGTCATAATGTGCTCCTCCTTGGAGATTGCCTGGGCTTCGGTTGCACCTTTCCGAAGGTGTGAGTGGACTAAACAACATCCAAAATATGCTGGGATCACATTGGATGATGCCTCTCTGTACTTGGAGACTGGCTCCCCTTGACAGGGTTTTATTTGCACATCTTCAAAATTTTGTTTTGCATTTGGATTACAGAGCTAAGGCTTGAGATTGTGGTTTATCTAGGAAATTCTATATTGTAACTTAACATGACATTCTCCCAAGGAACTGGCATTTGAACACACTCTAGACTGGGCCAGGGTGATGCGTATAGGAGTTACATTGCTGAACTATGAGGAATTTTAATATTCTAATGTCCTCAGCTTTTCAGTCATATTTGATTCGATGAATATCTAATTCTGTCATGACTGCATATTTACCACATGAAATGACTGTGCTCAGTTTCATGAAATAACGATAACTGAGCAGCGTGTTATCTAATTGAACTGTAAGTCTCTTTTGCAAAATAGATGTGGGCAGTCATTAAAATATACAGCCTGTGTTGCCATTTCCACCTTGCTGGTTCATATGCCCCGAGCATGAGAAATTCCTACCATCAGCAAAAAATCCCTGCTTATTTGTTTCCCTCTGATGCGCCGCGCAAGCTGTATGATGTTCTGCGGGTTGTGGGGAGTGAGGAAGCCCGTGCATGATATATGCTAGAGTAGGTGAAGAGAGGACGGAAAGTGGGTTGATTACATGTCACTAATTAGCATGTGCAGAAATTTGAGTATTCCACTGATGTGACTGACTTTCTGTATGTCTGCAGTTTCTTGTGGTGGAAACAAATACTCTTTTTTTTTTTTTTTTTGCCTCCAGGTGTTTGCCTTAAAAAATCATGTTGCCATCCTTTTCTTTACCCAGAAATCAGCTGAGTTAACCCTTCGCTGTTATCTGCTACCCTCTTTACCAGTCCTTCTAAGATCTGAGGATGGTGGCTGTGTCTCAGACTTTGATAACTAACTCTTTCTGTCTTTGATGTCTACTAAGGCAGGTTATACATTGATTTTTCTTAGCAAATCCTGGTTTCATTAGCGGGAAGCATTTTTGGGTGTCTGATCAAATTATTCTGCTAAGATATAAATGGAAGACAAACTAGGATAAAGTGGAATGTGGTAGCTGCTTGGGGTGAAGCTGGGGAGACAATCACAGTAGGATTTAAACACAGTAATGTACAAATATAATGTATTGGATGGTTATTTTTGCTTCTTGTTTATGAGTGTAATAAATGAATTTTGAATACTGTATTATTTATTTTAAATCTTCCCCCACCCCCAAAGTGCAGGGCATTTATTTCAAGATCCTGGGGCCATGCTTTTATTTTCTCCTGAGTTTACCCCAGTTGTCTTCTTGGAAAAGAAGTCGGAGCTTCATGCCAGACCTGCTTGTCTCCGAAACTGCAGGTTCAGGTCCTGCGTCTTCTGAAAGTCTCTGAAATAGGAAGGAAGGTTAGAAAACTGGATCAGTCAAGGGATTTTTTTGCACCAGAATTCATGACGTGACGGGTGCTTTCTGCTTCTAGAATAACAAGGCCTAATTCCTCTCTAGCAGCTGCTCTTCAGGGAGATGCTGTGGCAGCTGCAGGCTGTGTAGGCTCTGAGTCCATGCATTGGGGAGGACCCTAAATCAGCCAGTCCCCTGGGCTTGAAGGCAGGCTTACCTTGAGCCCTGGAAAAGGCAGTCTCCTCTTCTGGTGATGATGTCCAGAGATAAAGCAGGGGCGCCTGGGGAGAGGTTTCCTCAGTCATCACCTCAAGAACCTCTTCCTCGTGTCTGAAAGGAGTTTCCCTCACCTGGGCAAGCTCTTTTCTTCCAGTCTTGCAGACAAAGATTAAGCAGTCCCTCAGAGTCAGAGACCTCCGGTCTCGACTATGGATGGGACTATTCTCAAAACTTTCTTGCAGAGTTTCCTTAGGCTATCACGTTCCATTCCTTTAGTGGCTTTTAAAACCTTTCTGAAATGCTTTGCTTGTGCTCAGTAACTTTCGGATAGGTATTTCCCAAACTTTGTTTGGAAAAGTTTCTTGAAAATTTCCTTGTATTGAGGACTAACTCCCGGGTTCCTTTCTCTATCCGTGTTACCAAGTTGCTTTCACAAATGTGTGGGTTCTTCCACTGACCCCAGGGGAGTGGTATAAATGATCCTTTCTTGTCTGCTTTGGCTTCATGCATTCCTCTCTCACCTCACTTCTCTCTCTCTCTTCCACACACACAAACCATTTACTGTGATGTTCTGTATAGAAGTGTGTATTTATGGCACTGCTATGAGATATCCTGACCAAACTCTTTTGTGTTCAGCTCTCATTACAGGCTTGGTGTGCAGGAAATGTTATTCTTGTAATTTGGGCTGGAGAGATCCATGCTATTGCTCCCAGTGACACTTCACTGATGGACATAACCCAAGATACTCACCGTCCTGCGTCCCATCAGTGACACTGACCTAAATCGTCAGTCTCACAGCGGATGCTGTGGGGAGTCTGTGATCCAGTCCGTTTTTTAGAGCCTTTTGTTTTGAAATAATTTATAGGAAAGTTGCAAAGATAAGACCAGGAGTTCCCTGTACCAACCTTCCCTAATGTTCATATCCTACTTAATCATGACTTGTATATTACAATAAAGAAATTAACACGACTGCAATACTGTTAACTAATCTCATCCAGTTTTGTTGAACGAAGGTGTAACATGTCGGTGTTTTTCATTCTATCCTCCTAGGACTTGACACTTTTTTTTAACAGTTGAAAGTGTCTTTGAAGGGGTATTTAAGAGCTAGATTTAGCCTCAGGCTAACCGTTTGCCCTGTTCCCGGCAGGGAGGATCAGCTCCTAGAGTCCTAGACTGAGGTCCCTGGGCTCTGCACTGCATTGCCCTGAGCCCTGGGGGAGTTACAACTTTGGCAAAGCTCTTGAGTGATGTGAACTTGTGGGGAGTGATAGTCTGCTTCTCTATTTTGTCCTGAAAAGCATTCCTGCTCCTGGTAAGACAGGGTTTGTCAGTACACAGAGGACAGCAGAGTCTCAAGTGGCAAGTTTAGAAGAGGCAATTGATAAAATCAGGACAGTTCACTCTGATGTTTAACCCCGTGGGTGTTTGCTCCTGGCAAGAAGAGTAGTGGAAGCCTTCTCTTTTCTGCCTTGTGCCCGCCAGGAGAACTCTGATTCCAAGCACAGAAGCAGAAACCTGCCCATATTAGGCAGGATACCACTGTGATCATTGTGGGCTTTCTGATGAAGATTGAAATCACAAAGACCACATTGATCTTGGCTCTGCCTTTCACTAGCTACTAACCTCAGAGAAGATCCTACTTTTTAAACATCTTTTTAAAAAATTTGTATTTATTTTTTTATTTTGGCTGCATTGGGTCTTAAGTTGTGACATGTGGAATCTAGTTCCCTTACCAGGGATGGGACTGTGACCTCTGGCATTGGGAACATGTAGTCTTAGCCACCAGACCACCAGGGAAGCTCTCAATCCTACCCTTTTTAAATCTGTCTCTTCATCTTTAAAATAGGGTAATAATAGTGCCCACACTGATGGTCACTGTATGGGTTAACTGAGATAAAACATGCAAAGTTCTTGATTCAGAGCATCATAGCTACTGATTGCTCAGCAGTTATAATGATGATTATTGTTGCTGTTGTGGTCCATGGATCTGAAGAGAAGGAGTTGGGGCCAAGTCCATCTAGAGTTTTCGGTTTCCCAAAGGGTTGTGGGACTGGAAATGATACAGACACACTGTTCTACAATCACACTAGTTTCTGACTTTGTGGATCTTGAAGTATTCCCCAGTCTTTTCCTGGTGGGCAGGACTCTGGAAAATAATATCCGTTATCCTGTCTTATCAATAGACTGTGAGTCTCTCGTCAGGAAAGCCAAGGAGGACCAGGAGGGATGATCCTGGCTCCAAGCCCAGGTCCCAGGGGTACATGCAAGACAATAATAGAGCAAGTGGGTTGCCTGGCTTTTACTCATTACATTTGTGGTTTCTTAGGAGAAGTAGGTGGCAAATTTTAAGGCTTAAAGAAATAATTGAGATGAAAAGTTGTACCTTTTAGGACTCTTTGATTGCAAGCAACAGAAACTGACTTTAATTTGAGCAAAAAGGTATTTTCTGGTAAGATTGCAAGATAATCAGGGGATCAAAGTAAAATTGATAAAACTGATTTTGGGGAAATCCTGAAGCCAGGGACTCTCAGAAGCTCCGAGTAATAGAGAATGATGAATGGTCTTCTGAGGGCACAGACATAAGAAGAGTAAATTCCAACTTTTTTTGTTCCCTTTCTGTCACTCCGATGAGCAGAATCCATGGAAAGTTGTCTTAACAAGCCTTCCTCAGGTCAGATATCAGCTTCTTGGGGAGAGTGGGTATCCATATAAGAGGTTCTGGCAAATTGTGTCCTTTGGAAGGGGTAGAGTTCATGGGGTAACAATCAAGGTACTGTTACCTGACCCAGAGGAATGGACATGAGGGGCAAGACAACCAGTGTAACTTCTCTTCGGGCAGAGAGTTGTGGGGAGGGAAAGGGGCAGGAAGAGAAGGGAAAAAAAGAGAGAAATAGAGGGAAAGAGAAAAAGAGAGCCAGACAGAGACAGACAGTGAGCTTATCCAAGAACCTGGAATTGTTTTCTGCATTGATTTCCCAAATTCCAATACTTCGGCCAACTGATGCAAAGAACTGACTCATTTTAAAAGACCCTAATGCTGGGAGAGATTGAAGGCAGGAGGAGAAGGGGGGTGACAGAAGATGAGATGGTTGGATGGCACCACCCACTCAATGGACATGAATTTGAGCCAACTCTGGAAGATAGTGAAGGACAGGGAAGCCTGGCCGGCTGCAGTCCATAGGGTCACAAAGAGTTGGACACGACTTAGCGACTGAACAAGAACAATTTGAAAAGAAAATACAGAGAAAATGTTGCAATCTGTTGCTTACATACAGAAAGAGGGGGGCAGAGGACTTGCCCCTTATTCTGATTTGCCATATGAGACCCCCAGAATTAGGAAACTGGATTGCAATGGGTGGCCTCCCATGTTTTTCCAGGTAGAAATTTGAGGCCCATAACAAGTGGCTTGCCCAAGCACAGAGCTGGCACTTGAAGACCCTCTAGTCTAAGACATGGCAATTGCTTCTAAAATTCAGAATCCTCAATTTTCTCCACAAATAAAATGAAATTAATGATGCATTTCCCATCTGCTGAGCAGATAATCTGAGGATGAATGTGATGTAGCCCTGGTGTTTTAAAACGTAGACCTGCCATGGAACTCTCATCTCTACTAGAGTGAATATATTATCGTATTTTCGTCTGCCCTCAAGTTAAAGCAGGTTGGTTTCCTGCTCAAATCCCTACAGCTTTCTCTTTGACTTAGAATCTACGTGTCCCTGTCTCTCTGTCTTCACATCTGGATCTTAGTTCCTGCAGGAGGAGGCACCCTGGACTGTGTGTTTCTCACTCATGTTGGGGAGAGCTGTTCACTCCTGGGCGCACTCTGTTCCAGCACCAGGCCGGGCACACAGTGGGTACCCAGAGAATAGCCGTCTGTGACTCCTGACTGGGCGTGTCCATTCAGCACATCAAGCCCTTCCTTAGATGCTGGGATTGCAAAACTGAAAGAGAGAAAGCCATAGCTGCACGGAGGCAACATACCTGCCCCCAGCCCCTGATGCTCCGAGGAGCTGAGTGTCAGCAGAGAGGCGAGAACAGGACCCTCCGTGACAGGCTGCGTGGAGGGGAGTCTCGGAGAAGCAGCAATGTGGGAGATGTAGGGAGGGTGTCCACTGTCAGAAGGGCTGAGAAAGGGTCAGAAACTCCGCACAGGATCTGCGGAGGCATAGCTAGAGGTGTGTTTCTCATGGAGGCCCGTGATGGCAGCGGAAAGTTGGGATGCCCTCTGGTTAAGAGTGAGTTGAGAGTGCATGCTTGACCCTGTCTCCCTCCCCGAGGCGGGAATTTAATGGATCCATACATTAGAAGGAATCGAGGAGACAGAATTAACTCCAGTTTATTGCTTGACAAGGGCTTCCTTGGTGGCTCAGACGGTAAAGAATCTGCTTGCAGTGTGGGAGGCCTGGATTTGATCCCTGGGTCGGAAAGAATCCCTCTGGAGAAGGGAACAGCTACCACTCCAGTATTCTGGCCTGGAGAATTCCATGGACTCGGACATGACTGAGCAACTTTCACTAAGGAGAGGACATTGCATCGTGGCCTGAATAGAAGACATAGCGCAAGAGCTATTAGTAATAAATGGAATTTATTTTGGAACAGAGTAGCCTTTCTTGGGAAGGAATAGGTAGAGACTTCCCCCAGCGCAGTCCCCAGCCCCCCAGCCTCAGCTCTCAGGTCCGTCCCCTCCTGCCCCGCCCCCTGGCCTTACTGTCTGCACCCTTTGTGGCCCTCTGTGCCCTGGTGCTCGGGGACTGGGCACTGCTGGCATGCACAGGTGGTGGCCTGTGCTCACGGAGGAGGTGCTTTTACTGAGATACCCTTCCTTTTCTCCTGGTGCAGTTTCGGTGCAGTTAAATCGGTGGGAAGGGGGTCCATCTTCTTAGAGTAGGACGTTGTCTTATGCATTTTTAAAGGTTTCTTGAGCCGAGGTAGAAACATTCCTGAGGGCATGGTGGGTGCAGCCACTCTACCGGCTCCTTTTTCACAAGTGAGGCCATTCCACACATCATTAAGATAACGTGTTGCCCTATCTGGGTGGAAGGAGACTGTGAGACACCGACCAGTGAGTGACCTGTTTTCCTGGTTTGCTCTCCCAGTAACTGAAGGCCCAGGTCATGTCCCTTCACCAAAACCGGTGGCAGGTCAGCCCACCCGTCCTTCCCAGGCTTGCATTCTCCCGCCCCAGGTCAGATCCCCTATATTTCACAATCTACTTTTTTTCCTAGAGAAATATGTATTTTTGTAATATTTTTTCTGAAAGTGATCTGGGTTTTGAACATTGGTCTACTTTTGGGTGCCCTGGGTTTGCGTTGCGTGTAGGTTCCCCTAGTTGCCGGAGTCGGCTGTTCTCTGGTTGTGGTGTGCAGGCCTCTCTCGCCATGGAACGCAGTCTCTAGAGCATGCGCGCTTCAGTAGTTGCAGCTCATGGGCTCAGTAGCTGTGGTGCATGAGCTCAGTTGCCACGCAGCCTGTGGAATCTTCCTGGCCCAGCGATCAAACCCATGTCCCTTGCATCGGCAGGCAGATTCTTAACCACTGGACCAGCAGAGAAGTCTTACCTTATAGACAGTAAAATTCACCCTTTTAAAGTGTACAGCTCAATGAGTTTTGACACATTACATCTGTGAGGGGCTTCCCAGGTGGCACTAGTGGTAAAGAACCTACCTGCCAGTGCAGGAGACGCAAGAGACTTGGGTTTGATCCCGGGGTTGGGAAGAGCCCTTGGGGTGGAAAATGCAACCTACTCTAGTATTCTTGCCTAGAAAATTTCATAGACAGAGGAGTCTGGCAGGCTGTAGTCCATGGGGTCAGAAAGAGTCAGACGCGACTGAGCAACTGAGTGCGTATGCATAAACGCACACACACACACACTTATGAAGCCACACACACACACGCACACACACACACACACCCGTGAAGCCACCAACCCCAAACAGGATGTGGAAGGTTTTTGTTGCCCTCAAAGGGTTCCTGTGTGTCTCTCAACAGATAATTCCTTCACGCCACAACATTATGAAAATCATGACATTTTCTGTAATTTCGCATGAAGTCAAATAGTGTGCAGTGTTTTCATCAGGCTTCTTTTGCTTCACAAAACGTATTTGACCGTCACTCACCTTCATGTGTATCAGGGGTTGCTTTTGCTTACCGGGTCTTATTTTGTTGTATGGATGTATATCGTTTATCCATTCACTTGTTGGTGGATATTTGGGTTCTTTACAGAATTTTGGCCTTTATGAATAAAGCTCCTATGATTTTTTTTATGGGCCATTGATTTTCATTTCTCTTGCGTGAATTCCTGGGAGTGAGACTGCTGAGTCGTGCGTTAAGGGTGTTTATAGGAAGCTGCCAATCTCTTCTCACGCGCGGCTGTTCCAAGTGTGCTGAGACCGTGTGTCCCCACCGTCCGGTTGGGATGAGTGAGAGTTCCAGTTGCTTCACATTACTGCCAGCACTTGCCTTTGTCATATCTTCAGTCTCTGCCCTTTCAGTAGCTGTGTAATGACGTCTCGTTGTGGCCTTAGTGGGGATCTCTGTTAACTGATGATGTTGAACAGCTACTGAGCCGATTTGTCATCTGTAGCTTTCTTTGGGGAAAAGTTTGTTCCAATCTTTGGCCTATTTTTTTAAAAAAGTAGGTTGTTTGTATTCTTATTATTGATACAATCTATTGTTTTCACATAGGTTTAGGCTTCAGAAACCCTGGTAGAAATCTGAGGAGCTTACAAAGCAAGGGACATTTTTGAGTTTCTTGAGGGTTGTTGGTGAGCTAACATTTACTGGGCATTTATCCAGTGTCAGTCATAGAGGAGGGTGGGCTCACATCGGGTCATCTCATTCCAGACTCCATAGCAGTCCTGCGAAATAACTGTTATTAGCCCTGAGGTCGCACAGCTAGGACATGGCAGAGGAAGACCTTAAATTTAAGTCTACTGACTCAGTCGTTCCACTTCACCGGGTGTGACTCCAGGCTTTCTCCGCAGTTTTCCGCTAGTTTGCCAGCCCTGTGGGCTTGCACTGCTCTAGATGCTGTAATAGCAGCCCTCGGGTGAAATGACAGTCACCACTGACATGCAAATCAGGACGTTGAGTTGAGGGCAAAAGAGCTCCAGGCTTTCAGTCCTGATAAGTCCTTTCACGTCTGCATCTCCATTGCTGGCCATGTATGGCAGAAATGAAGCCCATATTGTAAAGCAGTTATCCATCAATTAAAAATAAATTTTTAAAAATAGTAAAAAAAAAAAAAAAGTCCTACTCACTTCATAAGGTGGAAGAATGAGTGTTCTCCAGAGATGTGGAAAGTTTGGGATATCCTCTACCTGTCAAGACCCAAGGATGCTTGTCTCTGTCAGCTGTGGACACCCAGGGGGTAGGGCTAACCCCTGGGATATCAGAGCTTATTGCAAACCCCAGTTTTGTTTCTTGGGCAAACCCTGCCAAGGCTCTAGTTTGGATTGTCTTATTAGTAAGGATGATGGAGAAGCCCCCTTACCACACAGCTGAGTGTTGTGAGGATTGAATCAACCAGAACAGACCAACTTGCTCCGTTCCAGGAAACCCTGGGTTCCAACTGAACTGGGATGGTTGGTCACCCCAGTTACACACGCCTTGTAGAGCATGCAGGTCCTGACAGGCTCTTGGAGATGTCACTGTTGAAAGGGCCTTGGGACATCCTCTCCATGGGTATGAAAACGACTAATGGCATTTTGGAAGTAAGGAGGCCTGTGAAGGATTCCAGGTCTCCACATGGGCTGAAACAATAGTTCAAAGCCAGGGTGTGGGTTTGAATTGGATGAACAGCATCACCTTTCTGAGTAAGTGGCTATAGAACTTTTCAGGGCAGCTCCCCAAGGCCTCTAACCAGGAAGTCAATGTGCTTTGGAAAGTGAGCCCAGAGGTCTTCCTGGCTGGAGGACCGAAGGCTCTTTCCAGGTCTGCCTTCTCCAGCAGGAAAGAAAATCACCCCGACAAATGATTTCTAAAAAAACTGCGTGGTTGCAAGGGTTTGTGTCGCAAAGCATCAGACGTGGTGTTTCTCCAAAGGGCCTCAGTAGGAAGGGGCTGCCCTGCTTTGGAAGACCTGGGACTCAGGTGGTGTGCCCCCAGGCCTTGCCTCCGCCCTTCTAGCTGAGCTCTCAGACACTCACGTTTTCTTTGTGCCTCGGGATCCCCAGCTGTGAGGTGGGGATAAGAGTTTTACTTTTCTAAGAACTGTCTGAACTAGAAACTCCAATTTGACAGTACTGGGGCAAAACCTTTTGTAAACTCTTACACAAGTCTGAGTGTGAGTGTGGATGTGTGTGTCTCTGGTTTTGTGGGATAAATGAGTTTCCCCCGTGATTTTCTGGGACCCTATCTATTTAAAGAACTGAGCAAAAAGGTAATCCGTTAGAGTCATAGGTGCTGGGAGTTGGGGTCCCAGGGAGTGTGTGGTCTTCCTCGGGGGGTTCCTCGGGGGGGCATCGGGTGCTCAGGTGACAGGGGTCCTTGGGGCTGGGTTCGGGCTGCAGTGTTCCTCTGGGACATCACCGACTGACCCAGACAGCCTGTCTCCAGACCACTCTGCTTATTCTCTGGATGACGGTAGAGCTGACTGGCCAAGACGCTTCCTGCGGCCGCCTGTCCCCCCACCCCACCCTTCACTTGATTCCTGCTCCTCCTGCAAAGTTCAGCTCAAGGAAGTGCTCTCTTATTACTACCTGTCCTGTTGACCCCATCGGTCAGGTCCCTGCTGATAAGGTATGGACATTCCTTTAGGAAAATTAAAAAAATATATTTATGGAAGTATAGTCGATTGACAATGTTGTGTTAATTCATTATGTGCAGCAGAGTGACTCAGTTATACCTGCTGTGCTTAGTCGCTCAGTTGTATCCAACTCTTTGTGACTCCGTGGACTGTAGCCCGCCAGGCTCCTCTGTCCATGGGATTCTTCAGGCAAGAATGCTGGAGTGGGCTACCATTCCCTTCTCCAGGAGATCTTCCCAACCCAGGGATTGAACCCAGGTCTTCTGCATTGCAGGTGGATTCTGTACTGTCTGAGTCACCAGGTAAGCCCCAGTTATACATATATGTATATATATATATATTTTTTTTTCATAGTCTTCATATTTTTATTATGGCTCATCATAGGATATAAACCATGGCTGGTATACTGTATAGCATAGGGGTATAGTTCCCTGTGCTATACAGTAGGACCTTGTGTATCCGTTTTATATATAACAGTTTGCATCTGCCGATCCCACACTCCAGCGCTCTCTCCCCCTGCCCGCCCCGTCTCCTGGCAGTCACAGTCCACTCTCTGTGTCTGTGACTGTGTGTCTGCTTTGTAGACAGGTTCACCTGAGTTGTATTTTAAACTCCACATTTAAGTGATATGGTACGGTTTTTGTCTTTCTCTGCCTGACTTGCTTCACTCAGGATGGTGGTCTCTAGTTGTGTGCGTAGCTGCCAGGGGCGTCACTTCATTCCTTTTGCTGGCCGAGTATTATTCTATTGTGTAGGCTCCCGCGTCTTCTTTATCCGCTCGTCTGTCAGGCATTTCGTCTGCTTCCATGTCTTGGCTGTTTTGAATAGTGCTGTGAACTTAGGAGGGCATATATCTTTTCAAATCACAGTTTTGTCAGGATATATGCCCCGGAGTGGGATTGCTGGATCACATGGCAACTCTATTTTTAGTTTTTTGAGGAATTGCCATACTGTTGGGTTGGCCAAAAAATTCACTCAGGTTTTCCCGTAACATCTCATGACAATCCTGAATGATTATTATTATTTTTTTTTTTGCCAATCCAGTATTTTGGATGTGCCAGTCCATAGTGGCTATGCCAGTCTGCCTTCCCACCAGTATGTAGGATGGGTCTCTTTACTCCACAAGCCCCTCCAGCTTTCATTATTTGTAGACTTTAAATGGTAGCCATTCTGACTGGTGTGAGGTGGGACCTCATTGTAGGTTTGATTTGTACTTCTAATAATTAGCAATGTTGATCAGACATTCTTAGTTGTATCATTAGCTATTTAATGTAAGCTATGGAGATAGATGAGGCCTGTCTTTTTTATAGCTATTTCTCCAACCCTAACGTAGTATATTCCATAGTACACTTTCTGAATGATGTCAGCCTTGCCTTGGGAGCAGGCACTCAGTAATGGCTAGCTATGGTGGCTGGCAAGATGGAGCTGGTGTGGGCCTTGTCCTGGGCCGACAGCTTTTCTCCAGAAGCCTCCTCATTGTCCCCACCAGACACTCAGTCCTCAACACAGCACCCTCGCCCTTATTTTCTAGGCCTGCATTATCCTATATGGCTGTCATTAGACTACATGTGGCTATTTCCATGTGAATGTAACTAGAATAAAAAATTCAGTTCTTTATCTGTTTAGCACACTTCAAATGCTCAAAAGCACTAAGTCTAATGGCTACACTGTTGGGCAGTGAAGACAGAGGACATTTCTGTCCTTGCAGGAAGATCTACTGAACAGCAGTGTGGTAGAGGATGACTGTGCCTCTTCTGGCCCAGCCTGTTTGACTGAAATCCCTCTGAAATGCCCTGAAAGCACTCTTTCAACAGGGATGCAGATTTTACGTACAACTTCCTGGGGTTTGCTTTAGGTTCTTGGTGAATTGCTTGCAAATTGTTTCTGAGCTACTTATATTGTTGTGTATAGAGGCTGCTCAGAGCCAGATCTCATTCGAAACCTTTGGCTCACGGTTTACAATTTTTACTCAGGTGTTCCAGTAAATCTTGGTATTTGTCCCCGGCCATTATAGAAAACAGTCTCTGGTATGTGGGTCTAAGAGATGGCTTTTCTATTACCCAGGTTCAGAGCCATTATTAGTGGGCACTAACACTTCCTTTTTGCCATTTACTGATGACTGTTCTCACACTGTGGGGTTATTGCAGTGGTACTTGTCAGAATACACAGGCAGAGAAATCCAGTGTCATTACAGAGCTCCTGTGTGCAACAACCATTCAGGGAATAATCTCCAAATTATGTAATGGATTAAGAGTGCTAATCTTTGCTTCCCTTGTGGCTCAGCTGGTAAAGAACCTGCCTGCAATGCGGGAGACCTGGGTTCGATCCCTGGGTTGGGAAGATCCCCTGGAGAAGGGAAAGGCTACCCACTCCAGTATTCTGGCCTGGAGAGTTCCATGAACTGTATAGCTCATGGGGTCGCAAACAGCTGGACATGACTGAGCGACTTTCACTTCACAAGAGTGTGAAGTTCCAAAGTTACACCCTTACAGTGTCCTGTTCTTCTGTCTCACCCAGCAAAATTCCAAGTACATTTTGATTACCAGTGGCTTTAAGGATGGGCAGATAAGGAAAAGAGGACATGAATTTTGAAACTCGGATGAAGGCTACCTTTTTAGCTGCTTTTGCATTGCTGTTTCTTTTTTCATTCTTGAGTGAGAAAAGGGGTCTTTTTGAGGTTGGAGGAAGGACTGGGGAATTGTTTAAAGACTCAAACACGGGGCTTCTGTGCCTTTGTCTAGCACATCCCGGGAATATCAGCAGGAAGTGAGTTGGGAAGTGGCCTCAGAGAGGACTTGGTGCTTCAGCTTCTTGTGAGCTAGGATGACTATTTGAATGAGCCCTGGAAGTGATTTAGAACTCTTCTTTTTTTTAGAACTCTTCTTATTGACACATGCAGTTCGCTGGGAGGCCCCTGGGCTCCACAGTCAGAAGGTGGCAGAGCTAGAAGCAGGGTGAGGATGTGAGTGCTCCCCTCTGTCCAGAGGCCAGTGTGCGAGGACGTAGCTAAGAACAGAAGTGCAGGAAGAAAAAGGCACAGGTCAGTCAGTAATAACAGCACCTTTTTGGAATTTTTAGGTATTACTTAAGCAAGTACTAAAATCACAGAGGTATAGGAGGATTGATACATTTGCCAAAAGTTGGGAGTTGTAGCCAAGGCAACGACAATTGCTTGTTAGCTGTTACCTTCTTCCTCCTGTTTGCACTGACGAAGGGAGACCAGCTCAATCCGGAGGTCTGAGCATTGAGAGGCTCACATCTTACCCCCAGCATGCTGAGGGTGCAAAGATGGGATCGTGGTGGCAGTGATGTCAACAGCTTCAAACCCCTTGGAACCTAACAAGGTGCACAAACGAGGGAAAATCCAGGCACGACTGGGTTTTCAGTGCCTGGAACCTGCTTGCTGTAACCACGGAGACTTCTCGTGCACACCACTCATAGGTATGTAGAATTGCCTGTGCGTTGCTCTAACAAAGGCCCTCAGCTCGGAGTCACAGCCTAAATGCTGGGCTGCCACCTGTCCACTTTTTCTCCTGTTTCCGTTTTCAGACAATTTTGGGATTCCGAGAAACCCCCTCATTCGTGGCGTGGGCCTTGAATTCTGGGATTCCGAGAACCCCCTCATTCGTGGCGTGGGCCTTGAATTCTACAGGGAATGGTCTCTGCATCACTGCCAACATGTCAGATGTCACCTTGCTGGTGTGGATCCCTCTGGTGAGGAGGATAGAGGGAAAGAGAAAAGGAGCTTCCAGAGGGGAAAACGATCCTGAGGACCCAGCATCTCACAGCTGCTGTGATGTTTGAAAATGTCTATGGGATTCTTATTTTGATGCATCAGTTTCCCTGGGGCCTGGAGTGGAGCTCTGTGTCTCTAAGGCATCGAATGTGGAGGCAACAGTGTACTGACCACACAGTTGCCTCTGTTGTTTGGTTGCGTTTTTCCCTTTTCATTTTCTTTTCAGTTGTGTAAGAGACACTGCAAATTATCGAAAGGGCTAACCTTCTGGGCCAGACTAAGTGTCTGTTCAGTGCCAAGTAGGTAAAACAGAGTCGAACAGAAATGATGTTTCAGCTGAGGGTCACGGCGCTCTCTAAAAGACAGCCTGGCTTTCTGCTGATGATTCATCAGAAAAATGAGCCTGGTAATTGAATTGGGGATTTAAAAGGATCGTGAGGAGAACAGCCACATTGGCCTGTTGGCGCTGTCATAAGAAGCTCTGTTAATGTCAGTGTGCAAGGCACCCCTTCTCTGCAGTGGGCTCTCCAGCTAATGCAGGCTGCTAAGTTTTGGCTCTGCTCAGTTACAAGAGACTGTTCCTCACTGCTGCGGAGTCAGGGCAGGCTGGGAAGACCCCGAGCTGAAAGAAGGTCTCTGTAGATGCCTGTGATGCCTTCTCCATGTTGATCAGACTTGGGAGGAAATCTGGGTGCTGCAGTGGAAGATGACAGCCAGAGAAACTAACTTGGAGGAATTTTATGAGCAAAGTGTTCTCCTTTTTAGCACAGTGAGGATGAAAACTGGAGAAGATATGTAGCCACTTTCTCTTAAGAGGGAACAGGTTTGCCGCTCACTGTATGGATAAGTTGGTTTGTATAGGTAAACCAAATCACCATCTTTTGGAAAGTTAAAGGTATAATCTTGGACTTCTCCTGGTGGTCCAGTGGTTAAGAATCTGCCAGTACAGGGGACATGGCTTCAATCCCTGGTCAGGGAAGATTCCACATGCCACTGGGGAACTAGGCTCACAGGCAGCAACTGCTGAAGCCTGTGCACCTAGAGCCCACGCTCCACAACAAGAGAAGCCGCAACAGTGAGCAGCTCAGGCGCCACAGTGAGCAGCTCAGGCGCCACAGTGAGCAGCTCAGGCGCCACAGTGAGCAGCTCAGGCGCCACAATCCCCGCTCACCACAGCTGGAGAAGTCCGAGCCCAGCAATGAAGACCCAGCGTGGCCATCTATCAGTCAGTCACTCAATCATATAAGAATAAGAATAAAGGGCTAACCTTCTCTTAAGGAATGATTCTCAAGCAGGGGCTGTTCTGTCTTCCCTTTGCCCCTGGAATATCCAGCAATACCTGCAGATATTTGTGGTTCTCAGTCAGGGATGGGATGGTCCTGGCATCTTGTGGGTAAAAGCCATGGAGCCTGCTGCGTTTCCTATGACGCCCAGGCCTCCCACAGCTGACAATCATCAGACCTCAAGGGCAGCGGCGCCACGGCTGGAAGCCCTTGGCAGAGAATGTTCTGGATTGGGGGCTGTGCCTTCGCATATGCTTCCTGAGGAGAATGCTTTGAGGGTAAGGTTTAGACAGAGACTGTCTAAGACTTGTCCTTGTTACAGAGTTGTCAGGACCCCCAAATCTGTTAATCCATCCTTTTGTCAGATCTCATTCTAAGCAGCAAGTCTGCTGCAAAGGAGAAAGTTCTTTAAGCCAAAAATTCTAAGCACTGTTTTTGCTGTTAACAAAACTGATACCCATTACGACTCCTTCTGTTGCTTCGAAGGTGGATGATGGGAATTGTCCCCCCTCAAAACAATTTTCTTAGACTGTAACAAAGATCGTCTGTCTCACTGACAACATATATATGCTTCCTGTTTCCAAACCAGTGAATTCAAATCCCATAGCTGTTACACTTGTATTAAATTTTGCTACAAGCATTTTCCTATCTTGTACAGTGTGGATTAATCCATGCTTATGACTTCAAATCAAGAAAAACATTGTATCCCAAATAGTTTACATGGTTTCTTTCTAGAAACACACCAGAAGGCTAAGAACAGTTAACCTTGTAAAGTATTGGTGGTCAGCTAAATAAGTCATGTTGGAAAAAAGACAGTACTTAACCTTATTCAATGGATATGAAAAGTGTTAAAAACTTACAAGCAATCCAGATTCCATTTTTAATTTTGGGAGTGACTGAACTGAACTGAAACACAAGTAAGGAAATTCTTGGTTAACAGGGAAGATTCTGCTGACTTCACTCAAAATCTTGAAAGATTCGATGTATAACATTTGTTACATTGACTTTACTAGGCCAAAAAATTAACTCTCAGTCTGTGTGGGGAAGGGACCCCACCAGTTAATACATTCAGACCCCAGAGTGAGAGGTATGGGGTCGTGCTTTATTTCTGAGGTGGGCAGACTTTTTCTGCAAAGGGCCAGATAGTAAACATCTTTGGCTGGTGAGCTATACAGTCTCTGCCTCAGTCACTCAGTCACACTGTTGTAGTGTGGGAGCTGCTGTAGACAACCTGTAGATAAATGGATGTGGTTGTATTCCAATAAAATTTTGTTCAAAAAAACAAAATTGGCCTCAGACCCTAATGTGCCCACCTTTATGTAACTTACCCCAGGCAGCTTTATCATGGGCAAGTGCAGAGTTCTTGTGATTTTTTAAATTTTTTTTGCAATGATGAGGATTATTTATGGAACAACAGGACCATCTTCAAAGACTCCAGGTGGGGAATCATTGCAGGATGCACTTACGTGCTGGTTTACAGACCATCACCAAGCTAACAGGGAGAGGGTACCCTATATATACTGTGTATTAAGACGTGATGCAGTGTTCATGAAAATGATATCATAGGGTCTGTTAGGTTACTATGAGAATACCAAGTAACTCTTTAATATTTTCTAGATTTCAGGTTTGGTTGGTGAAGAATTTAGATTGGGGAAAAAAAAGAAATCAGCCATTTCAGAGGATTGGTTCCCTGGAATCAGACCAGTGTTGTGTGGTGGCCTGCTGGTCAGAAGGTCATCAGATACTCTGACCTCTGACCCCAGTAGCACCTGATGAGGTCTTGTTCAGCAGGTTCTGGGCCTTCCTGTTGGAGTTTTCCAGTGTAGGGCTCTGTTACTAGGCCTGATATGAGGTCAGAATGAGTGATGGTTCCTGCAAATGGAGAGAGAGAAACGGTTAGGGATCATGCCAGCATGATCAGACTGTGACCCTTCCCACCAGCCTGCCGGTCGCCCGCAGTCAAGAAAGAGAAATCTGCAGGAGATCTGTGGGCAGGCTTGCAGCTGGGATGGGAGAAGGGCCACATGCCGCGAGGAGCTCAAGAATGAAGGTGCCTCGAGCGCATCTCATGGGACATGTGAGGCTCTAAAGACAGAGTCTCAGATTCCCTGCATGAAGTTTCTGCTGTGATCAATTAGCCATGTTTTCTTCAGTTCTAAAAACCAACACACATACACACACATTAACACATACATACACACAAAGAAAGAAGCTTTTACATTTGCCTTTCATACAAACAAGGGTCATATGAAAGAGTTTTACAAGTAAACCCTCTACTGCCCTGATACAAAGTGCCTGTTATATATACAGAACTGATTTCGTCATGGGACTAGGTTGAAGAAAACTCAGTGTAATACTTCTGTGATGTCTGGCATGGCCTACTCCTCTATTTCCAGAAAGCATTAAAAAGAATTAAAGACAGAGAAAGCTTTTCAGCTGCAGTAGAGCCAGCTCTCTATTTATCTGTAAAAGAGGCTAGTGAGCTACTTACCTATTGCTGCATAAAAAAATCACTCGCAAACTTAACAGCTTAACAAACAATACAAACCTCTTATTGCACACAGTTTCCACAGGTCAGGAAGTCAGGCAGCTCATCTGCGTGGTCAGATGTCAACTAGGACTGCAGGGAGAAATGCAGCCGCTGGGTCCGTTTTATCTGGAAGGGGTAGAGGTTGGAGTTGAGGGTGGATTTTGATAGAAAGATAAGCCGCCCTACCCGAGGTCCCAGACTTCAGAACTTGGCTTGCCTATAAACATTCCCATTTTATGAAATCATGCGGATGTGAAATTTTGTGATACAAGTTATTATTGCTTTACTTGATGAGTAAAATTTAAAACAGTGTGAACCCCGTCCCATAGTAAAAATTTTAGCAAGAATGACAATTTCAAGTTTGGGGGCTAAGTGCATTGTAAACTGTTTATGCTGTTGGTAAATGGGATGGGGGTAGGAGGGTACCACTTTGGAAAAACATGAACACCCACTATTCTTTTTCAGGATTATTCTAAAATATGTAAGGTCTTCAAGACACACTTGCTCCTCCCTAGGAAGCAACAAGACACACTCGCCCCTCCCTAGGAAGCAATAAGACACACTCGCCCCTCCCTAGGAAGCAGTCATTCTTGTTTCGCCACCAGTAGTACTCCAACTTGCATACCTAAACCACCTCTTTTGTCCCCAATGTGGACATGGTCATCCTTCAGTTGAGGTACTTCTCAGGCATTGTTGTTGTCATTTCTTCCTATTATACCACTTATCCAGCACTTCCTGGGGCCAGGCATTGACCTGAATGTTTTGCTTCTCTGTTGTCTCATTTAATTATCCTCACAAAATCTTATAAGGTATCACCTCATTTGCCCATTCAGCTAATTGACTTTCAGAGGCTAAGACAGTTTGTGGTGGAACTGAGATTGAAATACATTCTAACCACTATAAAGCCCTCCCCTTTTTTCCGAAGTATGGGGTCCATCAGATTGAGAGCAGTAGAATGAATATCTTTGGCTTTTGGTCTCATATCTCTAGGTTAAATTAAATCATGTGTTTCTTGATTCTTACATCATGCTATGGAGGTGTTTTTCTGCTGCTTTAAAAATCATTCTTAAACCCAGACATGCCTCCTCACTTCTGGACACAGACATTTCCTGTCCTGTAATGCCTTTGCATGCACATAAATGCCCAGCTTTTCTCTGAACATGGGTCTCCTTTGAGATTGAATTCACAAATATTTCAAAGAATGGATCTCTGGACAGTAAGTGACCGTCTTAGTTTTACAGAGGAGAACCCAGTCTCTTGTAACAAAGAGAAGTAGGACTGATAATTCTTGTGAAGGCAGTTTGGAAGGAATGCATCCACGGCCAACTCTATTCTACCCTCCAACACTGACTCCTTGGTCAACTGGTAAATGGGTTCAGCCGATACGGGTTTTCTCATTTGCTGGGCTTACAAACCCACGTCAGTCTTCAACAAGGCCCTCTTCTTGGTCTCGCCTCATTGAATCAGTCTTCAAAAGTGCCAGAAAGAACAAGCTTTTAAATCAGGCCACACTGAGTTGGAATCCTGGCTCAGAAACTCCATGGCTGTGTGCTGGTTGAGAAATTACTTACATTTTCAGTACAGGAGCCTCCACCTCTGCATATAGAAGTGGTGCTACCTAAAGGCTAAATAAAGCAAACAAAAATACTCAGTATAGTGTCAGGAGACTGGTAGATCCCCAGTAGTTATTGCTGCATTAATTTGCTCATAAAAATATCAGTTAGGGATGCAGCAAGCATCAGACAATGTGCAAAATAGCTATTAAGCTAGAGTGGACTTTTCTCGCCTTCTAAGTCTGCAGATTGGTGGCTGTGAGTATTGTTCAGGGGCTCCTGGGGGTCAGGCTGCGGATTCTGTGGTGCTCTGGGCTCTTCCCTCGTGTTGGCGGGATACACTCTGAAGTCCAAGGTGTCACATTCCTGTGCCAGGTGAGAGCAAGAGGAGGTCTCAGCTGCCTCCCGTTACCAGGAAAACAGAAAAATCATGCAGAGTTTCCCCAGCGGTTTTGCCCTGGTGTCTCCTCAGCCAGGGTGTTTCATCCAGCTATTCCTGGCTGTAAGACCAGAGAAGTGACGATCTAGCTTTCCCAGCTGTGACAGAAGACATGGAAAGGACCCACATCGTCTCATTTGGGGACGAGAGCAGCATGGGAGTGAGGGTCTGGGAAGCATAAAGTGGGCGGCGCTGGTGTTGTCGATGCACGGTGGGAGGAAATAACTGCACAGAGCGGGTCTGTGGCTTAGCGATCAGAGGAGACTCAGTGTCTGAGAAAGACGCTGAAGAGCAGCGCTGAGAGCGAAGGGACAGGGGTTTCAGGCAGTAGAAGTGGATGCAGTGAATGATGTTTGGGGCTCGGTGGGCCCCGCGTGGGTTTGTCTGTGGTGGGGCATGATGTCGTTGGTGGCAGTCAAGAGTGTTGAGGCCGGAAAGATCCATTTTAAAGGGCCTTATGCTTGGTAGAAAGCCATTTGGACTTGATCTTGCAGGTGAATCGGTACCAGGTGGCTCTGCTCAGGGAAGAGCGCACTTCGGTGTTGACCTGGAGGGAAGACGTGTCAGCTGCAGGTCACGGATAACGGGGGGTGGGGGTGGGGCCGAGGCCTGGAGGAGGTTAAGAGGAGATGAGAGGCATTCAGGTAGTGAGCCTGGCATCCTGTGTCCTGAGCTGCCTGAAGAGTAACAGACAGGGAAAAGTTTAAAGGAAGCCTGATGTGTCGGCTTGGGTGCTGGTGATGCCGTTGCATAGAGAAGCAGTCCTGGGAAGGAGCAGGCTGGTGGGGAGGGAGTGATGGCTGTGGTTTTAGATACACAGGACTGCATGGGTCAGGACTTCTGGAGGTTGGGTCTCAGTCCGCAGGTCACGAGAGAGTGTGGTGAAGGTACAGGTACAGCGCACTAGCGGAGATCAGCCCAGGGCCACGGACGGAGGTGTGGACCCAGAATGCAGGGGCGGCTTAGACGGGGCAGCCGGGGGGGCGGGGCGTCCCCAGGAGCTTCGGGCTGGGGGACCCACTGGTTCTCCCCCTTCTAACTTCTCATTTGCTCTTTCTCTAATGTGTCCCCCCTTTTGAAAGGTACCCTTATCTAGACCCCTAATTTATTTATTTGTTTGTTTGTATTTATTTTTGATGTGGACCATTTTTAAAGTCTTTATTAAATTTGTCACAACATTATTTCTGTTCTTCTGTTTTGGTTTTCTGGGTGCGAGGCATGTGGGATCTTAGGTCTCTGACCAGGGATCAAACCCACATTCCCTGCACAGGAAGGCAGGGTCCTAACCACTGATCCTCCAGAGGAGTTGCTAGACCCTGATTTATTCATCTAATGTTAATAGATTTATCTAATTTATTCATCTGAACTGTTCTACTTTTCTACTTAGGTTTGTACAAAGTAGCAAGTCATCTTCCTATGAAAGTTTTTCGAATATAAAAGAACTACTAGATTTTTTCTGACTGCTGCTGCTGCTAAGTCACTTCAGTCAGGTCTGACTCTGTGTGACCCCATAGATGGCAGCCTACCAGGTTCCCCCGTCCCTGGGATTCTCCAGGCAAGAACACTGGAGTGGGTTGCCATTTCCTTCTCCAGTGCATGAAAGTGAAAAGTGAAAGGGAAGTCACCCAGTCGTGTCCGACTCTTAGTGACCCCATGGACTGCAGCCCACCAGGCTCCTCTGTCCATGGGATTTTCCCAAAGGCAATATGCTCATTGTAAGAAAAATCAGAACATTCTCATAGGTAAGAACAAGAAGCAAACCCTCATAACCCTACCAACCCAGCAATCACAGCTGCCAGTGTCCTGGGGTGTATTTTTCTAGGCCAGTATTTTTAGACACACACGCACAAACACAGATACAGCGAGACAAACAATGCTCTGCGTGTGCAGTATTGCAGCGTACTTTCTCGAGTAGCGCAGTGTAAAGTATCTCTGTGTTAATGCACGCCCAGCAGCAGCGCTTTTCATGGATGACTGTTCTTCTCAGTGTCCGTCTAAGTGTAAGCAGCTGTTTACTTAATGTTGGACATTGGGTTGCTTCTGGTTTCCCCCTATTATAAACAGGGCTGTGGTGAACTCGCTTGTAGATAAATGTTGGCAGGGAAGTGTTTTTGGTGAAGAATCCACCTGCCAATGTAAGAGATGTGTGTTCAATCCCTCGGTCAGGAAGATTGCCCCAGAAAGGAAATGGCAACCTGCTTCAGTCCTTGCCTCGGAAATCACACACGCACGCACACACGCACGCGTCAGCGTTGGGAAGTGTCTGGGATGAAGGTTAGAAAGGAATGGTTTGTCTCCCCGCACCCTTTGCAGAGCTGTCCTTGACCTCCCCACCCCACAGTGGCATCTTGGAGACCTGACTGTGGATGTCTCCTCCTACATGAAGGACCTCTTTTCTGCACTTGGCCTGTTTTCCTGAGCCAGAGGATTTCCTTGGGAGCCTCCAAGTGGTTTGGAGTGTTGTGAAGGGAGAAACAGAAGCAGAGGTCAAACAGGACAGTGGGGCAAGCTGATGATACGTTTCCAGTAAGGGACCAGTTCATCACTGGAGGAGCATCCATGTCTGCATCAAGGGAAGAGACAGGTGGAATTGCTGAGGTGGGAAAGTTCAGCTCCCTGCCCAAGATCATTTCCTGTTAGTGGAGGCTGTTAAGCTTTGGCTGTGACCCAGCAGTCTTATCTGGAGACCTTCAGCATTTTTAGATTCTCCTTCGGCAGGAGTGGTTAAGTGAGCTCGTGTTAGAATGAGAGGTTCCTCCCAGTGACCTCCAGGCTGTTGATAAGTGTACGAATTCACTCTTCAACCCGAGTGGTCTACTATGAAAGTTTATTGTACGGTGTTCAGGTGATTACCATTTAAAGCCATTTTCTGTGTATATTTGTGTGAATCACTCCATAGAGTAGATTGAAATCTGAAGTTATTTTTCCACTTCAGTTCCTTTGTCCACGAATAGTGCTTCGGTGAGAAAAGACATCAGTGTTGTTGATTGTTGCTACTTTTGTTTTCTTAGAGCTGGGAGCTCTTTCTATCAGTACAAATTCCACTTCTTTATGAAAAATCGGAGAGTCACATGTCACCTGTGTATCCAGGCTTACTCCAAATGACACCGTGGTCTACCTCCTGCAGAAATTGCTTCAGTTCTAATCTATTTCCTCATTTCTTATATTTTGGACTTTCTTTAAATAGATTTTCCTGTTTCCTCTTTCTTTGGGGCTAAATGCCTTAAGGAGAAAGTACAGGCAGACAGCTGAATAATTTTTCCCTCTAAATAAAAGATCACAGAAGATGCCCGAGGAGATCTGGACCCCGGGAAAACTAAAATGAGGGCTTTAATTCAGTCTTCTGGGACTATTTTACATTTTGGGGAGTGGTTTGAGCCTCTTCTTTCTTCCCTTTAAGTATTTTGTCAGTGAGAACTAATTTAATTTTCTAAAGCTACCATAATGGCAGAATGTGATTAATAAATAAAGAATGTAGGGGTTTTGATTCAGGGGAATTTGACTGTATCATATTGGGTTTTTCAGCATGAAGCTTTTATTCAACTGTGGGAAAATATGTAAAAGGAAACCAAGTTCTGCTTTTTGGATTTCATGTGGAAAATATGAACGTATGGAGCTGCCCGCTACCCTCAGTGCTCCCTGATTGTTTTGTAGCCTTGACTGTCTTTCTCCAGCACTGGTATGTGAGTTTGTGGTCATCTCTTCTTGACAGTTAGCAGTAGGCACCAAAGAGCTATACATCCTTCCTTCAAAATATATTGGTTTCACCAGGTAGAGAGCGTTGTGGGCAACACCTAATCAGTTGGAATCAATGCAGAGATGCACAGTGAAGAGAGAAAGCTCCTGGACCCTGGACTTCAGAGACTCATGACTCTGGAACTAGCACAGAGGCTCTGGGCAGCATTTGTCAACCTGGGCTTTGCCCTGCTAGCAGAGGAGCTAGGCTGAGAGGCAAGGCTGCTGACTTTTGATGTACAACCTGCTGCTAATTTAGTGGACTTATTTGTGTAATATAAGCAAAATTTTCTCATATATATGATATAACAGTAGGAATACATGCTCCCTGATTAGACACATTCAAATAAGCGTTTAGTATCGAGCATTATAAATGCTCTGAGTGTAATGAAGTGTCACTTAAAAAAAGATTTGAAATACAGTTGATTTACGATGTTGTGTTATTTTCTGCTGTAGCTCAAAATGACTTATATATATGTACAGGCCTTTTTAAATATTCTTTTTCATTATGGTTTATCATGGAAGTGGAATATAGTTCTCTGTGCTGTACAGTAGGATCTTGTTATTTATCGATTCTATATATAAAGGCTTACGTCTGTTAACCCCGACCTCCTTTTCCACGCATCCCCTAACTACCCCCTGCTTGGCGACCACCGGTGTTCTCTATGTCCCTGGTTCTGTCTCCATTTCATAGGCTCAATTATGTCATGGGTTTTTTAATTGAAGTGTAATTGCTTTACAGTGTTAGTTCTGCAGCCGTATGTATACATATATCCCCTCTCCCTCGTGTCGTGTTTTAGACTCCACATATAAGTGATAGCATGTGGTAACTGTATTTCTCTTTCTGACTTACTCCACTTCGTATGATAATCTCTAGGTCCATCCAGTGTTGCTACAAATGGCCTTGCTTCCTTCTTTATCATGGCTGAGTACTCTCTCACTGTGTACATGCAGCACGTCTTCTTTATCCGTTCCTCTGCTGATGGGCATTTAGGTTGCTTCCGTGTCTTGGCTGTTGTAAACAGTGCTGCAGTGAACACTGGGGTGCATGAAGTTTTTCAAATTTTGGTTTTCTCCAGATATATGCCTATGAGTGGAATTGCAGGATCATATGGTAACTCTATTTGTAATTTTTTTTTTTTAAGAAACCTCCATACTGTTCTCCAAAATGCCTGTACCAGTTTACACTTCCACCAACAGTATTAGAGGGTTCCCTTTTCACTACCCTGTCTCCAGCATTTATTGTTTGTAGATTTCTTGACGATGGCCGTTCTGACTGGTGTGAGGTGATTTCATGTAGTTTTGATTTGAAGCTGCCCTGTTCTTAATAGCTTCCTTGTATCTGAAGGCATCAACTGTTAATCTCGTTTAGTAACTTAGTAAAGGCAAAGGATTAGTAGGATCTCTCTTCTCCATCCCCACCCACACCAGCTAGAGTTAAAGGCTTCGTAACCACCAGTTTCTAACAGGAAAAGTTCCAGGCGTTGCATTGGAGGTAAGTATGACCCTATTAGTAGAAGTGTAGTCTGATAGTCAGAGACTCTAAACTCTCATATGACCAGCTGCTAATTTACTGAATAAGTCTAAGACTTCTCCCTTCATTTTGTAATTTAAAAAATTAATAGGAGTAGATACTTCCAACAGTTCAGTCGCTCAGTCATGTCTGACGTTTTGCAACCCCATGGACTGAAGCACACCAGGTCTCCCTGTCTATCACCAACTCCCGGAACTCATGTCCATCAAGTCAGTGATGCCATCCAACCACCTCATCCCCTGTCATCTCCTTTTCCTCCTGCCCTTAAGCTTTCCCAGCATCAAGGTCTTCATCAATGATTCAGTTCTTCACATCAGGTGGCCAAAGTATTGGAGCTTCAGCATCAGTCCTTCCAATGAATATTCAGGACTGATTTCCTTTAGGATGGACTAGTTGGATCTCCTTGCATTCCAAGGGACTCTCAAGAGTCTTTTCCAACACTGCAGTTCAAAAGCATGAATAGTATGAAAAGGCAAAAAGATACTTCCAAATACAGGCACATTTCAAATAAGCAGCCTGTACTGAGTTATAAAATTTCCCTTTTTCCTGTTCTGACAAGTAAGGAGCTTGGATGTCTTCTCTGCCATCTACATAATAAGAAAAAAGATGGACAAATGGAAAATCAACAACTCCTCTTAGATCCAGCAGAGAACCCAGATCACAGGGCAAACTGCTGCCCCTCAAACAGGAGAGGCAAGCAAACACAGTGTCATAACTTACCTGGAGCAGACGTCTCTGCAGGAACCAGTGCCAGAGTGGGAAAGCCTGACCCATAACTCGGGTGAATCACTGGAGACTCAGTTTGGGCAAGCTTGAGGGTTGAGCCTGGTCTTTGGGGATCCCTGCACTTGCGTTCTACCTCCAGGAGCACCAGGTTCTCACAATGAAGATGGGAGAGAAATCACCATATGCTTCCAACATGGAGAGGGGTAAGGTAACCAGTCTGAAAATATGCCAGAGCGTTCTATTCTTCTTAACAAGGCTGGCTTTCAAGGTAGACTAGCTCACCAGAGCCCAATGGACTGGTGTTTTATCGGAACCTACCTTGAGGAGGCCCCCTCCTGCCATCCTATCTCACCAGAGACAGGTGAGGTGGGGACTGATAAGCATGTGCAAAGGTCACAGCCTGGGGCACAGGCTCAGGGGAGATGCAGTTGCCGGACCCTGTGGACTGCTTCCCCTCCCCCACACTCACCGTCACTAAGGGCCTGCTTACTATACTGGAGTGCCTTTTACCCAGTCCATCATGTCCACCTTTCAACAAAAAAATTACAAGGCATACTATAAGACACTTTGCAGAGCCAGTTTGCAGAGACAGAGTGAGCATCAGAATGAGACTTAAATATGGTGGGGACGTTGGAATGATCAGAGTGAGTAACCCTCTAAGGACTCTAATGAATAACGTAGACAACATGCAAGAACAAATGGGCAATATAAGCAGAAAGATGCAGATTCTAAGAAAGAATTTTAAAAATGCTCTAAATCAGAATCACTGTGACAGAAATACAGAATGACTTTGATGGGCTTATTAGTAAAACTTGCTTAAGCACCTCTAGATGCAGTGAGTGTATTCATATGTCACATTTGAAATTATAAAACAAGCCTGAGCTTTATTGTTTCTATGAAAAATTTTGCTTTTCACCTAAAAATTCCAGTCCTGGCTCTGCTGTACTTTACTCTGACATGTTCAAGGAAGGGGAAAGAGAGTTTGTGGAGAAAGAGAAAGGGAAGAGAACAGTACACAGGGCCTCTGGATGTGGCACACCACTGGAAACTGACCCAGCAAGTTGTCACACAGACATTGTCTGGTGAAAATATTTTCACCTTAATGAAAATGCATTCAGATTTTAGCATGAAGGATGCTGACATTAGCTACAGAATTTGCATACCTAAAATTTGGGAGGTGTGAATATGAAAATTATAGGCAATTAAATGTTTCTAAACACTCACCTGTTTTATTTATGATTTACAGCACTTTTTTGGTCAGCATATTGTATGAGTACTTTATTTTTTCAGAGAAATCTTGCATTTCATGCATTCTTTTTGCTTGATTTTAATTGACAGTAGCCATTAACTGTGGGCCTGGTTTACACAGAGATTGCAAATAAAAAAGGAGAAACAGGGAAAAGAAATACATTAGAAGCATTTTATAATATATCAGGATGTGCAAGGCGCATCTTAAATATCCACTGTTTCATTTTATTATATTGAGATGCATCATCAAAAATACACGTTTGTGCAACTTGCTACTGTTAATCGTATATCCTGGGCATCTTTCTAAGCCATCACGAATAGATTACACTCCTTCTTTACCCATCTTACGGATGTGCGGTCTTGTTCGATCATTGCCCTGTGTATGCCTTCAACTACATATTTGCTTTTGGGTAGAGTGCTTTGGTAAACATAATCCCACAATATATCATTGACAGTCATTCTAGTGTTTCTGTAGAGTAGATTATAAATATGCTATTACAAAAAATCAGGAATTATGGACATTTAATATGTTGATGGTGACTGTCACATTCCCTCCAAGAAGGCTATCCCAGCCTCCTTTGCTCTGCGGGAAATGCGACCATTTCTCACCATTTCTCGCACATTTGCCATCTTGCAGTGTTACCAGCCATTTAAATTTTTGTCAATCCAGTAGGATTTAATTGGTGCCCAGAGGCTTCTGACTCAAAATGGTAGTCTGACGATATGCATCTCACTCTTTTCCCTTCCATTAAAATTACAAAAAAAATTTTTTTGGTTAAAGATTTAAAGTACAAGGAGAACAATGAAGGTACTGTTGGTGGGCAGAACTTTTGCCAAGTGTGTGGAAGGTTGAAAATAGGTGGGGCCGGGGGGGGGGGGTTGGGGATTGGCCTGATGAGGGAAGCTCAGGTAGAAACAGAAATCCAGAGCATCTTCCAGCCTGGAGTCGACATCAGCACCAGGGTGGAGGGGCCATGGAGCAACCACCAGAGCTGTTCACTGTGTAGACAGTGCTGATGGCCCATCCCTTATGAATCCAAACAGCTTGTCGGAGCGGGCTTTGTCCCTGAGCTAAGGCAAAAGGACTTCCCTAAGAAAGTGATCCGTCCTGGGACACACTCCAGTGAGGCTGCTGGAGTCTGTGAGTGAGGTGGGGGTGTGTGTGCAGGAAATCCCCATCTCCACGACAGGCACGATGAGGAAAACAAGACAGGGCCGTGCCCAGGAAGGAAGTGTCTAGCCTGTCTCTGCAGTGGCTGTGCCGTTCCCTGTCTGTGGCATGCCCGTGCCTGGGTGTTTTTGGGGGTGTGTGCCCACTGACACCCTCCATGCTCAACTGTCCCATCTGGAACCTGCACTCAGCCTCTCCTCAAGGCTCAGGTACTGGTAAAAAACTTCTACAGCTTTAAAGAAGATCCACACTGACTCTCCTAAACCATATGCGACTGAAAAATACTGCCTGCCACATAAGTAAACAAAGGATGTGCTGTCACAGTACAGCTGCCCCCAGGGACTCAGGATGGGAGCAGGATGCCTGCCAGCAAGCTATCAGCCACTGCAGCCACCCCCACGGGTGAACCCCAAGGACACTCAGGATGAGAAAGCACAGGACGCTGGTCTGCAGAGCTGAGGTTCATATCGAAGAAATCATTGCAGTGAGTCCAGCCTCTTGCATCTTCCCCCACATAGAGAGGCACTAAGTTCCTTACCTTGTGATGTCTGGTTTTCTTTAATAGTAATCTTTTGATGTTCCAGTTACCTGATCTTTGTTGCAAACACTCCTATATATCCTGGCTCCTTCTTTACCTCTGCGGAGCTGCCCCTTAGAGTAATCTGATATGCTGTGTCCTGGACTTAAGTCCTTAGAATGTCTGCCAAATAAAACATATTTCTCAACTTTTAGGTTGTGCAATTTTTTTTTGTTTTTCAGTCGACATGTAATTCAAAAATAGGAACGGGTAAACAGGTATTTGGTGAAAATCATCAGGAGAAGAACAAGAGCACAAAGATGAACAGAATGACTCATCTAAAGGAAATAGAAATGATTCAAATAACGGAAAACAGTTTACACCAGTGTTCTCAGAGTAAATAGCTTTCATCCAGAAAATGGGCAAGAGTTTCTGAAAATCAAAACATAGATTGCTGATGTTACAGATATCATGGCTAGGTAAGGAGCTGAATGGGACTGAGATGTTTTGAAGACACGGCCTAGGAAACCCCCGACACTGACCAGCGAGGATGACGGGGTTGGGAGACTGGGAAAGAGCACTGAGGCAGGAAGCAGAGGTCTAGACATCCAGCTTGATTCTAACAGAATCCAGAAAAAGAATAAAAGGAAGGGAGAACCTAGCTAAGAAATAATAGACAGAACTTTTCTTTAGTAGAAGAAATACAAGTTCTTAGATGGGGAACGGTTCCAGCAAGTGCCAAGCAGGATGAGGGAAAAGGAAGCCAAACTGCTCGCTTGGTGGACTTGTGTTGTCTGCTCGCTTTTTCCCTCTTGGTAACCAAGAGCTCCTCTGCTGTGTTCTAGAACTGCCCAATTAGTGTTTCTTCAGGGAGCTATGCAGAAACCAAGAGACCGGCTCTTGCCTTTCCTGAGGTTCCCAGCGCTTACAGATTTGTTAATTGTGAAACCAGAAGTGGCTGTTGTGGAGGACCACTTCAACCAGAGAAAATCCAACACATAGGAGACCACCTCTGTGAGATGGGGGGAAAAGACCCAAACTGATAACATTGATAACAGCAGCCCTGTGGCCGTAGCTGATTTTACACTACCCCTTGGGCTTCCTACCAAGTACAGAAGAGTCTGACGAGGGTTTCTGTCTCAAAAGTCATGATAATATAGTTAATATATCCTAAGGGAATTCCGATATTCTGTGGATAGAGAGAGGATCCCAGAAGCTTCTAGAGAGGGGAGGAAGCTAATTATTTACGCAGGCATCTGAATTAGAGTGATATCCTGCCTCTCTCCACAGAAGATAAGGAAGCAGGGTCTTCAGTCTGCAGGGCAAGGGTATCGACTGTGGATGGCAGTTCTCGTTCTCCTGAAGGAAAGAAGTCACTTGAGACACAGAGCGGCTTCAAGCACCAGGAGTTTTATTAAGCAAAGTGAAAGTATGCCCTCGAGAAAAGTAGGCAAGTGGGCTGTCTCAGAACCAGAAGCGGTCCCGCAACTGGGGTAGGGTTGGTTTCTATGAAAACGACAGATACTCTGTTGGTTTTCTGTTCCTGAAATTGATCTAGCAGGCCAAAGCCCAGAAGTCTAACTTTATAGTCTAAAGTCCCTCTCTGTGTTCTACATTATTTGATTGATGAGACTGTTGACAACTGTAAATGTGAATTTATTTTTAAAAAGGCATAGTGAACTCTGGGTTACTCTGAGTCATCTGTTGGGTCCTTGCCTGCCAACTGGTCCTGGCAGTTTGGAAAGCCCATTGGGTTTTTGATATCTGGTTTGGTCCTGATAAGTCTGGAAACTGAGCAGTCCTTAACCACAAAGGGGAGGGTCTCTGGAGGTGTCTGATCACAAGTGTCCAGGTGACAGAGGAAGGATGACCCCTTCCAGGTTGGGGAGGGACCTGCTCATGTCTGACTAGTTACCTAACAAGAGAGTCTTTTGTTGTTGTTATTTTAAATAATTTTCTGCTTTTATTGAGACAATCAAATGATATCTTTTTGGCCACTCCACGAAGCATATGGGATCTTAGTTCCCCAACCAGTGATTGAACCCGCACCTCCTGAGCAGAAGTGTGGAGTCTTAACCAGTGGACCACCAGGGAAGTTCTGAACAGGGGAGGTTTTGAAGCTAGAATTCTATCCTCAGTCACGTTACCAATCTACAAGTATGAAGGCAAAATAAAAATATTGTTGGATGAGTAAAATTTAGTCAGTTCATGAAAAGACTGTAATAAGTATATCAGCAGCATGAATGAGGGCTGAGTCAGGAGAACAGAAGTTGGATAGAAGGCAGAGGCCTGCTGGTGGTGCCTGGAAGCGTCTCCAGTTGGAAGGGATTTATGTTTCACATTTCTTATGTATCGTTCTTGCTTGTTCTGAGTGATACCTGCACATTTATGAAAACGACAGATACTCTGTTGGTTTTCTGTTCCTGAAATTGATCTAGCAGGCCAAAGCCCAGAAGTCTAACTTTATAGTCTAAAGGCAAAATGTGTTTGTTTTATAATGCAGTTGTTGGAACTGGGGGCACAGTGATTGGCTTCAAATAACGATGAGGTGAATATAACTCTTCTGAGCAGAACCTGGCAGAGTTGGCATATGAATGCAACAATGACTGTAAGTGCACTCTAGAAATAGGGTGAAGAATGTAAACTGGTGGGAGTGGAGATTGGTGCAGCCACTATGAAGACCAGAATGGAGGTTCCTCAAAAAATTAAAAAATAGAACTACCATGCAATCCTGGCATATACCCAGACAAAAATTCTAGTTAAAAAAGATATATGCACGCCTGTGTTCACTGGAACACGATTCACAATAGCCAAGACATGGAATCAACCTAAATGTCTATCAATAGATGACTGTATAAAGAAAATTTGGGATATATATATATATGTATATATATATATAATGGAATATTTCTTAGCCATAAAAAGAATGAAATAATGCCCTTTGCAGCAACATGGATGGATGTGGAGATGATCAAACTTAGTGAAACAGATCAGAAGGAGAAAGACAAATACGATATGATACCACTTGTATGTGGAACCTAATCTATGGCGCAGATGAACCTGCCTGTGAAACACAGCCTCAGGGACATGGAGAACAGACTTGTGCTTAACAAAGGGGGAGGGGCTTGGGGAGGGATGGAGTGGGAGCGTAGGGTTATCACGTATAAGCTGTAACATATAGAGTGGATAAACAGCTACTAACTCTATTCAGTGTCCTGTGATAAACCATAATGGAAAAGAATATGAAAAAGAATGTGTATATATATGTGTAACTGAGTCACTTTGCTGTACAACAGAAATTACCACAATGTTGTGAATCAACTCTAGTAAAATTAAGGAAGGGAAATGGGGGAGGAAAGATGGGAGAAGAGCAGTTGGGAGCTTAGTTTTTTCTCAGACAGCACCCTTGGGAGACAGGCTGAGTGGGGCAAGTCGCCTAGCTGCAGCCAGCGTTTGTGCTCCAGGAAAGCGTTCAGTCCATTAGAGCTTCCTTGCTTCTAAGGACAGATGTTACCCAGAACTGAATATGCACTCTCATTGTTGAGGTGGTTCTGGTTAGAAGGTGCATGATTTACTCTCATTTCTGGGAAGGGTAAAAAGATGCCTTTTTAGTGGACTAGTGCTTGTGTCTTACATATTTAAAAAGAAAAGGGAGGGAGAAAACCAAAATGTTCCACTTTTTTATAATTAAAAATCAGTGGGAAAGGCTTGGCCTCATTTCAGAGCAATGAATTTAACTCACAAAATACATAAACAACAGAGGAGAGAAACCAAAAAAAATGCTAATTGATGATTCCAGGATAGAAGTTCAATATCTTTTGGCTATATGGCAAAAGCTTACATTCTCAAGAGTCAACATTTCTAATGAAGTTCAAAGACTACAGGGCAAAAAGAAAATGGACTAGTGAAGACTTTTTAATAATCCACAGTAGCTGGGGAGAAACAAAGATGGTTTTAAGGCTTGACATATGCCATGCTGACTCCACTGGTTGAAGAATGAAAAATTCAGCCTAAATGTTAGATTGTTCTTTCTGCTCCAGAGCAAATAACTTTCTTTAAATGATGTTTTTCTGCTCAACATTCAGTATACAGCTGTAGTTTCAGTTTGGTTCAGTTCAGTCGCTCAGTCGTGTCCTACTTTTTGTGACCCCCTGAATCGTAGCATGCCAGGCCTCCCTGTCCATCACCAACTCCCGGAGTTCACTCAAACTCATGTCCATTGAGTTGGTGATGCCATCCAGCCATCTCATCCTCTGTCATCCCCTTCTTCTCCTGCCCCCAATCCCTCTCAGCATCAGGGTCTTTTCCAATGAGTCGACTCCTCGCATGAGGTGGCCAAAGTATTGGAGTTTCAGCTTCAGCATCAGTCCTTCCAGTGAACACCCAGGACCCATCTCCTTGCAGTCCAAGGGACTCTCAAGAGTCTTCTCCAACACCACAATTCAAAAGCATCAATTCTTCGGCACTCAGCTTTCTTCACAGTCCAACTCTCACATTCATACATGACCACTGGAAAAACCATACCCTTGACTAGACGGACATTTGTTGGCAAAGTAACATCTCTGTTTTTGAATATGTTATCTAAGTTGGTCATAACTTTCCTTCCAAGGAGTAAGCATCTTTTAATTTCATGGTTTCAATTACCATCTGCAGGGATTTTGGAGCCCCCCAAAATAAAGTCTGACACTGTTTCCACTGTTTCCCATCTATTTCCCATGAAGTGATGGCACCAGATGCCATGAGCTTAGTTTTCTGAATGTTGAGCTTTAAGCCAACTTTTTCACTCTCTTTCACTTTCATCAAGAGGCTTTTTAGTTCCTCTTCACTTTCTGC